>NW_026889792.1:2082500-2682500 GCF_033153115.1 Saccostrea echinata
AAAGATATTTATCTTGTAAAACCAACATGTTCTAGATTTGTTGAAACTATTTCATCAATAGAATTAGGAAGGATTTATAAGAAATACACCAGATTATTCCGTGATATTTACTCCTCACACTTACAGACAGGCTAACGATGAGTACACCATTCTGGCCAATTCCTGGAGGTATTATCAGCAGTATTCTAACAAACTGTTCTTTGCTATGGTGGACTATGATGAGGGGTCTGATGTATTCTCCTCGGTAAGCATTGTCAGACTTATCATTTTATCATCTACATGTCAAAAATAAATCAAGGGTTAATTTACACTATATTCTGTGGACTTCTAATTCTGAATTATACATTTTCTTTTGCATTTCTAGATGAAACTTAACACTGCCCCAGTGTTTATGCATTTCCCAGCCAAAGGAAAACCCAAGAAAGGAGATACCATGGACATTCACCGGTTTGTTCTATACACTCTTAGTCCCCCCAAAAGGGGGATAACTATAGACACTCACATTTAAGGTATTGTAAATGGCCATAAAACCAGAGAGGGGATACCATAAACATTCACTAGAGTATTGTAAAGCTGAGTTATTCAGGCATTGCTCATGATTGGGATTTTTCCTCATTTGAAAAGACTGATTGTATAATGCACTTATACAAACTGCATTCATTTGTTTTGTAATTTTACAGAGTTGGATTTGCTGCTGAACAGATTGCCAAATGGGTTGCTGAGAGAACAGACATAAATGTAAAAAAAAAAGTTTTTACTATTTAAAAATATATGCTATACATGTTCATGTAAAATTTATCAGTTCATAAAAACACAGCTCCTTCTAAAGATTTTCTGTACTGGCTACATGTAGGGGAATAATTGACAAAGTCTAGTTGAACTTCGTCATCTTGTCAGTGAACACTTGTATCTCAAATACTTGGGATATGTTGAAGTGAGTTGGTAGTACCAACCCCTTATCTTTATGTTTTTAAACCTCCTTATTTTGAATCCTTGCAAATCTGTAAGTTTAATATTGATTCTGTCGAGTTGAATGTTTGACTCTACATGGTCTATTGTTTTGGATGGTAAACACACAAATTAGAGTCTTACCCACGTATTTTGACATGTTCATATATTTTTACATGATGGTATATTGCATTATTTCTGTTCTGTAGATTCGTGTATTCCGACCCCCAAATTACTCTGGGACTCTGGCTCTGGCACTCTTGTTTGCTCTGATTGGAGGACTCCTATACTTAAAAAGAAACAATTTAGAATTCCTGTACAATAAAACAGTCTGGGGAGTTCTATCACTGGTTCGTATGGATCAATGTAGGACAAGAGTTTGTGTAAAATTCATAGAATAAAGCATGTTTTTTGAATGTAATTAGAGAGATAAAACAGGTACTTACAGATAATAACTTAATATTTCAGTTTGTCATTTTTGTCATGACTTCGGGTCAGATGTGGAACCACATTAGAGGACCACCAGTAATGCACAAAAACCCATCAACAGGACAAATTGTATGTACAGGGTGGGAGGGTCAAGTACTAAATCAGAAGAAATTTATAAAGTTTAAGGGTATTTTGAAGGCATGACAGACTGTATTTGTATATATGTGATGTATGTGACATTTTAGGGTATTTGTATGGGAGAAATTTTAATGAGGTATTTAAAGGATGGTTGATTTTGTCTGGTCTGCCAAATTTTTAAGTGATCATGAAAACTGTTCTGAGAAGTCCACAATTCATGATTTTATTATGATAATGTGCAGATTGGTAATGGTATCTAAAATATTGGAACATAAACTTGGTTTTTCTAACAACATTTTAATTTTTTTTTATGCATGGTTCATTTTTCTTCCCCAACAGAATTACATTCATGGCAGCAGTCAGGGACAGTTTATAGCAGAAACTTACATAGTGTTCTTCTTAAGTATCCTTACTAACAGGAAGGGTCAAAGGTTATTTTTATTATTTTTTAGCATGTATATATGAATTTTTAATGGACTTTTCATAGTTTTATTTTTCTGCCTCTTTTACAATAAAACATTAACATTATGGAATAAATTATTTGTTACTTGCACTGTGCTTGTACACAAATTTTCAGTACTGCATGTGGTCACGTCTGTTGCACTGCGGTGTATTTTATTTCTCTGCGTTGCTTTTTAGATATTTGTAGATTTGGAACAGAATTCTCAGACCTGGGCTGAAAGCTTCATTGTGTTTGCTCTTTGTATCTTTGCATCACTGCTTTTGTTTTTGCACTTTCACTTTCTGGGAAATCTTTCAGACTGAATAAGAGAGAATCACACATCCTTAAATTTGATCAACAGACTACCTTCATGTAATCGCTCTGAGTTAGGTAGATGGTTAGATAAAGGCTTTGTAAATCAGGCAGGTGGTGTCTAACTTAAATGGTTTTGCTACGTAGATCATAATTGACACTATATGTACTACTAGTGCATTTGCCAGTTTATGACATTTTGGAATTACAACAGTCATGTGTATGAACAAGTTGGGAAGAAAGTTGACATCTTTGATGAAACTGATAAGAAAAAAGTCAACCTGTGACAGCAAGTTACATGTATTTTTCTCAAAATACATGTACTTTTTAGCTCACCTCGATGAAGTCAAGATAGCTTATGTTATACCCCCCGCGTCGGCGTTCTGGTTAAAGCTTTAGGAGCAAGTCCATTCCCAAGTAACTATAAGCCCAACCTGGAATAAAATTGCATCGATGATGCATCTAGGGATGGACGCTACCACACTTGCTTTTGATGCTGGATCTGACTTGGATTTTCCAGATGAGTGACCATGTTAAAGTATTTGGAGCAGGTCCATTCCCAAGTAACTATAAGCCCTACCTGGACCAATTTTGCGTGGATGATGCATCTAGAGATGGACACTACCACCAATGCTTTGGATGCTGGATCTGACCTTGATTTTTGGAGAAGCTATATTATATTATGGCCTGTTATGATTAAACTTGCATAGATGGGGCATCTGAGGATGAAAACTTCCAGACTTGCTTTGGATGTTGGAACTGACCAAAATTTTATTGATTAGTAAACAAATTACTGGTAAAAGTTTTTTGAGCAGGTCTATTTCCAAGAAACTATAAGTCCCACTTAAACTAAACTTGCATGGATATTGATCTTGGGATGTACACTAACTAGAAAAAAAATATGATGTGAAATTTGTCTTACCTAGAGATAAATTTCTTCGAGGTGAGCTTTGTAATCTTTAATTACCTACGTTTCTGTAAATGATTACGAGGTGGTATGGCAACCTATTACACTCTCACAAACTTTGGTTTACACTGGGATGTCAGTAAATATAACATACCAGTAATTCTGTAACACTTTTTGAGTTTTTTTCTGAGGGGGTTGGGGGGGGGGGATCTTATTGTTACACTATACTTTTTAATGCATTATTTCTTTCACATTTTCTCTCTCTGTGATTTCTTATTGCCGTGCACATCTTATCTCTTACCAGGAAAGGCCATCATTAATTATTAGCTCACTTCAGGAAGTTGGGGAGCTTTTCAAGTACTTTTATGCCCTAAATTAATCAGAGATGCATGGAGGATGCTTCTAGTGTGTTTCGTTGTACCAATCAAGGTTTCAGATGCTGCGATTACAGCTAAAGAATGACCAGATCAATGTTTTTGGAGCAGGTTAAAGCTTTTGGAGCAGGTTTAATTTTTTGGAGCAGGTTAAAGTTTCAGATGCTGCAATTTCAGCTAAAGAGTGACCAGTTAAAGTTTTTGGAGCAGGGTAAATTTTTAGAGCAGGTCTCATTTCCAAGTACATGTAACTATAAGCCCTATGTTGACCAAACTTGCATGGATGATACACCTAAGGATGCACATGGTGTAACATAATATTTTGATACCACGAAATGTTGACCTTGTTTCATCTCTGGACTTATTTGTGACAAGAGGCCCAAGGGCCTTAACGGTCACCTGAGTATAATACAACAATTTAGAAGTTAAATACACTGATAGATGAAGCATTGTTGCCCTAGCCCCCCCCCCTCCTCAAGAACCCCAAAAACTGAGGCCATATATTTAAAAATTTTGGAAGAGGCATCCTTGTCTATTATAATCATGCACTTAGTTTGTTTAAATAATCTCCAGTAGCAGAGAAGTTTTTCAAAGAATCAATGCATTTTCACTATATAATCAATAGAGCCCCGCCCTAACACCAGAACCCCTGACCCTGGGGCCATGAAATTCACAATTTTTGAAAAGGCATCCCTATGCGTTTAAATAGTCTCCAGTAGCAGAGAAGAAGATTTTCAAAGAATCAATGCATTTTCACTATATAATCAATACAGCCCCACCCTAACACCAGAACCCCTGACCCTGGGGCCATGAAATTCACAATTTTTGAAAAGGCATCCTTATGCATCATAACCATGCACTTAGTTTGTTTAAATAATACCCAGGAGCAGAGAAGAAGATTTTCAAAAAATTAAAGCATTTTTACTATATAATCAATAGAGCCCCACCCTAACACCAGAACCCCTGACCCAGGGGCCATGGCTTTCAAAATTCTGGAAGAGGCCCACCTCCTCATCATAACTACGTACTTAGTTACTTTATTAAATACCCAGGAGCAAAGAAGAAGATTTTCGAAGAATTAATGCATTTTCACTATATAATTTATAGAGCCCTGCCCTAACACCAGAACCCCTGACCCTGGGGCCATGAATTTCACAATTTTGGAAGAGGCACTCTTGCTCATCATAACTATGTACTTAGTTCCTTTATTTAATACCCAGGAGCAGAGAAGAAGATTTTCAAAGAATTAATGCATTTTCACTATATAATCAATACAGCCCCGCCCTAACACCAGAACCCCTGACCCTGGGGCCATGAATTTCACAATTTTGGAAGAGACAGTCTTGCTCATCATAACTATGTACTTAGTTCCTTTATTTAATACCCAGGAGCAGAGAAGAAGATTTTCAAAGAATTAATGCACTTTCACTATATAATCTATATAGCCCCACCCTGGGGCCAGAACCCCTGACCCTGGGGCCATGAATTTCACAATTTTGGAAGAGGCACTCTTGCTCATCATAACTATGTACTTAGTTCCTTTATTTAATACCCAGGAGCAGAGAAGAAGATTTTCAAAGAATTAATGCATTTTCACTATATAATCAATACAGCCCCGCCCTAACACCAGAACCCCTGACCCTGGGGCCATGAATTTCACAATTTTGGAAGAGACAGTCTTGCTCATCATAACTATGTACTTAGTTCCTTTATTTAATACCCAGGAGCAGAGAAGAAGATTTTCAAAGAATTAATGCACTTTCACTATATAATCTATATAGCCCCACCCTGGGGCCAGAACCCCTGACCCTGGGGCCATGAATTTCACAATTTTGGAAGAGGCACTCTTGCTCATCATAACTATGTACTCAGTTCCTTTATTTAATACCCAGGAGCAGAGAAGAAGATTTTCAAAGAATTAATGCATTTTCACTATATAATCAATACAGCCCCGCCCTAACACCAGAACCCCTGACCCTGGGGCCATGAATTTCACAATTTTGGAAGAGACAGTCTTGCTCATCATAACTATGTACTTAGTAACTTTATTTAATACCCAGGAGCAGAGAAGAAGATTTTCAAAGAATTTATGCACTTTCACTATATGATCTATATAGCCCCACCCTGGGGCCAGAACCCCTGACCCTGGGGCCATGAATTTCACAATTTTGGTAGAGGGCTCAATGCTTATTACAATGATGCCAACAGTTTGACTGCTTCATGTCCGGGAGTAAAGAAGAAGATTTTTAAAGATTGCATTATTTTTGGTGGTTTTAGCCCCACCCCTCAGGCCCCGGGGGGGCAGGGACCATGAAATTCACAATTTTTGTTCCCCTTCACCCATAGATGCTATATACCAAATTTGGTTGAAATTGGTTGAGCGGTTCTAGAGAAGAAGTTAAAAATGTTCAAAAGTTAACGCACGACGACGGACAAAAACAGATAGCAATAGGTCACCTGAGTGACTCAGGTGACCTAATAATATGCAGTACAATGAAGAGTAAGAAATCACTGTTCTTTTATTAATAATTGACTTTTGGGAACTTAATATGCAAAAACCACTAACTTATTTTAATTTTGGATCCAAAATGATTTTTTCTATATTTCACTGTTAAAACTTGTGAAAGCCTGTAACTTGCAAAAAAAACCCATTTTGCTTAAAAAAAAAATTGTGAATATGAAAAGTTTGACACACGCAATCATATGAATGATTTTTGTTACACAATTCATGTATATTGATAGCATGCATCTCTTCTCTCTCTCTGAAAAATGAAGCTCATCTTCTGTAGCTTTTAACAAATGCAAATTTTTTATGTTCTGCAGAATATGAAAAAAATCAAAAAAATACTTCTTCTATCAAGTTTGCAAGAGTACAGGTTCCTTAACTAGAATTCTCAGATGCTGCAGTAGTAGGGGGCATTGTTCTGCTCAACGAAGCAAATTCTGTCAAAGGAGATCCCGGCAAGAAAAGAAGTAAGAAAATCACACACTATCATCAAAATGATACTGAATGTAAATATCAGAATATACGTTATTTATAATTTTGGACTTGAGTGTTATTTTTTTGATTTTTCAGTTTTATCGATGGTGGGGCTGGGATTTGTGGCCATTTTTTTCAGTCTCCTCTTATCTGTGTTCAGATCCAAGTACCAGGGATACCCGTACAGGTACGCTGTACTTCTCGTGTAATACAGGTGTATATAAACACATATAAAAAGAACTTATTTATATACATGTTTATTGTACTAAAAAAGTTTTATCAAGTTTATATCAACTGATCTTTTCTTATTCCAGTTTCTTGTTCAAGTAGAGAAGATCCAGATTGTGCATTGAACGTTTTATTTTATGGATCCTTAATTTTGTGTCTTTTCATGGTGGAACATACCTGGTAAATGTTGTGGAAGTTGTTTTATTGAGGTGAATGCTACTTGCAATTATGTGAATGTACTGTATTTGTGTAAAATTGTGTTGACATTGCAATTTGTTAAACTTCGACCAAATGGCTGCCATATTTGTGTGTGAGAAAGAATACACTTTTTTTAATGTTAAGTGGCAATCTCTAGAAATATCAAAATTTTAATAAATTTATCTTGATAAAAATGTGTTTTGCCTTCAATTTTTATGAAAACCCTATTAAGACCAAAAACTAGGTCACTGTGAAACTTCAAGGATACATTTCTATTAAATTCAATGTCTTAAGATTGTACACAAGATATAGGATTACAAAATCTTGTCAATTGATGCTTCTTGGGGATGGAAGATGTTTTGACCCTTTAAAGGACAGGGATTTGTCCATTTTTGGTATAATTTCATGACTACATCCTGTAAGAACATTTCAGAGCAATATACATGTATTATACAAGCATGTTGAGGAGCATCTTTTATCTGAAATAGTTTTAAAATAAATTTTTGGGGCATGGTTGATGGTCATACATCCTTGCAGTTTTATCAATATTTAAGAAAAATGGGAAATTGGTGCATCAACACAAAAGGCCTGAGGGCCTTAACAGTCACCTGAGAATAATACAACTCTGTAAAAATCCATAGAAGTATAAAATACACAACTAGATGAAATTATATTGCTCAAAAACAACAGGAATAAGATGGACCAGGGATAAACAAAAAAGTCTGGTTATAATCAGCAACAGCCCAGTATAAATATTATTCCATTTACCTATCAATTACATTATTTACAGAAATTAATTATAATGTGAATGACAAAGGGGAATAATTTCTCTTCAGGTAGAATAAAGATGTCCATACATGTCCATAACATAGCCTCACCTAAACTTCAGACCAGGGACTAAGTATTTGATAATTTTGGAAAAGGCATTATTACTCATCAAAACCATGCACTAACTTTTTCTACGTAATACTCAAAGCAGAGAAGATTTTCATATAGCTCTCTGCATGATCTATAGACCCCTAACACCAGAACCCCTGACCCAGGGGGCAGGGGCCATAAATTTTACAATTTTGGAAGAGGCATCCTTGCTCATCATAGACATGCACTTAGTTTGTTTGCTAGACACCCAAGAGCAAGAAGATTTTCAAAGAATTAATGCATTCTCACTATGCTCTGCCCTAACTCCAGAACCCCTGACCCTGGGGCAATAAATTTCACAATTTTGAAAGAGGCATCCCTGCTTATCATACTTGTGCACTTTGTCTGCTTAATACACAGGAGCAGAGTCACCCATGTGGCGCAGTGGTCAGAGCGTCTGCTCTAGAGTCGTGAAGTAAGGAGTTGATCCTTACGTCGCAGGTTCGAATCCCACTGTGGGATGTGGAGACCGGTCCTTTGGATGAGACCGTATAAACCGAGGTCCCGTGTCGCAGCTGGCACGAAAAAGATCCCTCACTGCTCAATAGCCGTAAGTGCTGAGCATAGGACAAAATTTGCAGCTCTCCACCGGCAAGTGGTGGCGTCTCCATATGAGTGAAAAATTCTTGAGAGGGACGTTAAACAACATACAAACAAACAAACAAACACAGGAGCAGAGAAGCTTTTCCTGTATTAATGCATTTTCACTATCTGATCATTAGAGCCTCACCGTTACACCAGAACCCTTGACCCACGGTCTTTTAATTAAAAAACATAAATCCATTTTAAGTATTTATTGCACAAAATGGCTAACCTATATGTACATTTATGTACGGTAATAAGAGTTGAACACACTTTTGTGAGGTAACTATTTCATTGACATGCATACCTTAATTATTTTTCATTCAATACCCTTTTAAATATTACATTGAACTGCAGTTAACTGTGTTATTTCGACAGCCAATACCTAGCCAATGATTTTTCCCTATTTCTAAAAATTTCCCTGTAAAAGTGACCCCTAGGACTGTGGTCTGCACCAATCAAAAGCATTTTGGAACATTTTAAACCATGGAGACACATCAAAGTTTCTCATTTCCTGTGGCATCCATGCACATTGCCAAGGCAGGAAGCATCGCTCAGGGTGTGGCATGATGGCAAGATGGCGGCCATCTTCTGAACAAATGGCAGCGATCCCATCCCGGGATCCATTGGGATTGAAAGGGTAGACTTCAGTGGGCTTCCCTTGATCATCCACGTACTTCACTGCTATCAGTTTGTCTCTACACATATCCTGATAAATCCCCTCTGAACGAAACACCATTCTACCTGTAAAATGTTAAAAACACCTTTCTATCCGTAAAATTTTTTTTTTTTTTTTTTTTTTTCAAAAGCGCACAATCTTAGTATATGTACAGTAAATGAAGATACAGACAGCTAAGACTATAATAGAAATAGAAATTTTCATCCAGGTAAAATTTTGTAAATATTTAACACACTTCTTTTCAAAATTTATCTGCAAACACATCTAACCTATGAAATATTAACTTAATTGCTTTTCACAACATCTGACCTTGGTTTATTTAACCTAGAATTTATAGCATTAATATGTTTCAAATTTTTATTTTAAAATAAAACTTTTCATACACCTTTTAACAACTCTAAAATATCAAGAATTGATCACTAAATTCATACTAATATCTATAATTGTATATATAGAGATAAATGTTGTAAATGTAAAACTACCTTCACCATGTGCACTCCACATGCCAAACACTGTGTCCTCCATTCCTTTAAACATGATAGCTGGGCTGTTCATCACTCGTACAGAACTGAAGCGACACTCGAACCTCTCTGATAAATTGTGATCCAAAAAAAGTCCCTGTCCAACACCACTGTTGCTGTTTTCTACATAAAAAAGAGCATGAGGAGTTTATCTTGTGAATAAAACAACAGTGTTGACAGATTTCATTTTGCTTCATTAGCATTGTTTCGGAAAAGTAAGAAAGAAAAGTTTACTTTCATTACCCATGAAAGGACTACACAAAACAATGTCCAGATTGTTATTCAAGTTTATACATATTTTCCTGAAAATATGTATTTTAGATATGATTACTACTTAAATGGAGCATCCCCTCACAATTTGAGCATGAGCACTGCTATAAAGTGGACCATCCTCTCACAATTTTAATATGGACACTAATACAAAGTGGAGTATCCCCTCACAATTTGGGCATGGGTACTGCTATAAAGTGGACCACCTGCTCACAATTTTGAAATGGGCACTGCAATAAATTGGACATCCTTCTCACAATTTCGACATGGGGCACTGCACTAAAACAGGACATCCCTTCACAATTTTGACATGGGCACTGCAATAAAGTCTACCATCCCCTCACAATTTTGACATGGGCACTGCAATAAAGTCTACCATCCCCTCACAATTTTGACATGGACACTGCTACAAGGTGGACCATCCCCTCACAATTTTGACAAAAGTAGAGAGTTGTTCTACCTTTTAAATCCTCATCAGGAGCTACCCAGCCAAGTAGTGCCATCAGTTGACAACCATTACAGACCCCTAGACTGAATGTGTCGGGCCTCTCCTTAAACTTCAACAGCTGTTCTCGAACACTTTGGTTAAATAGCGCAGTAGCAGCCCAACCTGAAATGAAAACGGAATTTTAAAATATATTCTAACTTGTAAAATTTTGAAAGGTGGTGCAAGTTATTTATTATGCAGTTTTCAATCACACTGTACATAAATTTTTTTGCAAAGAAATGCCAATTTAAGATTTCTACAATGCCACGAATAATGTGATCAACTCGATCTACAAGTTTCTTGTAGAAACAAACCTTTGGCAGATCCACATACATCAGCATAGCTAAAGCCTCCCACAAAAAATAGTCCTCTAAATTGGTCCAAGTTTATTTGTTCCGTACACAGGTCCTCCATGTTTACATCCCACACCTCAAAGCCAGCCATGTGGAGCACAGCAGCCATCTCTCGATCAGAGTTACTTCCCTCTTCTCTAAGGACGGCTACTTTTGGCAAGGGTTGACCTGTCATGAGAAAAATATATTGGGAATCGTACATGCAAAAAACAACCAAAGAATTGTCACCAACACCCAGTTGCAATGATATAAAGTGGGAACCCCCCCCCCCCCCCCCGAAATAATTTAAGAGGTTCCTGGGCCACAATGCTCACCTGCATAACTATAACCCTTCTTGTTTTTCATCAGCAGATGATTCTTTTTCCAATATATTCCTATGTAAAATTTTGATCGCTTACTGTAGCCAGATGTGTCAGAAAGATTTCACTTACGTTTCCTCCTTTCTGGCTCAGTGGTTCTTGAGAAGATTTTTGAATGACCTCATCCAATTTTTACTCTTCCTTAAATATCTCCCCATGGATAAGGGTGTGGCCCTTCATTTGACTGAACTGAATCCTCTTCACTCAAGGATACTCTGTGCCAAGTTTGGATGAAATTAGCCCAGTGGTTCCAGAGAAGATGAAATTCTAAAAAGTTTACAATGACGATGACAAACAGACAAATTCTGACCAGAAAGCTCACATGAGCCTTCAGCTAAAACCAGAATTCATGCTTGTTATATGTTTTTAATTCGTCAGTGTTTTTCATGACCCACAATCCCAGCCAAATTGAGGCAGTTTCCCCGATGAAATGTCAATTTTCTCCAAAAAATATTAAATATATTTTTCATATTGTAACACATCAATGTAAAATTCACTCCAAAATGAATAAAAAAAGGTTGCTTTGTTTTTCAGATGAAAGAGTGCATGGAACAGTGAAGTTACTTTATGCAAACATTTTTAGCTGAGAAAACTTGTGTTACACAAACACATGCATTTCATAGCATGCCTTGTAAGCAGTGAAGGTGAAAAATCAACACATACTTGTCGGTCTACCTCTCTGGGAAAAGGATATAATCTCAGATTCAAATGGAACATGGTAAGGAGGCTCTAGCCTCTCTTTCAATCCTGTTTGTTCCTGGGTTACACATTTGGGATTGGCTTGAAGAAATTCTAACTGAAAACTAGTTTCCTCCCAGACATCTCTTAATACCGTCATCCTCTCTTTTATTACCTCTGTGCCTCTTATGGATATATTCACCTACAAAAATACATCCTTATGACATTTTTTTTAATTAAACAACATTACAGTTCATGTTTACTGATAGACAATATGCTACAACATGTAAAAGATAATTCAATTACACTTACATGTATTTCATTTGATTATGAGTTTTTTCATAGGGCAAAATTGGACTTTATGCCCTGCAATTGCCAATAGCATATTTCAATTGCTCATGTGCATTTGTCACATTTTAAATCCACCAAAACCATTTTACTACTTTTAGCCAAGTTTTTAAATCATACACTGAAGAATATTAATAACCAAGCTGAAAACTCTCCCAGTGTATGGCATTATTTCTAATATACCGTAATTTTTGGAAGATAGGTCGATACTTTTTTTCTCAGAACCGTTGGGGTCGTCCTATTTAAAGAATCGACCTTTCTAAGGCTCAAGTTTACGAAAAATGACCCAAAATCCGTAAAATTTACATCAATTTCAAAACAAACCTGTACAATTTTCGTACCTTTTTAAATTATTTTACCAAGGAAAAATAATACACAATAAAGAATTAAAGTATATATTCCGTTGATTTCTTGCAAATTAAGTTCCCTTAAATATCCACCGATGCACCCAAAAAAAATATTTAATCATCGCGTAAATAATGTTTCATCAAAGTATATTTTACAACATGCTATCTGTCTCCATCTTGTGAAGTTGGAAGTCGCATTCGTTCACTAAAAATAAAACCGCGACCGTATCAAAATCTAGAATACGGAGAAGTTTTCACAATCGCAATTTGGTAAATAATCGTCATCTTTTTTTAAATTTTTTTTTAAAATTTTTTTTTTAACATTTATGCGTATCGATGAATTGAAATTGTCTACATAAATATTTTTTCATTGTCTTGTGATATTTTTTTAAATGTAAAATGCGTGAAATAAATTGTTGCCCGTAATTCCTAAATTTATTTATCAAATATACCGCTAATCATAAATATATTTCTACATGTATCTAATTAACTAATAAAGTGAACTTATCTTCCTCATACCCAAGAGGTACACTGATTTATTCAAAGATTGGCTTCTGTTTGAATTTTAATTGTCTGACAGATAAAGGGATATACAATGTGTACAAAAAGGTGTTGACACCTGTGTTGGTTTAACCGCCTGCAGGGCATGATTTACAGCACGTGCCGTAATAGGGGTATTAGTGCTACACATCATTGAACATACAAAGCTGTGAAATTCATGATGACTGTTAAATTGCAAATGTACTCCTAATTAAATTTATTTTTACAACAAATATCACAGGCCAAATTACAGCTTGGAAATACGATTAATTTCAATTGCTCACTATTACATGTAATAGTCATTTGCGTGCTTTAGCTAATCCCTAATACAAGAAATATAAAAATGGTGGTCATCGGATATTGTAAATAATGCCTATATAAAATATATTAAGGATGTCCACGATGTTTAAAAATGGAAATCATTATTGCTTGATCTTGTGTATTTCCCTAATTTATAGCTGTCGTATACTACCGTATTTATGGATACTGTTTAACGACAGAGTCAAACTAAGACGGCATTGAACTGGCAAGTTGGAGAAAATACGTTTTAGAGAAGAATTCAAGGAAGTTTCAACTAAAGAAACTATTTTTTTTTATATCAAATACTATTAAAATGTTTTACTCAAATTAACCATTTTATTTTCTCAATACGATAATATCACGGGGTAAGCCAAGAAGTTCAAATGTTCTGATACGTAGTATCTACATCTAGAAATCGATAAACAAAGCCTCGTCCTTTCTTCCACATTCGTCCAATCTAAGGATTTTTTAAAAATTACGGCTGAAAATGAGCCTTTCGACCTATACACCCCATTGACGTATACCCCCAAAATTACGGTACATGTACATTGTATGATTCTGTAATAGCAGTACCAACCAAAGAGTCATTGCCGCTTTTTGAGGAATGACCAATCAGATAACAGGGCACATTCTGTGCAGTGTATTCTCCCAGTACTGTGGTACTCTCACTGAATGGCACTTCCAGGATCAATCCAAGTTCTTCTGAGAACAACACATCTATGGCACTGCATTCTGAAACACATGTATCAGGATCACTTTAAAAAGCATTTTTGACTCAAATAAGTACGAGGTTTGATCATGCATTGCAACTTCAGAGAAAAATTTTATTCAAGTATTGTCATGATTAAAACCAAAAGTCTCTGATGAGACTTTAGCTCTACTGGTTTTACTTAAAAAGGAAGATAAAAGTAGCACTTGGACTTGAAACTTTGCAACATCAATAAACAGAATATTGATCCTTGATTTAGTCTGTTTTTATGGCAAGATTTATTGCAATCAGAATAAAACTGTAGGAGGAGTAGCCTTTTAAAATAATTTTACAGAAATTTCAATTTAAGTAACTATGGCAACATCATTCAACAAAATCAAAAAAACAAAAATGACAATTACGTATCTCGGTGTAGTCTACTTGTATGCCAAGTTACACTGAAATAAGACAAAACATGCAGGAGGAGTAGCATTTTGAAAGTATTTCAAAAATTTCTATTTTTAGTAACCATGGCAACACCGTTCATCATAAATCCAAAACTGGTACAGAGAATTATGTATCTTAGTGTAGTCTACTTGTGTGCCAAGTTATATTGAAATCAGACAAAAACTGTAGGAGGAGTAGCGTTTTGAAAAAAATGTTTACAGACAGATGGACAACGGACACCTTACTATCACACAAGCTCTTCTGGTTTCTGACCAGTAGAGCTAAAAATGAACAACATAACTTAAATTATCTAAAACTCTTTGCTCACTGAATCATTATAAATATAAATGAATACCATCTTGAATGAATTCCAGGTTAACATCTATCCCACAGTTTCCAGCAAAAGCCATTTCCATCATGGCTGTGATGAGACCCCCATCACTGACATCATGTCCAGCAGATATCCTCCTCTCTGAAGATAAAAAGTTATCATGTTATATTCAATGAAAAACTGTAGACATGCATGTACATGTAGGCCCATTGGCCTTGAGAGACATCTGAGTAAGTAAACCATCTTTTTGACAAGCTTGTCATTGTGTGTCAGTCAGGGAGAAAGACAGTGGAATCATTTAAATCTGGGGAGGAGGGTGGATTTTTAAAAAAAAAAAAATTATAGGTCCGTGGGGATACATTCATATCTACAAACAAAAAAGATGACTCTGAAAAATCAGTTTATTAGTTCATGGAGGATGTAAATTTGTGGATAAGAGGTACCCATAAATTCCATAAAAAATTGAGCTACCATGAAATGATTCCACAGTATCATTGCTCCATATACAATTCAAAAGTTATCTGCTAGACATCTTATCTAGAAGTACATGTATAACACACTTAACATTTGAAAAACTTCACTTCCCTTTTTTTCCAGAACTACAGATCCGGGGGCCAAGAATTATATCTTAGAGGAGGAATCACTGCTCAGTATGATAAACTAACCAGTTTGTTTTGCTAGATGAATTGGGTTAAAAAGAAAGCTTTTTGAAGAATAACTTAGTCCCAACCTAGTTAAGAGGGCTGGGTGGTTGTAGACATTTTCAGACTATACTGATCTCCTTTAGAAGAAGAGCTCCATATAAAGATATACAAAATGATCAAAATTTAGAACTAAAATGTATGAAATTTTTGTTTGCCAAGTGATAGTTGACAGCTTAAGACATCATATCTAAAAAATTAAGTTATATCTGATGGTTAATTTGTTGACCCCCCAGCCTCCTTAACCCAGTGGACAAGATAATAAATCCCAAGGGGCTCATTAAATTTTCAGAAGTAATCTCTCTTTCCTTATTCATTCTTTTAAAGTCATGAATCTACCCTAGCACCATAGCCCCCAATGGGATGACATACAAGCTTGGTATCATCTTATTGTCTATTCAACCAACTAACTAAATTTGATCATTATAGGGCAATCATAAGATAATAAAGTTACTAGGGAAAAAAAAAATAGAAATTGAATGTCAGACAGCTGGACAGAGACAGACACACATTGATAAATACTGGGCACCTGTGCACCTTGGTGAGGCCCTAAAAGTAACAAAAAGTATATTCCATCAGTGTCCCTTATTTTTAATACAAATGACAACCGATTTCTTACCTCCAATTAACTTCTGTGTGAAACTGAAAGCTTTACAGAAAACATCTGGCTGATCCAGATCAGGACAGAGGTTACCCAGCTGTTTGTAACATTGAGCAAGGGCGGAGCCACCTAGTCGATGGTTCCCATTCCCAAGATCCACTAAAAGCAGGCAACCTGTAGATAAAAATTACAAGTCCTTCATTACAGAGCGCTTATGTTAAGAACCCTCTATACACTGCACACTAAAGACTTCTGTTTCTCTAGTATTTTTCTGCAGTTAGAGTGATCTGCCCTTAGATCTAAATTCAAATAAATTTAAATCTACAGTGTATTTCTCAATTTGTAATCAATTCACGCATTCTTAACATTTTAAAAGGCCAAGATAAATTAACTGAACACTTCATTTGCATATATTTTATCCACTGAAGTAAACAACAGTGATTTCTGTTCATTGATACTTTGTTGTCTTTGAACATTTTTCCTGGGGGTAAATACCAAGTACCATATATTGAAAATTATATAGATAAGCTCAAAATTTACACCTATATTCAATATAATTTTATCAATGTCCAAAAAACATTTTGCACTGGTGTATAGAGGGTCCTTAAGTCTGTTTGAGAATATTCTCTACCAGTCAAGTACCCTAGTTATAATTCAATTATGTTACACTGTAGTCAAAATGCGACATCATTTTTGGTGAAGAGTTGATGAGTCACATGCACATAGTTTGTACACGCTCTAGATGATTAGTTTTATTATATACCCAAATGTGTATCCCTCAGTTTTACTGTTGATCTCACGTAATCACACGACGGTGTGATCCGACTTTTTGGATCACCATACTATACCGGTAGTTTCTGAATCCATATCACCCCTCTCTGAAACTGATGATGTAGTACACAGTAAGCATATTTGTTGTCTTGCATATCAAATAGTTCCTAAAAAGTGTTTTGTTTAATGAAAAAAAGTTGGATAATTGATCCCAAAAATTTTCTTTTATAATATTTTGCTAATTATAGAGGGGTATATAATAAATTTATCATTATAACAGTAACTAGATCCGAAGAGCCATATCACGTCTCCTTGACAGGTGTGGATCATCAGATCAAACTTGTGTCTTGTTTGATCTGATGATCCGCGCCTGTCAACAAGACGTGATACGGCTCTTCGGATCAAATTACTGTTACAACAATATACATGTATATACATGTACATTTTCTGATTCCTGTATCTTCTTTTTCTAAGCATATACCCTGATGACCTAATAATTATACTATAAATTTGATATAGTTGTGAGAAAATTCACAATATTACACTTGATTATAAGGAATAAATGTCAAAACACCTCTTCACTCCCCTTGAGCAATGAACCCTGGTTGGAAAGGTCAATTGAGATGATCACTGATGTGAACAACTAGTAATTTGTAAAATTTTCTAACCTTTGTTGTCCGGACACTTGAGATCAGGAGTTACAGTCAGTGTAATATCTGGACAAGCAGCATAGGCAGATATCACAAGTGTACCTACAACAAACAGTCAGTGTAATATCTGGACAAGCAGCATAGGCAGATATCACAAGTGTACCTACAACAAACAGTCTGTGTAATATCTGGACAAGCAGCATAGGCAGATATCATAAGTGTTATCTACCACAAACAGTCAGAGTAATATCTGGACAAGCAGCATAGGCTGATATTACAAGTGTACCTACAACAAACAGTCCATGTAATATCCGGACAAGCAGCATAGGCAGATATCATAAGTGTTATCTACCACAAACAGTCAGTGTAATATCTGGACAAGCAACCTAGGCAGATATCATAAGTATTATCTACCACAAACACTCAATGTAATATCTGGACAAGCAGCATAGGCTAATATTACAAGTGTTATCTACAACAAACAGTCAGTGTAATATCTGGACAAGCAGCATAGGCAGATATCACAAGTGTACCTACAACAAATAGTCAGTGTAATATCTGGACAAACAGCATAGGCTGATATCACAAGTGTACTTACAACAAACAGTCAGTGTAATATCTGGACAAACAGCATAGGCTGATATCACAAGTGTACAAGTGTACCTACAACAAACAGTCAGTGCAATATCTGGACAAGCAGCATAGGCTCATATCACAACTGTGATCTACAGCATTATGATCTACAAGCATTAGTGTGATATCCATAAAACAGCATAAACAGAAATCACAAGTGTACCTTCACAAAACTGACAGTGTAATAGCTGGACAAGCAGCATAGACAGATATCAGAATGCTCCTTCAATACAACACTGTGAAATCACTAATTTTGGTGGAAGATTTAATTTTCATTGTTTTTGTGGTGAGACCCATCAATTCATGTCTTCCACGAAATGTAAAGAAATGGCAAACTTTAGTATAATGTTTCTCCTTTAACCATGAAATTAATTCCCTTTCAACCAGTAATTTTCCCTTTAACCACGAAAATTCGACTCCATGAAAATAAGTGATTTCTCAGTATTATCAGCTTGAAGTTAACATGGATTTCTTGATACTCACAGGTGTATATATTTATAAACAACATGAAATTAAACTAAATCATTTATATGATAAATTCATTCTTTTCCAACATGAACCCTAAATTTCAGACCGTTTTGTCCATTCATTCTTTCCTTCATGCAGTACCTGGTGCCCTAACAGTTTGATCCCCCACTCTAGCTGCCATGCTCAGAGAATCTTTCCCACCATCCACAGCTATCCCAAGATTCTTCATGATGTCACACATGGCTGAGCATGCCTCCAGTAATGCAGTGCCCTCTCCTGGAAGTTTAGCAGGCCACATCCAGTTTCCACTGCATTTAATGTCCTGTGTAGTTATGAAATTTGTGAAGACCATCCAATATCGCAATTTCAACTGTTCCTATTAATTATTTTTTACCTGCACCTTTTACAGTACTAGCCGTAAGTGTAATACACGTATTTGCTAAATCTTACATTCTGCCTAGTACATGTACAGTATGAAGTAAATACTTTCTTAGCGAACTGAAATATACTTGAATGCATAAAACAGTTGTAAAAAACTGCTATCAGATGTGTTGCGCTTCTTTGAGGGCAAGTTTTATTTTACATATCAATTTGTATATCTCTACCAAATCACAATTAAAGATTTGAAATCAGAGAATCCTAATGAATTCATACTTTCCTGTTTTTAATGACTTATATGTATATACAAGTTACCTTAATGTCTGTGACTTTGGCAAACACCAGGTTTGTGAGGGCCTCTGCTACAGACAGGCGAGCTCCACAGGCTGGATTAATCAGGCCTTTGATTGGCTGTTCTCCTATAGCAGTACAGGAACCAATCTATCAGTAAAGAATTACAGTAAAGGACTTATCAGGCCTCTGATTGGCTGTTCACCTACTGCAGTGCAATAGCCAACCTATCAGTGAAGAATCGTAAGCATTGAGAAGAAACTTCAGGAACCAAACACTTCTAAAGAAAAGACAAAGTATTGCAGTAGAATGAATCTAAATATTTTCACCATTTAGTTCCAAAACTTTCTTTTGATGCCATGAAGAGTTAATGTAATTTTCCTAACATAGCATCCTTCGAACCCCCACCCCTAATGGGAGATATCCCAGAGTGAAAACAAAAATGTGCTTCGTTTTTTTTCACATTTCTTATTTACGCAGACACAAATATACATTAGCATAGGTGATTTGATTCATGCAATTTCCATCTATTTTTAGTAAAAAAAAAAGTTGCTGAAGAGTACTTAAAACTATACACATAACATAAGAATATGATTAAAATCTTATTAATTGGAAATCACAATATTTCATACATTCTTCACTGTTCCTATCCTACCTTATCTAGGTAACTAAGTGCTGTCACAGCAACATCTGCCAAAGGTGTATGAAGGGGACCAACACACTGTTGCTGGGCAACTAGACCTGTCACACACCTGTCTACCTACATGTGCACAATATAATTCAAATAATTTGTAATCCTTCTAGAATACTGATATGTTTACCTACAGTATTATAAAATTTCCTTCAGGGTAAAGGAAGAATTTATTTATCCCTACTGATCAATTACATACTGTATACAGGGTTATTTTTGCCTTTTCACACATCCAAACAAATTTTGCCCCATTTGAAATTCGCCCAGTCACAATTCTGTTTAAGAAAATATACTGTGTTCTATAAATTTGCCCTGTTTAATTCACTCACCTGTGAGTGGGGTGAAATGGACGAAAATTTCCCTGTATACAGTACCAGAGCTCCATGTAAGGTGCGTATTTGCAGAAATATGCATTGAATTTTACAAAATACATATTGAAAATTAAAACTGGCCGTACAGTTACGCATTAGCAATCGTAGATAAGCATTACACCACAAAAGTACTGCATACAATGGTTTGAATAATACGTCTTAGCTAATGATGTAAATTGAGTTTTAATCGGTGTTTGATTTTTCTCAAAATGAAAAAATGATTTAAAGCGTTTTACATACATGTGATAAGTCAAAGACCACAAAACTGTACAGGAGCCATAAAAAAACTGGAATTTGGGTGAAAAAACTGTACACTGTCTATCAAAAAACGGTATAAAATATCACTTAAATTCTTCTGATAAGGCACCTTATTTATAAACCAACAAATATATATTGTTGCAAATGTCTTATTTTAAAAGTTGTAATGGAGATTTGAATGCTTTAAAATTTCATATATTGTGTTTTATAATCACAGTGTTCTTATGAATCTATTATAAATTAATCTTGTTTAGATGATAGTTTGTTTGCCAGCTTTATATAGTATTAACGTGAGAGTCAATGTCTCCAATTTACATTTTGTTCATATTACTGATATATACATCAGCAATGCTAAATAAAAGCAGCAAATACAATCATACATGAATTTCAGCACATAAAAACTAAAACTATATCCTTTATTTCAGCGTAATCATGGTAATAAACATCGTATATTTTATACCTACGAAGATCTGGGTCAGATTCATGTATATTAGGTCATGTATATCAACTTTAGAAGTTGGCTTAATTTTTTTTCAATCAAGTTACGAAACATTAACAGTTAGAATTAAGTACCTCTTTAAAAATAAAGCTACCTAAAGGGGTATCTTGATACAGATTTATAACAAGATAATTATCCCAATTGGCAATTGACACCTTCACTGGTTTGTGTACACTACACAATTATCGGAAGGTCAAGTGTCAAACACAGGTGACGTTTTCCTGTGTCTCACGAGCGAGAATGAGAGGAAAATGACAGCATTTAGCGAGAAATTCAAAATACTGTACAAATTTTCATATTCCGTGAATTTTGGTGTCCCGCCTGTACACGATGAATGGGCTCGAAAAACTGTACATTTTGCGTACCGCTGGTACATATCACATGTATGGTTTTAATAACCAGGAATATTCTAGTAATGGTGATGACGATTTTTATTTCTGATTTCTGGAGAAAGAATCAAAGATATAGATAAAGATCTATTTCTTTAAATAGAAAGACTATGCACTAGGCATAGTTACATGTACTTTTAAGCACACTGCTTAAGCTTGTGTCATCTACAAGATGATATTGTAACAAGAGTAATACATAAGTATTAGAAAACAATGTTACCTAGAAAACAAACGATAGTTGTAGGAAAAAAGTCTTAGCTGGAGAAAAAAGTTTATACTGCAATGTTATCAAAGAGGACACAATGTGTAAAAAAAAGCAATGATGATCATACCATATCAAAAAAACAAAAAAAACAAAAAACAAAAACAAAACGGCTCTGTTTAATTTAAAGACCAATTAAAGAAATAAATTGCTGTAGAGAGACATTACGCATAGCATGTACATGTATTTGAATTTACCGATCAAGAGTTCTCTAAGATTCTCTAGAGTTCTTTGTTTAGTAGAACGGTTACACACGGTTTGTACATAATGTTTTTTGGGTTCATTGCCAATTTCTGATTTCTCTCAACTTGCCATATTAAAAAAGATTTTTTTCCTTTCGGTTTACTCTTGTTAGAATATCATCTTAAATGGAGGAAACGTTTTATGTGCCTATGGTAACTTTACCTATTGTATGATCTTCCTTGTCAAAAAAGAATGTTTCTCAGTTTTACCAAATAAGTCCTGTTGGTATTTTCAAAATTTATTTAAATAAATGCAGGAACTGTCCTTTGTAGTTTTTTTTTTCCTTTTCTCTTCTAAAAAACTTATATTTCGATAACAAGCTCAATATCAAACTAGATGTCAAAACAATTATATACATGTATTAAAAAAAATTCTCTTAAACCATTTTGCTGAAAATCAAAATCTGCATTGATTTGAAAATCAGGGAGTAAATACCCTTTAGGGTAAAAAATTATCTGGAGCTCTGCAATACCTGTTATAATTAAATTATCACAGAGTAATTTTTCTTGCTTTCACTTAACAAAGAGATCTACCGAGTGTTCTGACCTTGTTTGTGAGGTATCTCTTACTGGCCACTGATGGTAGCCTCAGGACTCGCTCTAAACCATCTCTAAGATGGAGATTCTCAGGTAAGGATAATACACGTGGACTAGGTGTGATCTTTTGAAGCTTGAAAACCTAAAGAATTGAGTTGTCAAATATTACATTCATACAAAGAACATCATATGTTACTTCTTTACACATAATGATCTTCATTCCAGAAATCAAATAAAAAACAAAATTCCTAACTCATTTACATCCCATATACATGTACATCCTTCTCTCAAACCTTTCTAGGCATGGATCCTAGAACATGTTCCAGATCCAAATCCACAGGGAAATCTATAGTCTTTATTTTCCTCTTCTTTGCAGGTGTGGATATGTTTTCTGCTGTTTCCTTCTTAAATCCCTCCAACTTTATCTGAAGAAACAAAAAAAAAATAAAAATAATAATAATAATAATTCTAACATATCACACTAATACATTTATGTTGGATGATTCTAATTAAATATCAGACAAACAAGAGGCATGTGGGCCATGATGCTCACCCAAGTCAACATTTTCTTTCTGTCAAATTAATGTATGTAGAAACATGAACAAGATTTCCAATGTTAGCTTTCTTTTTGTAGAGTCTAGTGAATACAGAAAAATACATCCCCACAAACATGTAAAAAATTTTTACTAAATTTACAAAACTTGCCAGTAAATTACACAGTACATGAATGCTTGCATACTTCCAAATATTACATACATTTTATACATGTGCCTGAAAGCTCCTTGAGCCTCTGGCTCCAGAACTCTCATAGTACTAACTGTGACTGGGGTCAGGGTCATTAAAATGGTCAAAATAGCCACCTATTTGGGAACTTGGGGATAATCTTTGTTCATGTACATTATATAACACCTCATATTTTTGATTTCTGATGGTTGTTATCAACCCAATTTTTTTGGTTTTGCAATATACAGGAACACAAGTAACAAGTCTAAGTACATATTCTATGATAATACCTTCTTAGCGGGGGTGGGGGTGGGGGTGGGGTGGGGGGGTCCTTCCAATTAAAGAATATCGATATGTTCTACATCTTAGTCATCCAGATAATAAGAATCAAGAATGCTTCAAACAGATCTAGATGTTTGTTGGACAACTTCTATAAAATTCATTCCTGAAACCTGTCATCTACTCCCCTTTCCTCTTAATCTCACTTACTCGTCCTGTGATGGTCCCCACAAAATTGACAGGACACCTACTCCCCCTTTCCTCTTAATCTCACTTACTCGTCCATCCCCTGTGATGGTCCCAACAAAATTGACAGGACACCTCTCTCTGTTCGCTATCTTCTGAACCAGGTTCTGGTCCTGGGGGCGGATGAGAATGGCATTACTCTCCTGGTACTCTGCCCCCCACAGCTCTAGGATACTAAGGGTCGGGTCACCCAGCTGAAACTGTGAGGCCTGAATGAGAGCACCTGCTGGTTCTGCTATTTCCTTCAGCACATTACCTATAAATTTCACTGAATATTAATCTAGGACATTTATACAAGCAAGGCCAATGATTAAGCATTAAATTAAATGAAATTAGTCTTTGTAATAATTATTTAATGATGCTGAATTTTCAATCATTTTATTCAAATGTAACTTAAATCAACAATGAAAAAAAAATTATCGTTATTGATGGTGGTTATGTGTTGGCTTAAACCAGCATAATTTTTGGAAGTGAATGAAAGGTTCCATGTGTAGAGGAATCACTTTCACTTACGCCCTTCCTTCATGAAATATTTTACGCAATGTGAGCCACAATCTCACAATGGATTAGAACTCACCATTTCCCCCTGCCCCCTGATCGTGAACACTAGCTATTGGGTTCCTCTCTCTTCTTTCTATACAGCCCCTGATGACACGGTTTAGTTTCTGCTCCATTTCAGGATCCCCTCGCTGGACAGCTCCAAAGTCTAGTTCCTCCTTGTTGTCCCCCTGGACCTGCACAGAGGAGGCAGCCCCTCCCCCAACACCAATTCTGTAAACAGGTCCTCCTATCTTAGTCACCAACATCCCTACAAAATTATACAAATTCATAGTTGTATCATTAGTCCTTTACAGTGATAATGTCAAATTCTATAAGGTCAAAATAATGTTCGAACTTTTTTTTTCCTGACAACGATTTGCTGTCCATTTCCTCAAAAGATACACACTAAACTTTTTTCACCTGGTTCTGGTACATCCTTTTTAATATGGATGTCTTCCATCTGCCCAATCCCCCCGCTGAACATGATGGGTTTGATGTACTCTCTCCTCTCTCCACCTCCGTCTGTCATACCAAAGGACCGAGCAAACCCTGCCAGTACTGGCTCTCCAAACTTGTTCCCGTAATCTGAGGCTCCATTACTGGCCTCTATGGCTATATTTAGAGGTGATGCAAAGTTACTAGGGTATAGATATGATGGGTCCTCCCAGGGTTGTATGTAACCTGAAAATGTGACAAAGTAACTTTTTTAAAAAATAATTTTGGCCCTTGGTGACAATTTACATAGAGTAATTTAGCATTTATTTTATAAAGCTTCATTTGAGAACTTAATTTACATTATTTTGTCTCCATGCAAAAATACATGTCAAATTGTCGAGATAAAGGTACAGTAGTACACCAAGCATGTATATGTACACATACTTGTATAGATGATACACAAATACCATAGACTGTGAATCATGTAGTCTTACTGTCTCATAAAATATAAAATCATGCAACATAAAAGCAATTTATCTGTGACCTGGAATTTTGAGATTTCCAAAGCTGTATCCAGCGGTGCCTGCCACCACATGTGCCCCCCTCCCTGTGGACTGGACATCTCTGATCCTGCCTCCTGTGCCCGTGGTGGCCCCAGGAAAAGGAGCCACTCCTAAAAATAACAGGTTCTTTCAAATCAAGTGACTAAATGGTGAAAATGTGCTTTTTTTTTCTGAGAATCTGTTACTTACAACTGCATGTTTATCATATGTATAGGCACACATAACAAAACGTTTTTTTTTTCATACAAATGACTTTGATATTATCTGATACAGTGTAAGGAAGTCAGTAATATAACATTGTGTGTAACCTGTGGGAAAGTTATGAGTCTCTGCTGTAAAGATAATGTGTCTTTTGACGTTTTCTAATTCTGACATGGCACTCGGCACTGTGGGGTCCCTGGGAATCAGAACTGTTGTCTCAAACCCCTCAATGGCACTGAAACAAGCAAAACAAGCTATCTATAAAGGTAAACTAGAAATTCCTAAACATTTTCCAATAACATTACACTAATATGCTACATTGATACAACTAAGAATTGAAAAATCTTTGCTTACATTATATTTCTTTCTACATTTTTTAAAATTCTGTATTGCTAAATATGAAAAAAAACAAATGGGCCAGTATACCTGCTATTATCTGAGAATTTAATGACATTATTTGGGTTAGAGTGTTTCTGAGTCTCCATTATCATTTTGAACAGCGACTCAGGATATTCCTTCCCATCAACCTCCAAATGTCCACGGAAAAACCAGTGGCGGCTATGTTCACTGTCAAAATTTTAAAAAAAAAACATGGAAATTTTTACATTTGGATACATTTTAAATACATGTATTTCCAAATTATACTTTTCATTATTACTGAATCTGTTGTAAAGATGCAGTATACATGTATCAAGAAAAATTTCAACTGCCAGTACATATCGCAGCTTCACAGCTGTCTATACACATGTATTTTGATGATGTTACTGCCTATGAAGATTGGTTACCTGTTAGACTGGGCATTTACCTGTTAGACTGGGTGGTTACCTGTTAGACTGGGAATTTACATGCACCTGTTACACTGGGTGGTTACCTGTTAGACTGGAAGGTTACCTCTAAGACTGGGCCGTTACCTTTAGACTGGGTGGCTACCTATCAGACTGGGTGGTTACGTATCAGACTGGGTGGCTACCTATCAGACTGGGTGGTTACCTATCAGACTGGGCAGTTACCTGTTAGACTAGGTGGCTACCTATCAGACTGGGTGGTTACCTATCAGACTGGGTGGTTACCTGTTATACTGGGTGGTTATCTGTTAGACTGAGTGGTTACCTGTTAGACTGGGCAGTTACCTGTTAGACTAGGTGATTACCTTTTAGACTGGGTGGCTACCTATTAGACTGGGTGGTTACCTGTTAAACTAGGTGGTTACCTTTTAGACTGGGTGGCAACCTATCAGACTGGGTGGTTATCTATTAGACTAAGCAGTTACCTGTTAGACTGGGTGGTTAACTATTAGATTGGGCAGTTACCTGTTAGACTATGTGGTTACCTGTTAGACTGGGTGGCTACTTATCAGACTAGACTGGGTAGCTACAAGTTACATTGGGCATTCACCTCTAGGACTGGGCAGTTACTTGTTAGATTGGGTGGTTACCTGTTAGACAGGATGGTTACCTGGGCAGTTACCTGCTAGACTAGGTAGTTATTAGTGTTGTACCGATAATCAGAAAACATTGATTGTCGACAAAAAAATGCTACCGATTCCGATGATTGATTAAAATTTTTCACAATCGATCATTGGAAACATACTTCTAATACAATGCATCCCAGAATTATCCATTTCTGGTTTAAAATTTATTTCTTCTTAATGAAAGAAAATGGCGTCTGCATCTGATACTAACCAACTAGCATGAAGCAGAGGTGATTAAGAACCGAAAGGTGCACATACAGAGCCTAAAAAAAAAGTTTGTTTCCTGTAACCCGACCGACCCATTCAATTTACCCCCGGGTGGGTTTTTTTCTGCCAAATCTGTCTTTGCTCTTTGGTTTGATCAATCAGCTGATTCTTTTTATTCAAAAATATTAATTGTATCTTTTATCTGAGATATAAAATATGCAACTTAGTCAACAATTACCTTAAATATAAAGAGTAATCAATCCCCCCCCCCTACAACTTTATAAAGTTCGTATTCTGCCGCTAGGCAGCCATGTTGGGTGTTCACTGTAAATATATCACCTGGATAATTCAGTCCTGGGATGTTTGACCCCATTATTCTTAAGCAAAAAAAAAAAAAAAAAAAAAAAAAATCCTGACCTACCAACCCTTGATTTTTTGGGAATGTTACAGGAAACAAACATACATAATTTTTTAAGGCCTAGAAAGTGTAAAATAAACAAATCAACAAAGAAAATAAGATATTATATATTTTATATATTCATGTTAAAGAAATAATATGAAATAATTGTAATAGTCTGCTTTTTGTATACAAAACTATAAAATCCAATTATAATTGGTAAAATCGCATCGGAAGCAGTAACCAATTCCAACTGATGATTGATTATGAAAATTAACCAATGTCCCATCACTAGTAGTTATCTATTAGACTGGGTGGTTACCTGTTAGACTGGGAGGTTGTCTGTTAGACTGGACAGTTACTTGTTAGACTGGGTGGTTATCAATTAGACTGGGTGGTTACCTGTTAGACTGGGAGGTTGTCTGTTAGACTGGACAGATACCTGCTAGACTGGATAGTTATCAATTAGACTGGGTGGTTACCTGTTAGACTGGGAGGTTGTCTGTTAGACTGGACAGTTACCTGCTAGACTGGGTAGTTATCTATTAGACTGGGTGGTTACCTGTTAGACTGGGCCAAATCAAAACATTCTACATTGGTTGGGTTTCTTTTTATCTTCTCTTTAAATAACTCTGTGTAGTAATCCAGATCCCAGTTATCAAAAGCTAAACCTGTTAAAAGCCATAATAAATTAACTGCAGTTTTATCCATTGAGAGAAACCATCCATTGTTATTCATAGTAGTCTTAAATTATTTTTTTTGAAAAACGTATATGCATAGAGGAACTATCAAAATAAGAGAAGTTATTTTTAACCCAAAAATACAATACATGCATACATGTACTAGTATTAAAGATCTGTTGGGTACTTATTTTATGGGGATTGCTCAGCATGCTATTTTTTCTTTTAAATACATGTATGAACCCTGAAAACACTTTCTTTCTTATTTTTATTAATAGCCTGCACCACTGTTTCATCTACAAATTACATCAGGATAGAAGTACTCATGCCATATCACTCACTTTCTTCAAGTACCTTGCTTTTCACTGGCTTTTTCCAAAGCCTTTCTGCCTTCCCCCATAACATCTATTTCATAAACATCCTCTGACTTGACCTCAAGGTTAAAGGTCTCCACTGGGGTTAAATAACGACTCTGGGTCATTTTGTCATGAATACTGTTGACAACCTTCTGTTCTTCCTCGCCATCTAACTGGAAATCCTCGGTAAACGTTAGGAGATAACGTGTGGAGAATTCGATTCTCGTCACGTCATTAATACCCACTGATTTGCAGATGGACACTGTGTTTGTGGAGAATGGAGTAGAAAAGTTTAATCTGAAATGGAACATTTCTCTTTTCTGTTTAAAAGTGCTGGAGATTTTTTATTTCATGTAATACCAGAAGTCTCCTATGAGACTGTAATTCCACTGGTTTGTACTAAAAATAAAGAAAAAAGTGCACATCATGACATTTTAATTTTTTTTAATATAAGTTGTATATATATACAGGAAAATATTTTAATGTTTTCTAAATTTATACCAAAATTTATTGACAGAAAACCAGAATTATAGAATTTTGAAAGAATTTCCCCAATGATTCTATTTTCAGTAACCATGGCTTTGGGTACACTTTTCATTGAAACCTTTACATGGAATTATTCAAAATGATATAGACTACTTGTGTAAGAAGTTTTACTGAAATCAGACCAACATTCAAAGTATACAGACAGGCAGATAACTAGACAGATGGACAGACACATAACCCATGTATACACTCTTCTAGTCTTTAAATTTATATAAGAATGTGCATTAGGGATGCTGAATATTCATGTAGATGTAACATGATCATACATCATTACCAACAGAGAGAGGGGCTAATGGCAGGGGACACCAATCTCAATTTACAGACAATGATAATGACACAGACTTGGTGGATTTCTGGTCTGAAACAAACCTTGGTCCAATCTCTATAAGGCAAGTGTTCCCCCTTGGTTGCTCAAAGGAACTCTTTCTGGTGACATCATTGTCCAGGAAGGATGTGCTTAATACCCAAACAAGTCTGGAAAAAGTTTCCAAATCCACATCTGAAAATAGCAGTATAAATGAAATATGTATAAAGCATTAAAAATACAGTTGTATCTGATACACCAATTATTTAAATAGAATACAAGACTTTCTTTTCTGGGAAGAAAGATAATTAATATTTTCATCAAACCATTAAAAATAAGGGTCCATCACAATGACACATAAGAATACCTGTGGCAGTCAGAGTAATGATACAATATATTTTTATTTTAAAAGTTTGAATATCAAATTAAAATGGCAAATAGCCATTGAAAAATTTTCCATTAGTTTAAGTCATAAATGATAATTTACCATCTGACGTAAACTGTACATAGAAACATGTCTCGATCTGGACTTTACGTAGATCATCTCCGACGAGAGATTTAATTTTCTGATAAGTCACATCCTCCGCTCGCGGATAACTGCAAGATTTTTTGTACAGTTTCAGCAATAGAGGTTTCACCTAAAATAATTTTTTTTAAATATTACAAAATTTACAGCTGAAAAACAAGAACATTGCAGTGCACATACTACATACTGTGGATTCCTAAATATTGGCAAGGAATTTATTATCCCATAATTTTACAACCACTTGCAAAATAAAATTATTAGCTTTAATTGTTATATAGCTGAAATACATTTAAAACTGCAAATTCAAGTTCTCTTGATTTGACGTCAATAAGTCATTTAACAATATCAAGTACTTATATAATAAAGAATCTATGATAAAATATAAGCAGTATCTAGTTTAAAGAAGTATTAAAAGCACTCATAAACTGAAGCTAAATATTTACACAGATCTAAATGGAAGAAGTTGCACCTACAGTATAATGTTAGTACATTTATTTGAAGCTGCTGATCAAAGAACTAAGTTGTAAATAGGAATCTATATTAACTGTTATACCTTGTAGGGATCAAATTAACTGAATAAGCTGTTTCCAAGTTGTATATATTTACCTCTTTTTTACTGGATGTGTCCTCCATCCTCCTAGGGGTACAAGACCCTCACTGGAAAAAAAAAACAATTTATCTACAGTGAACCAACTATTAAATGCTTACAGTTCTTCATATATCACCAATTGAAAAATCACTCTACGACAAATAATATTCAATATCGAGAGTTCCTGTTCCATAAACCTTTCAAAGTCCTATGAGCTGTTTGTGACCAGAAATAAATGAAAGATGGAGTTGCTTCAGCTTGCAAACATTGTGGATGTTTTTCACATGGATATAAAAATTGGTTTACATTCATTAAAAAACAGAAAATGGCACTAGATTTGAATATTTAAGATTTTGATTTTTGACAATGTAAAAGTCATAAACCTTGCAAATGGACTGATACTAGGAAGATGGAAGGAGGAAACATGGGGTCTTTGCCAGCATTATGCAGCTAGAATGGTTAGAGCTTGTGTGAATTGTGATATTGTTGCCACTTCATAGATGTCACACCATTCTGTTTCAAAATCATGCTAAAACAAGGGCAAGGCAAAACAATTCAGAATTCTTGAACCTCTTTTCCAGATTCAAGCAATTTCAACTAAATATTGAGTGGAACTGTTTTTGAATAATGGTATAAAAGCTTTCTCATACTACCACATTTTTAGCAAAATTTTCAATCGGTGAAAGGGGGATGTACATGTAGGTATGAAAGCACACACTTGATTTGCGAGCTGCATTATTTGACTATGACTTGACTGACAGAGATTGGCCAAATTAATGCATACCTGCACAAACACTGTTTGACAGTTCAGCAAATTTCTGGGTCTTACTGAGAGTTTGAATACCCAAAATATGTTTGACATATGATATGTGAAAAAGGTAGATAAAATTGGTTTAGAAAAATAATAATTAAATCCTACATCTGAATTGTTATTTATTATATTCTTATGTACATATCATTTTGTATCTCCAATATTCAGAAACATTTTATTTCACTTACTTGGATTTACATAATTTGAATATCCGATAATTAATCTTAGTGAATTACATGTTTAATTAATAAAATCTACCTCCCAACAAATTTATCTGTGTTGACTGACTTGGAAGTAAAAATTAAAATATTTGTTGTCTGTTATATCAAAATGGAAATCTAGCAAAAATGGAGATTGTCTGAGTATCATAAACCTCTGATAAATTAAAATATTTGTTGTCTGTTATATCAAAATGGAAATCTAGCAAAAATGGAGATTGTCTGAGTATCATAAACCTCTGATAGATTTTTTTTAAAATGTGAAATTCTACAGGTAATAAATACACTACTGAACCTAATATATATTCACACACAGGATCATACATTAAAATATACAGCATACAATTATCAAATCTGAGCATTAAACTGTATATGTTATGTCATACATTAATATTAAGCGTGTTTATCTATCATTACCTAAATATTTACCCCGGTTTTCGATTATTTTATGATGGAAAAAACAAGATATTAGTCATAATTCAAACACTGCAGAGAATTCGGTTTTCTCCTGGCGGGCAATATTCAGCCCGTGGCAAAAACCACGAGCCAATGTGCGTCCGTATGTTATTGATAAACGGTTACCTTTACATTCGTCCAATAAATGAAATCAGAATTAAGAGCAAAAAAAACGTAGCTGTATACATAATAGGACAATGACTGATTAATTCAACTTGTCACATAGCAAGGAGGTTTCTGGAGTCCTGTCGATCACGTCTGAAGAAAAAAAAAAAATGAAATACATGTGTACTACATATCACTGGTTCAAACTGGATCAATCTGTGATTGTCTTTACATCCATAAAGTCCTTACAAAAATAAAAGAATTATATTTTTCTAAATACTTAGCCTAACTTACATTCCTAAATTCAGCACACGTGTTTTGGTTTGGGAAAGGTTGAATGATTTTTGCCGCTTTACCATTAAAATACCTTCGTCGACAGAAGAGCTATTCAATTAGAATTACCTCCCTTTGACTACATAAGCTAACCCGACTTACACAAAATTTGGGGTGTTAAAAAAAACAACTTTTTTTAACAATAGACAATGAAATGGGTGGGTACAATTTGACACGGACGTCCGAGAAAACATTGGATTGAAATTCTAGTTTGAAATCCACCTCAGCTACGCTAGAACGCACATCGTTACTGATTGACCAAGAAGACAAATAATTTCAATTTCGGAATATTTTGAAATTTATATAAATCAGAATTTTCTGTCCAGTGTTTTTAAAGAAATATAAAGGGTGAAATATTTGGTATCTGTTTGGAATGTGTTTGTGTGTGCTGGAATAAGAAATAAATAAATAAGAAAGTTTTCTTTTAGTTTGGACAACCTCTTGCTGCTTTTATTTGTCAAACAATTTTCAGTGAAGACAAAACTAAAAAAAAAAAACTCTAGTCATCCTAGGAATAAATATATTCTGTCATGTGAAGGCATGATCTGACTCGACAATTTTTGACAGCCCCCCCCCCCTTTCTAGAATCAAATGGCCGTCCCCTGAAATAATAATCTCTGTATTCCATGACCTTTACGCGTCCTTAAAATTATAGGCTAAAAATTCATATAAATATGAATTTCAAACAACGTCTATTTGGGAATTGAAATTATTTGTCTTTTGTGTCACACATTCACACTTGCACTGAAAACAGCTCAGGTTGATTGAAAATGAATTTCAAACTAGAATTTCAATCCAATGTTTTCTCGGACGTCCGTGTCGAATTGCACCCGCCCATTTCATTGTCTATCATTAAACATTTCGACTATAACAGATGGAAATGACGTAAGCTGCATATATTTCCCATTTTGCCAGTTAAATGTTCTGCGATCTTATACACTTCATACTCTCTTAGAGTTGATAAATCAAACGCGCCATATAGTTTACCATCGATATCTCATGCGGGATCCGGGATTTCTTCTCAGAGGAGCTCCACATCAACTGAAACAAACTTGGACTTGGAAATTTTTTGACGAGCAAAAGAAAAAACAAAACCAAAAAAAAAAAAAAAAAAAAAAAAAACCCTACCTAAACTGACTTGCTGAAATCAGAAAAAAGAACTGTTTCGTAGGGGTAGGACAATTAAATCAATTAAGATACAAGTACGACTCTCCTTAATATTTAAGGGGCCGTGTTTCCAGGGAGGTTAATTTTTTTCGTTATTTCAAATTGAAATTTAATATTCCCGAAAATCCCCCACCCTACGACCACCTCTAGATAAGCGCATGCATCTGAATCTTATGCTTATGGCATAATTTCATCTTTGGAGGATCCAGGATTCTTGAAAAGGGGGCCCAACAGCCGGCGAAGCCCCCGGAAGCTCCCAGGTTTTATATAACATTTTGTTACTTAGTTAACGTATGAAAAATGCAATTTTTATTAACAACAAAAAATTGACTCAAAATCTTATGCATACATTTGGTCACCGATGGAGGGGTGTGTGTCTAAATCTGCACGGTGTATATGACATCTTATGGCCTTCATTCCAAATCAGTTGGTTTGAACATATTTTATTGTAGTTTCTAATTACAAAGGGATTGGGCACAAGTTCTAAAAACTTATTACGCCCTCTCCCTACATGTAAATTACCAAAATTAAATTAGGTCACAATTAAATATGTTCATTCAAAATATTCAATATTTGTGAAATTTACAAATCAATGCATTTTAAAGAATCATACATATAATTTTGTATATACATGTATATATAAATACATATATTTATAATAATACTAACATGTGAATCTGCCAGAATGTTTAATTAGTTTGAACAAAAGAGAAAAGACGTTCATTCTCCACAGCACTCAATGAATCTATCCCCCATAATAAAACATGTGTATCTAAAATGTGAATTTTATCAAATAATAAAAATTTATCAAGAATCAAAATCAGTTAGTTCTTTTTCCAAGCCTTTATATATATATATATATATATATATATATATATATATATATATATATATATATATATATATATATATATATATATATATATATATATATATATATATATACAATTTATTTTACATCCGGTTGCTATAATTAATTTCAAGAAACCACGGACATAATTTGGCGCGTTATTTCCTTTTCTTTTTACCAAAGTCACCACACGGTAATACGCACAGTGCTCAAAACGTTCCAATGGAATGCACTTTTAGCCGCTATCTCCTTTTAATCGTTTTTATCTTTATTTTATTTTTATAAATTTGGCAGAGTATGAAAAGTGCATTTTGTTATTGTTAAATCGATCGCTTAAAATGGCGCGTACTTTTCCAGAGACAGGCCGGAAGTAGTGTAATCGCTTTCTAATGACAAACATTTGTATAAACCATAGGCAATTAAATTGGTGAAAAGTCAATGAGTCGACGAAAATGTAAAACAAGTGGGTTTTTTTTTCGGCCGTATTGGGTGCAACGTGTTAAATTTGTTGAACGGAATTCAATTTAATTCTTTCTATTGACGATTGAAACTTGATACAAATATTTGTACATGGGTATTATAGACGAAATTTGGCAAGGACTGACATTCATCAAATATTTTCCTTTGTAAGCATTTTGCTTGGGTACCCGTGTTCTTCATTCACCGAACGTGTACGAGCTCTTAAAAGGTGTATTTTTTCCCCAAAGAAAAATAGACACGAAAAAGTAAATGCATGTTTAACACTTTCCCCACAAAATCAATATCCGAGTGAATGGGGGTAATTAACAGCGACAGTTCTGTACTGTTCTATGTACAGTAGTAAAGATAAGGTTGTGTCTATAGACTATAAATAAATGTGTCAAGGTTAGAAATGCATGTTTTACTTATAATTACATATGTTTTCACAAATTGTTAAGAAATAATCTGTCGTGTTTTACATCAGTAAAAATTTGCTGCCCAGAAGATCCCTAGGGCAAAACACGAGTATGCATTATACACATGCAGCGTAAGGAAAACCACATCATTTCATGAGAATTACATAAGTTTCCATTTTCTCGGTTTTCATCGAAATAATGAGCTTCTCTCTGTCAGATTACACGGCACATCCATTGAAATTGTCGAAAGTAGAAGATAAAACCCACAGGGACGACAGGACGGTGACGGATCAGGGGTTTATGTGTCCCCATGGTCCAAGTTGTAAATGTTCGACAAATGGCCATAAATCAGGAGGAATTCTTCTGAACCATGCCGCTGTCAAAGTCATCAGACTCAATACACCTCTCTCTCTCTCGTAATTAACTTACATCTATTTTTGATTTAATCATCTGTGTTATGCAGCAAATACGCACCTATTTGACTAAGAAATGGGTCAATATTTAAATTTGAACAATTTTTTGCTATACTTGATGACCGACATTTTGTAATTCTGGGTATATGTAGGTGTTTTTGTCGTGGCGAAGGTCACCCCAGATTATGTTGTTTTTCGCTCATGCCTCAGTACTTAAATTCATTCACAAAATCTTTTTCAAACTGAATTCACAAAGAAGAGATTAAGTGAAGGCTTTAAAAATCCCCTCGGTTCTTCAATACACACAAGAATTCAATCTGGATAGAGTCCGACAAAAACAGCTTAGCTTTTTAAAAAAGATACAAAATAACTTACTAGGAAATAATACAATTGGCATGAAGACTTGCTTTGAAAGTTTGAAAATATGTTTTTCCTTCGATTTTTAAGTTTTCACATCTCCTTTAAAGTATTCATTTGTTTACAAGAAACAAAAATTTATACTTGCAGAATTGATTACCAGTTTCTTAGGCAGAATGACAAAAATCTAAAAACTGACGCTTTTATCAAATTTAATTAAAACAAAAAGAAAATAAACAAATAAAACAAAGAAATTGGATATGAATTAAAGAAAAAAAAGTGTGTTACTACTTAATTAATTTAGAATAACATCTGCTGTTTTAGGAAATCTTCTTCTGGTGATCACTGAAAGTCAATAAATATCCGAGGAATCTAAACTTATAGTGAGTAAAACAAACAGGAAACGACCTGGTGGTCATTGTATTGATTTTTTGTGACTTGTTTTCTCATTTTCATCCATTTGTCCGGGGTGATATGTGCGGAAGTTTGAATAAGCAAACGAGCGACACCATTACGCAATCTCACAGCCAGCTTATCCAGCCAATGACAAATTACTGAAGTGTCCACAGGATCTTGCAGATTTGGCTGAAATACGGCTACACAAGCTTCTGTCAGTATTCGGTAGAATGTATCATGTTTTATCAATATTTAGTGGAAGACATTTGTACGATTTTCTGTCAATTTTAGGTGACAAATAGTAATGATATTCAGTACCTAGCGTCCATTTCCTATATAAATGTGTTTGGTTTCACCGTAATGGATCTTTATGGAATACTAATAATAAATATTCGGCGAAAAAGCATGCATATCCATGTGAATTTCATTTGCATTAAAACAAAATATGTAGCATGACTAAAATTTCCCAAAGGACATTCTCTGGATAAATTCCATAAGTTATTTATAAAACAGCCTGTCGGGTATCAAGACATCCTGGAAATTGTGATAAAACGTATAAATAAGTAAAGAACAATAATATTGAGAGCCTAATGATGATTAATATTTTAAAAAAATGATTATACTTATGTACTGAAGTCATTTTAAACTACATTTCTGACTCTACTTCCTGTGTATGGGGTTCACAGTTTTGCAAGTCATCTTGCAATTTCTGCATATCCAAGCCCTCCTTGCGACTAAAACTAAAAATGTTACACAATTTTAAACAGGCTTATCAAATCAATAATTCTGTGAGATTATACTTTTTTCAAATCGTATAACTGAATTCTTCTTATTCAGATTGAAATCTGACTTTAATCTGCATAAAGAATAAAATAATTGCAAAAGTAAATATTGGTCTTAGTCGTTAGCTTTTTGTAACACTGTCTAAATAAAGAAATCTTTTAATTCACACACACACACACACACACACACACACACACACACACACACAATCATTTTAAAATCAAACAATCATTTTATTTTCCAAATTAAACACAATTATACATGTATGCATATTTAATTATGTTAATTTGCAATACACATTTTATCTTCAGTTTTTACAAAATTGGGTTTAATCCATGTAATGTTATAAAACTTATTTCACATATTGTGAGAACATGTGCTTTGAGAAATAATACTGTAACATCGTGACAATTATGCAGTTATTAGTGCATTAGTGAGATATATTATACTTTGAATAATAACATTGCGGCATGGGGTAGCTTACTGATGTTTGACAAAATCTGTCAATCTCTACATGTATCTACTGTGAAGTCTTCAGACGCAGCAGTACAGCAACTTGTTATTGACGTCATGTATATCACGAATCCTCTCTTTATCTGTGGAAAAGGACACCTGAAATTTTATCCAAAAAATTAATAACTGTTGAAATGTGATCAGAAATTACCACATTTCTCACCTTGATCCCCGATAACAATGTTATTGCACGTATCTCGGAGCCTGGAATTATCTCCGTATATAGTCGATGGATAAAATCGGTGATAGTACAATTCTTTGAAGATGTTTTGCTAAATATTTTGTCCTAATGCTATTAATATATACATGTATAAACACGGCTCAAATCAGGTAGGAAACCAAAGTATTATATGAGTTCTAGAAAAAGTCAGACAACGAAGCCAAATGTAATCACAGATTTAGAAATGACTGATATCATTGTCGCTATTTTTTTTTTTTTCAAGATTTTCGGATGTATGATGTACGTCAAACTCCATGCAAGAGGAAGTTTTTCCCGTCTCACTTGAAGCACTACGCAGCATACACATGTATTGTCCTTATTTACGAGTAGTTGTTTACATTAAAAATAAAAATAAATAGATGAAAAACAACTGCACGCAAAATATATTAGTCACGTCTCTAAGTCAGTGAATCTACTAGAATGAACATATTATTTGAACGTCGAATATCCAGTATTGCAATAGAGATATATGTATTTTTTTTAATATCACCCCAAAAAAATAATGCAATAAGAATCAAAGAATACATATAGCATTTATTAAATACAGCATATTTATTATTAAATATATCGACAATGACGTCTTGTTTTCGTTAAGTGCTCATAAAAGTTTCGCTATAATTGCAAGTTGATAATACATGTAATACGTGATATACCAACTACCAATTAACAGCTGTTTTCATACGTGAAGATTAATATTTCTTAGACAAAATATATCAGTAGCAAAGCTTATCATAAAAAGAAAAATCCCCCTCCCCTAACAAGTTTAAGTTATTGTACATGTTCCTCTCACCAATTTGTATGAAATGTATATACGTTATTAATGTACCCAAAGTGCCAAAATTTGGATTTGGGTGAATATATTGGACTTGAACTTGAACCTTCTTTGTCAGGGCATAATTGTAATATGTTGCTTTGATCTCCATGTTGTTAAATAACAATCAAAGAGATACTAATATACTGGTAAACTGACAGTTGCCAGGTATTTGGAAAGGGGCGAGCTGGGGAGGGTCTGGAAGCAGTATCCCTGGTCTTCTTCAGAAAAGAAAGCTGAGATCAAAAGTGAGCTCCTTTTAGTTTTATGGCCCCCGAGCCAGAAAATAGAACTGGTGGGTTCTGTTGCATTCTAAAGTCTTTATTCTCACATATTGTTACATGTAGATTAACAAAATGTAGCAGTATATATCATAGTTAAAACAGAAAAATAATGATTTTTGATATTACACATTTTTTAAGGGGTGGGGGCGAGTGGAAGTGAGATGTCATCAAACCCCCCTCCCGTTTCGACGGCCTTGCAATTTTTGTTATACATGTACATGTATGTACAGTATTTTGCTAAACATGTGTGTACAGTACTCGTAAGCTTAAGAAAACGCAACATCCAAAAATAAAGATTAATGGTTCAAATTGAACACTGAAAAGTTTTGTACCGAGTTATGTTTAAATACGTTATATATGTTTAAATTATTTTCATTATATTTCGACCCTCTCAAAAAAAAATTATGATTCCACTATTACGATGTGCAATTATTTCTCTCATAACGATATTGCATTTTCTTTCAAATAAATATTTTTTTAATTATGTCAGAGAAATAATTTCAGAAATGTGTTCAAGAAACAAAACGAAACAAACGAAAACGAAATCAGGGTTGTTTAATAATTGTATGAATAGGAGTCTGCTTATTTTCAAATTAAAGAAGAGAATCGTATTAAATTAAAAGCGAAATATGCATAAATTTTTACTCGTATACTGTCTTTTAAAAATAAGTTTTATATAACAATTGTTTAGAAAATTACGTGATTTTTTTATCATTATCAGTATTGATTATATCTGATCACTTGTAAGAGGAAAAAAAATCAGTCGTACATTTGGACTAATTTTCGGTAAACATTTAGTACACGTCTTGAATTTGCTTTTTATCTATCTTCTTTTTATCACTTGTGTAAGAATAGGAAGTTCATGTAATGTGACCAGGAACACAACATGTCTTATCTGGAGACAAAAATTTCCGGAAAGACGTACATACAAACAAAGTACTTCGTTTTCTGAAATTTGTGTACCCAAGTACCTGAGCATCATTCTCAAATCTGACCCTCCAAATATAAAACTGACTATAAAAGATTCGTCGAGAACTACTTTTGACCTACTCGTTTTATCAATGACGTCATTATGTATTTGAAGATTATTTACCAAAGTCATCAAAAAGTAACCTTAAGTTTCCATCTTTTTTTTTTTTAGTTTTTAATGCACACTGCACTCTCATGTCAATTTTATTATTCTACAACAATTTGTAATTTGTTTTTTTACTACAGCTTGGATATCAGCCAATTTCAGATTGAAGTAAACAACATTGCAAGGTCAGCCCCGCCCCCTCCAATTATGATTGGTTGATGATACTTCTACTAATATAGCGCATACGTGTGTAGGTTCATTCATAAAATTTGACGCGCACTAGAAGACAAGGTATACAGCATTTAGCTGAAGGATATCAAACAGTTAACACAAACTAGCAGGTGTCAAGTGAACTACAGCGGTTTAATACAGTGTAAAAGGAAGTTAAATTCTTGAGTGTAATTGTGGACATTAATCCATGGCCCTTATAGAAGAAGATAGCATAGAATTTTTAGAAGATCAGATCGTCCCAGACCAAGACGATTTGTTTCTACCACCAACCGAAGCTGCTTGGAATGTAAGTCTACGAAATTTTGTACTTTTATTTTATTCCAACTGAAGAAATGAAATCGGCTATTTAAAAAGAATATAATTATCATCATCATGTGCTTTATCTCTTTAGTATGATGTTATCTTTATTTTGGTATAATGTATGTATGATACGAGATAAGAAGAAATTGAACCAAAAATCAGTTTAACCTTCTTCACATATTGTCATCCCAATGGTGATTATGAATGGCGGAGTAATATATGTTACCTAAACCCCATTTTACCGAGTGCGTGATTCGGTCGCAGACTGCTAGAAATTTTCGTCGATAAGACCGGAAGATAATCGATTTTAGTTTGTTGTTTGTGCCATTGCAACGAGGAAATCAAAAATCGTTAGTGTATTATTCTCTTGCGAACTAAAATTGGCATTACAAGAATAAACAAACATGCGATTAAGTTGGGGGCTCGATTCGGGTCAGTTGGCTTGAATGACTTCATCATGTGATCGCTATCTGCCTATTTGCTCGTCTGTGTATTGCAAAAGCACCCGAGGGGTGTATTAGTCAGCCTCGTTATCGCGACATAACAGATAGGGTAGAAATTAATCTACCGTGGAAGTAAAAAGTACTGGGAAATCTGCCAAAATTTCATGTAATATCAAACGTTTCTAATATCCTTTTCTCCATACAAACTGAATATAACTAAAAAGAATATTTCAATGTCATGTTTATAGTGACATTTTAATTCAATTGTATTCAAAGTTTATTCTGAACATCGATTTTAATTAACCTCGGCATTCAAATGAGATGTGAGATTTGATTGGCTGTCGATAAGATCTCATGGACGTTGTGAACTTTTCATTCATCGTTTCTGCGTTGCCAAGAATTCATTCATAAATCGCCAAACGCGTAGGTGTCTCGTAAAGCTCTCGCGGGCTTTATTGATTTACTTTAACAAACATGTTTTCGAACGAACGCTGTATACTGCAATTAGTCATCCGTTACAAAATAGATTGATTACGGTTATATACTGAACTTTAGCGAACCAAATAATTAACACAAATAATTACTGCATATAAAACTCTTGGAAGATGAAATCACGGTATTACACTCTTACTTCATACCCTAGTACCAAGTGTAATAAACAATACGATTTTTATTTAAAAGAAAATGTCTTTTTATATACAGGTAAAATCTGGAGATTTCGATAGGTACCTACACCTAACCGACCAGGGCCCCGCTGCCAAAAAGCTGCGCCGTGAAAGCTCGTCCCTTGTCGATGAATTCTTCCAGGATGACTACAAAGGCACCCCGGAACTCAACAATGCAAAACATATTGTTAACCAGGGTCTGCTTGGAAGGAAAAGATTCCTTGACCTGAATAGCCTGAGAACTGGGTTGTTCAATTCCCCAAAGTCCCACGGGTCCGATGTCTTTAGAAGGGAAATCTCGCCCCTAGCTGAAGAGGTCCGAGAAGACGGTTTACAACGAGTGGGTCTCATCAAATCCCCAGCTAAGACGACGAAAATTGACCTTAGTGAAACAATGATGGACCCGGCCTCTATGATGACCGGAGGTTACGTTGATCTGCGGGAACAGAGTAAACATGTGGACGATTCAATATGGGAGGACGTTAAAGACAGTATTGATATGGTGAATTCTAAAGACAACTCAAATTCAAATGACCCCATAGTGATTAAACAAGAAGAATCAGACATTTCATTTAAACCAGCTTGCCAGTTTCAAAATTCTAGAATCCCTTCGTTTGAGAACATTTCTGTGAAAATTGAACCATCCACTTCGAGTTGCCTGTTGGCGGGTTCTAACTCGACAGAAAGCCTGAGCACTAGACCCAAGTCTCTGTCAGTGTCCCAACAACAGATGATGTTCTCACAATCACCCTCCCCTGTTGCCCAATACATGGCACAGTTAAATAGTATTGCAATGAACAAATCCCATATGACGTCATCGACATTTTCGACGGCAACGCCCCCACATATGGTACCCGTGTTCCTTCCTCCGACACCACCCAATTCGGAGCCCAACAGTCCTAGTCAAGACGTCCCCATGAGGCGCACTCCCCCTCCACCGTATCCAGGAGTTCAGCGACATCAAAGCTACAACACTTTAAACATCCAGCCCATTCCCTACACGCCAGTCCCCCCTAGGACATCGACCAAAGTCCAAGCCACCCACCCCGGGTGTTCGACAATCAAGTACAACAGAAAAAATAATCCTGATCTAGAAAAGAGAAGGATCCATTTTTGCGAATTTCCAGGTAAATATTTTAGAGTGTACAAATCAAACAGCATTGAACAATAGAATAGTCTGCAAATAATTCATATTTTATATAAAAGTGGTTTTGAACCAGAGGAAGCGATTCAGTTACTTTCAAGAGCCTTCAATATTCGTAGCAAACCATTAATGAGGTTTATAATTCTAATCAAGCGGAAACGACTTTTTTGCTATCTTTGATTCACTCGGCGAACAATGAAACGATTTGAATCAATCAACGGGGAGATGCATTTCCGTTGAATCTTCTTCTGGGACTATGTAGCGAAAGCTGGAGTCTAGAAATCAATAATTTTTCCATTGCAAAACTGTGTATCTAGAAGTACAAAGCCGTGTGATCAAGACGCATCGATTTCTTTGTCTGCTAGAGCTATTTTTTAATAGGTAAATTGGATCTAATTTGTTTTATGTCTTGTTTCTCGCAGGTTGCAGAAAAGCCTACACAAAAAGCTCGCATCTAAAAGCTCACCAGAGAATTCACACAGGTAAAGAAATTGATCAAACGTAGAAATAAACCTATAGAAGACCAAAAAATAAATAAATAAACCAGTCAATAATAATGTTTGTTAAAATTTAAACCAGCCAATAATATTATTGCTTTTTTTTCTTCAATAGGTGAGAAACCATACAAATGTCATTTCCAAAACTGCCAGTGGCGCTTTGCAAGATCCGATGAGCTCACTCGTCATATACGAAAACACACAGGAGCCAAGCCTTTCAAGTGCAAAGTCTGCGAGCGGTGCTTCGCCCGTTCCGACCATCTAGCTCTTCACATGAAGCGTCATGAACCCAAATCCAAGTGAACACTCTCCACCCACCCGGAGAACAATTTTTGGTGAAACCCATCTTTGCTTTTTTGGAGCCACTTTGGGTGCGCATTTGATCGACACTGCCTTGGTAGAACTGGTATTGCCATAAACCATTTTTTTCTGTGGCAACCAGGAGGTTGGGAAGTGAGCGGTTCTTTTAGACACACCGGTTGTCTAAATTGTTGTCAAGACTTGTTTTTGAATGACAGAATGCTAATTGTAGATGGCATATAGACTTGTAAAAGGCAGCTAAGCGACATTTGGGCTATCTGGTGCATACGAGACAGAATTTGTCTGAGAAGATTTAGATTAATTTGTTGTTATCAATGTTTACTTGTTAACTTATGGACAGTTATAGTCATTTGTTGTAGTTCTACAAATAATCAATTGAGTGAATCACGCACTACTTTAAGCCATATGCCGACGTTGACGCAGTTGGGTAACAGCCAATTAGCGCAACGAAGCATGAAAAAACGATTTAAGAGGGCGAAAAAAACAGCTTTAAACAAAATAAATGTATTGCATTGAGACACAAATGACTACTTGAGAATTCCCACTCTTCCGCCTGTACTAGCCATGTTTCTTGTGTTGTTGAATCTGTAGAAATTCCACGCATACGGGTCCCTGACCAATCATGTATTCGCTTTGTTGCAGATGGTTGCAAATTGTTTTTCATTGTGAGATAGCCGTTATTTCTTGGTTGTTGTGATATTTCTCTTTCGCCATTTTGTGTTATTTACAGTGTGTATACCTTTTCTGCGCTCAATCACTTGAGAACTAGTTTTTATGAAATATTTTTATTTGTATATTTGATGTATTATTTCAAATTTTTAAATAGTTTATTTCATGAATAAATATTGAAAAAAAACTTACATATGGTATTATCTTTGTTGATAAATCGGACAGAATGATTGTCGTCTAGTGAAATTTTGTGATCAGTTAATATGGAAGATCAGTACTGGAGCAAGGAAAAGACGGATCTAGACATGTCTGCAAACGAATAAAGCCATAAATGGTAGAGCAACGAGCGTGTCTAAATAGGTTGTTGACACAATTTACTCGAGCAGACGACAGTTGTCAAGACGTCAATGGATCTATATGATGTATGGGCCTCTTGCAGGCAATGGATTCCAACAGTGTGTGTTGCGTGCCAATACTTGGCATTATTCCTGCGATTAGTTTAAGACAATTATGATATTGGATAGCAAGAAGGAGGTCGTTGCTTTATAAAGGTGATTCAGCGAAAACATGATATTGTTTTTTTTTTCTTCAATTTTTCATGAGAGAATTATTGGAAATGCGTAATTCAAATGTGTGATACTCACAATTGTTATTGGACATGTGAGAATATAAAGTCGTGTCGAAACATTGATTTATCTAAAAAAAAAAAACCTCTCTTCAACAGGATACTGACACGAAGAAACATAAATAAAACATGAATTAAAAGAAAACCTTTTTTTGTATTTCAAGTTTTCCAGTCTCAAGTTATAGAAAACTGCCTTGGGTATATGATCTATCTCAATGCCAAGTTTCATAATTCATTACAAACTTGGTTAACAGAGTTAGGAAGTGTTACGATTCTGGATGTCTCCTTGACCATATTGCGAGTAGACCGTCTGCACATGTCCAAATCGTGCTTTATGATAAAATGTTGCAAGGGAAAGCGTAACTTTTCGTACTATTGATAAGTCTACAGATAAGTACCTGCCTCGGGGGACATAAGAAATCATTGAACAAGACGTTTCAAACATTTTTCTTCTCTATAGGGAAGTCCTGAATTGGCTTTAAAAAAAAATGAATAAACGACTTCTGTATATTTTCTCCATTATTTCGGAAAATTAGTACCAAACTCAATTGATAAGACAAAATGGTATATTTGAAGAGATCTGTGGGAACAGTTTTCTTCATTGTCACACTGTGAAAGATAAGAGTCCACAGCAATAGACCAATATTACGTGTTCACCCCATGTTTTTGTATACATTTTAGTATCAATTTCAAAAGTTTGGTCCATGAACTTAATTTCTTAAACAATGAAAATAAGGTGGAAATAAAGAAGATCCGTTGGTTTATCTATTAATTAATTAGACAGGCTATTTTTACCATTTGTCACCTGTCGTAAAACCAACGGCACACGAATATATACGTGGAAACGGTTAATTCATTACCGCATTTTGTAGATTTGACAACCGCAGCATGAGACTTCATATGTTTTGTCACAACCTTGTGTCAAACTTTTGGTGTTTTGCCCAGGGCTACAAAACTTCACGTAAACAACTAAGTTTTTAAAGTTCATCAAATGTATTTCTTATAAGACATTTGAATAATATTGATGTTGTTAAATCTCTGTGTATAGGGATAGCGAAAAATAAAGCAACAAACAAATCGGTCCCAAAAAATAATCATAAGAAAGTTTTAAGATATATTTAGTTTATTTACGAACTTAAAAATTGAATAGGAAACTGAAACTGTTTCGTTCCAAGAAAACAGATTTATAAGCATATCAGGAGGTCTGTTAGACCTCTTATAGATAGCTATGATATAAAGTGGGGTTTAGAAAGCAGTGCGTGTTCGATGTACTACTACGTGTTATTTTGATAAAAATCGGTAAATTATATAGGGACGAGAGGGTCCTCGACAAGTGACGTCGAAGATTATTCACTTAATTCGGGCTTAGCAAATAGTGAAATGATTGTAGATTGTAACATCTTTATATCAGAGTTTTAAAAAGACTTTTAAATCTTCTTGGCCTCTATATGATAAGATCTTTTGTTTGGAAATAATTTGGTTTGTGATTCTATAAATCATATATAGGGAATGTCTTAACATCAAACCGTCTTGTGTTAACAGCATTTGTTTGATTGAACATTGTAAAGGAACCTGACCTTGACATCATTTTACTTCAGATATATTTATATCCCTCTACCATTACACATATATTTTAATCGCAAATTAGGCATCGGCATAATATCGGCGATTAAAATATATATATGATTATGAAGTCTGATAATACAGACGATGGTGAATTTAACATGTTATTTAATGCAGTTTTTCGGTGTTACATTGATAGGTGATGGGTCACTTCTTGAATTCCTGTGACAGAAAGAAAATCTTTTGGTCACCGTTAAAGCTTTGTTACATATAGCATATTTGAGAGTTAGTGTGCCAGAACTTTTTCTCAGCTACCCACTTTTTTACAGGACATTCATGAGGACTCTGGCAGCTTTGTCTTATGCTTCTCAAAAGAAAGGACAAAAATGCATCAATACTTGTAAATTTATCATTGATCACCCCATTTTAAAATGATATTTTAAAGCATTGTTCAAAGAAGAACTGTTTCCTTATTTCATTGATGTTTTTTTCTATTAATGTACCGGATGTCGATGAACAAATACCGGAAGTTGAAGTTGAAACGTGAGGCAAATCATATAGAATATTTGGAAAATGAATTTAATCCTTTCATTTCACTTAGGATTATACATACAGGGTGCTTGAAATCGAATTTTAATCCCTGTATTTATACTTCTTGATTTATACTAGAATATCACGGTGGCACCGGATCAATATTGATAGGATTTTAGCTAAATTAAGAGTATTATTCTTTGAATTAAAACGAAAGGCGAACAGTTTATGTATTAAAAAGTATTCGACTGAGTACGAAAATTCCGAATTTCCACGGAAAAAGGAAATCTGCAGAATGTAGAATATGCATACATTGATCATGTCTACTTCATGAATAACAAATATGTATATAAATTTATGTCTGTTTTCAAATAATCGAATTCATTTAACTTTTAATCAAAAAATGCATGAATAAAATATAAGATAACGAACAGTAATCAAGCTCAAACAATACAAATTGGGAACAGAGCAAGACCTCTAAAAACATCAACGGTGAGATCAGGTGTTATGGAGGAGTTAGTATCCCCTTTCTTCTGGTCACATCCGCCATGTGCTCCTTGTCATGATCGGGCAAAGCGGAAAAAATCCGTAGACAATTCAGATTATGAAAAAAATGTATACCAATTTGTATTAAAAACGTCAGTTAACATTCGACTTAACGGTAGATTATATTTGCTAACAAGGTCATTGCATCGAACAAAGAATTTGAGAAATGTTGACTTTAAACGAGACTGTTGATGTCCTTGTATCATTAACTTATTTGTCAATAGATTGCCTCGTTTTAGAAACGTAGAGCATGCTCTTGTTTAAGGAAGCAACTTGGAGGCATAACCTCCATATGCAGGTGATGACGGTATATTCAGTAAATAAGGGAAGTGGACGATAGAAAAGTTGTCATTACGTTTATCGTAAATTTTAGTTGTTAGGTTGACATTCATGTCTTTCTGTAGTAAAATATCCAAATGTGAAAAAGATGTGTCAGTCTCTGTGGTGTCTTTTATTTCGAGTTCAAAAGGTTATATCGAATTAACGTGGGAATGAAATGTATATTGTCAATTGATAAAAATATCTAAGTGTAGAATTTAATGCCATAGCAAGAAACTTCTTCTCTTCATATAGAAGTTTATGAATAAATTCTGCTTCATATTTATACAAAAATAGGTCTGCTAATAAAGAAGCACAATTAGTGCCCTTCGGTATTCTAACTGATTGTTGCAAGATCTGGTCTCCGAAAACTAATAAATGTTGTCAATAAGGAACTCCAGCATCTTTTTAATTTCAACGTTGGCGTACTTGTGTGTACAATCAGAGTGTTTTTAAAACAAAATAATTTGTCAAATGACCAATGATAAAGTATGTAAATTTACGATTTCCATTTTTATTGAAAAAGCAGCTGTCTATGACGTCAAAAAGCCTGGACTTTAATTTATCATGGGGAATGGTTGTATGAATTTAAATGCCAAATGAATATGCATGCATGTAAATATAAATTGAATATACATGTATGTAAATGTCAATGTGGAATTTACATACAATATCCCGATGTCCAATGTTTCATGTTACTCAAGTAGGAAAAAGACATGATATACATAATACATGCACATGGTAGTTATAAGGATGATGTGTCAATCATGACTCTCAGTACCCTGGTGTTTAACCGTAGAGTCTAATCATCAGTATTTTGACAAGTCTGCCCTGGGTAATTTTTTTTCATATTGAAACATAGATTTAAGATATTTGACATGCTTGTGAATCGTCATTTGGCGATGCTTTATGTAGTACCATCACGACAAACTTTCTGGCCCTTGACACCAGAAACAGATTATTTCATGCGTTTGGCAAGAAATCGAGTTTAAGCCAGAACTTTTAATTATTTTATACCATTGAGTCGTGATAATTTGCAATTAGTTGTAAATTCAAAAGGACGTGTATCACCATTAACACTGTATATAACCTTGACTTTGTATTAAATTGAAGGAAAACGTTTTTTTCTGAACTAAAGCAATACTTCATTTTTAGCTCTACTGGTCAGAGACCAGAAGAGCTTATGCGATAGTAAGGTGTCCGGCGTCCGTCTGTCTGTCTGTCTGTCCGTCTGTCTGTAAACAATTTTTCAAAATGCTACTCCTCCTACAGTTTTGGTCTGATTTCAATATAACTTGGCACACAGGTAGACTACACTAAGATACATAATTTAGTGCATCGGTTTTTGATTTGGATGAGCGGTGTTGCCATGGTTACTAAAATAGAAATTTCTGTGAAATTCCTTTAAAACGCTACTCCTCATACAGTTTTGGTCTGATTTCAGTATAACTTGGCACACAAGTAGACTAAACTAAGATACATAATTTAGTGCATCGGTTTTTGATTTGGATGAGCGGTGTTGCCATGGTTACTAAAAATAGAAATTTCTGTGAAAATCCTTTAAAACCCTACTCCTCATACAGTTTTGGTCTGATTTCAATATAACTTGGCACACAAGTAGACTACACTTAGATACATAATCTAGTGCATCGGTTTTTGATTTGGATGAGCGGTGTTGCCATGGTTACTAAAAATAGAAATTTCTGTGAAATTCCTTTAAAACGCTACTCCTACTACAGTTTTGGTCTGATTTCAATGTGATTTGGCATACAAGTAGACTCTATTAAGATTCATAATTTAGTGCATCGGTTTTTGATTTGGATGAGCGGTGTTGCCATGGTTACTAAAAATAGAAATTTATGTGAAATTCCTTTAAAATGCTACTCCTCCTACAGTTTTGGTCTGGTTTCAATATAACTTGGCACACGAGTAGACTACACTAAGATACATAATCTAGTGCATCGGTTTTTGATTTGGATGAGCGGTGTTGCCATGGTTACTAAAAATAGAAATTTCTGTGAAATTCCTTTAAAACGCTACTCCTCATACAGTTTTGGTCTGATTTCAATATAACTTGGCACACAAGTAGACTACACTAAGATACATAATTTAGTGCATCGGTTTTTGATTTGGATGAGCGGTGTTGCCACGGTTACTAAAAATAGAAATTTCTTTGAAATTCCTATAAAACCCTACTCCTCATACAGTTTTGGTCTGATTTCAATATAACTTGGCAAACAAGTAGACTACACTAAGATACATAATCTAGTGCATCGGTTTTTGATTTGCAACAGCGGTGTTGCCATGGTTACTAAAAATAGAAATTTCTGTGAAATTCCTTTAAAACCCTACTCCTCATACAGTTTTGGTCTGATTTCAATATAACTTAGCACACAAGTAGACTACACTAAGATGCATAATCTAGTGCATCGGTTTTTGATTTGGATGAGCGGTGTTGCCATGGTTACTAAAAATAGAAATTTCTGTGAAATTCATTTTAAACGCTACTCCTACTACAGTTTTGGTCTGATTTCAATGTGATTTGGCATACAAGTAGACTCTATTAAGATTCATAATTTAGTGCATCGGTTTTTGATTTGGATGAGCGGTGTTGCCATGGTTACTAAAAATAGAAATTTATGTGAAATTCCTTTAAAATGCTACTCTTCTTACAGTTTTGGTCTGGTTTCAATATAACTTGGCACACGAGTAGACTACACTAAGATACATAATTTAGTGCATCGGTTTTTGACTTCTATGAACGATGTTGCCATGGTTACTAAAAATAGAAATTTCTGTGAAATTCCTTCAAAATGAAATTCCTCCTACAGTTTTGGTCTGGTTTCATTATAACTTGGCACACAAGTTGACTACACTATGATACATAATTCAGAGCATCAGTTTTTTTATTTTGATGAACGATGTTGCCTTGGTTACTAAAAATAGAAATTTCTGTGAATTTCTTTTAAAACGCTACTCCTCCTTCAGTTTTTATTTGATTTCAATTTAACTTGGCACACAAGTAGACTATATGAAGATATATAATTCTATTTATTGCTGCATGTTGCAAAGTTTCGAATCCAAGTGCTACTTTTTCTTTGTTACATGTATATGTACAGACCAGTAGAGCTACAGTCTCATCAGAGACTTCTGGTTAGTTTAATAAAATTACCTATAAGCACTTCATAGGAAATCGATTCGATGCATATTAAATATAACATTATATGAGTTTTTGTGAACAGCTTTCTCCCTCTCTCGATTTATTTTTTTTTTAACTTAGGATCGTCAGCTCTCTCAAAACACGTAGTTCATTGTCTTTAAAGGTGAATTTTCTAGCTGATACCTCTAAATAAGGATGTATATTAACGTACAAGACTAGCAAGCCAAGAGCCAGCGTCTTTCGCAGGTGTGATTTTCTCATAGCAAGAAAACAATTTATCATAATGGTTTGATTATAAAAACACGAGGAAAATAATTAAAAACTGATACCAGACTGATATTTCCACACCCACTTAAAACTGATACCTAATCATCACGCTTGAAAATAAACTTTGCGTTGGTCTGCAATAGAAGCAGCCATTTATGGTCTTGTTATTTTGGCCTTTTCTTAGATTAAATTCTAATGTTCACTTTGTCTAAAGTAATATAAATGTACTTACATTTATTTTTTGAATGGTCTATTCATTTATTTAAGTAATTGTAGGAAAATTGATTGCTCTCTCTGTGTGTCTCTCTCTCTCTCTCACTGTATGTGTATGTTAAAAAGGAATAATTTAATTTTGTTTGTATTCTAGCCTCTGATTGGTTAATATCCAAAAAGGAACACAAATTATTTCTGTATAACCTGGTTTGGTATGGGAACCCCCCCCCCCCCCCGACAACCAGCTGAATCGTCTGTATCCATACAATCCTCTCATTTCCAGTCCTCGGGATTCATGGAAAATTCCAGATTTAATAAATGTACCCTTTACTTCAAACAATAATTAATTCGATCTTACCACATGTAATCAAACAAGGCTGCTAGGCCTATGTATCAGTTTTTACCTCCCCTTGCTTCCCATCAGTTCCGTTACTTCCATTACTACGGTTGTATTATTGAGCGGCAAATTTGAACTAATAAAAAGTAACGAAATTTTACACCCATAGTTATTTAGTGTTTTTAAAATTAAATTATAAGGAATGACTCTAATTCTTGGCCAAAATATTCGAGTATAACCTGGTTTGGGTCAGTTTACGCTGTTTTATAATCTGCTTCGCGGATAATAAAGCGTAAACTGACCCAAACCAGGTTATACTCGAATAATTTGGCCAAGAATTAGAGTCATTCCTAAATTAATACGGAGATAACGGACAGTATTCAAGCTCAAAAGTCCATTCAAATATTACAAATCAGTAGGAGAGCAAACACGGACCTCTGAAACAAAAGAGGTGGGATCAGGTGCCATGGAGGAATGAACGTCCCCTGCCGACCGGTCACATCCACCGTGTGCTCCTTGTTATGATCAGGAAAAAACGGAAAAATCCGAAGACAATTTAGTGCGTAAATAATGGCCTAACAATTGTAGTTTGAAAAAAGTCAGTAAGCGTTTGACTTAATGATAGATTGTATTTGTTGACAAGATCATTGTATCGACAATGATGACATTAAACGAAACTGTTGATATTCTTGTTTCATCAACTTGTTTGTCAATAGCTTACCTCCTTTTAGAAATTGTTCGTACGTAGAGCACGCTCTTGCGTATCGAATCAACTGAGAAATTAAAACGCCATATACAGATAATAAGGGTACTTATTTTCCGGGATTAAATAAGTGCATTGCTCTAAAAATGAAAAGAGGAAATATTGAATATAAATAACATTGTGATGAAAAAGTAATAAGAATCTAATATATATTTAATTTTCTGTAATTGTGTTCTTTTGGTCGATCACTGTTATTTTAATTGTATAAAAGTAAAGCCATCAGACAGGATCTTAAGTCAACCTTTCAAAGGAGAGATGAAAAGTAAACACATATATAAGTGCAATTTAAACATGCTTAAACTTTTAACTTGTATATCTGTCCGAGATTCATATTTCTTCTTTCATTTTAAAAAAGTACCTCTTTATTACCTTTCAGAAGGATGACTTCATAAACTGATGAATAAACGTTGCAGATAAGGCCTTTTGAAATCAATTTAGCGACAGATAAGAGCAAAACAGGTAAACTGATCATCAAATTGTTTCGTTTAAAGAATACGTGAGAGGGTGCAGACATCAGAAAACTTGTTTATATTTTTCAAATTCACCTGAACAATAGGAGCATAGAAAAGGAACTGTAATTTAAGAGCATCGTACATTAAGAACAAATGGCCATTGACATACGAATAAAAAGTACTTGATCTATAAAATCAAAGTTTCTTTTTAAATATTTTCCAATGATAGCCAACCATGTGTGTAAAAGCAATTACGACTCCGATGTTAAGGACATTATAATTGCTTAGACCTTGAGGAAACAACAGGACAGTATGTTTGTGTGCTATCAATAAACGAATAAACACTAATTGTTATCAGTCCGCTATATTTGTATATTATATTCCTTTTTTGCGTTTCATTTTACTTAAATATCTCTATTGCTCTCGAAAGCCACAATGCACCTTTTCTTGAATTGTTCACTGTGCAAAAACTTCCTGTTCTCGACCAAGTGTCCATATCACGTTCCGTATACGTGTTGAAAAATAAATCCTTTTTGCATATTTTCCCCCCTATTTGACAGACATAATCAAGGGCATAGAGAGAGAGGATAGTCAACATCCTCCATTTGAAAAACAAGCATGCACAACCGTTAAATATAATTCTTATTACATGTATTGATACTTATATATAATTCCCATATAACATTTTTTATATTTTAATATTAACTCTATAACACTTACAATTCCTATTACAGTATTTTTGATTTTTAAATATTATTCATATTATATTTTTATTTTTTTGATTTTTAAAAATCGTATTCATTTTATATTTCTTGCTCTAAATCTTCTCTACCTTTTCCCATTTTAAAAATCCTATTCTTTTTAAATTTCTTGATTTAATTTCTATCAAATTCATTTTAAACCTGAGTCAAATTAAACGTCTCTATATCTGAATCTTATTCCCATATTATTTCTTAAGCTTTAAAATTTAATCTTATTACATTTCTGCCTCCCAACATAAGTGAAACGTCCTCGAGGGGACCTAAAGCAAAATTACAATATATAATACATGAATATATATATATATATATATATATATATATATATATATATATATATATATATATATATATATATATATATATATATATATATATATATATATATGTGTGTGTGTGTGTGTGTTTGTGTGTGTGTATTAATTCCGAGTCTCATTCATCATTTTTTTTAAAAAATTTTAATTTCTTTTTAAAAATATTTTTTCGACTTTTTTTTTTTTTAAATTTTGTTTCTATCATATTTCTTGATTTAAATCATATCCTCAATACATTCCTTATTTAAAAAAAAAAAACATATTACAATTATATTTCATGATTTTGAAATGATAAAATATGTCAAGTAGAACATGTTACTTATATCTGATTAAGTCAAGTTTAATTTTTGATTAAGTTTGTTTAATCTATATAAAAAAAGAACCAAATGTCGTATCGGGACAATCTCTCATACTTAATTTCTTTTTCTCGCATATAAAAATACTGTTTTATTTTTTAATTGATTCAATCAATAATTTTGAGTGTTTTTCTGTACTTATTTTAAAGGAACTTCGTAAATGGAGTAGAATGATTACGTAAAACCATTGATTACCGTTTACTTGTACTCTGTAACCTTTATAGAACAATAAACCTTGATCAACAAAATTGATAATAATTCATCACTTGGCAAACACAATGGTTTTTATCTGACCGCGAAAACTCCCGGCCCCCCGAATAAGTTCTATCAAAATGTTTACACATTGTATATATGGTGAACACCAGATATTTTTTCATAAAAAAAATATGTTAGTACTATAATAGTCATTCCTCTGTCATCCTTCCCCGCAACTCACAAATTATTTATCTCCTGATGACGTCATACCTGTAAGGTGTTGTTGATTTCTCGTTCCGTTAATCAAACGGAAATGTTGCGTTAACTCGAAGCACACGATATTTGTACTTCAGCATGCCCTGACATTTTAATCTTTTGACATCTGATACTCATAGTAATTAAGATATCTGTATTCTTTAATGAACTTTTTTCATACTTATTATTGTCTCATTTGAAGAAAATATTCTGCTTTACCCAACCATTTGCCGGCAGATATTAAGTATAATCAACGATCGAACTATTTCATATATTTGAGTAATTTGAAAAGATGAAAAAAAAAATATAGAAAAGGGTAATTTATATACGTCCTTTCACATATGCCATCAAATAGAATAAGAAAGGACTACCTGTGTATTCCACTTAATACACAAAAAGCGTGATCAAACATGCTAACTTAGTAGATTAGGCAAGTGTACAGTGTCATCATCAGAAAATACCAGAAAGAGAATCGGAGAACCTTTATCACTCTGTGTGTGTCTTGTTTTCTTTTTAGTGTGAAAACAGATCGTATTCACAAGAGGCCATCTTTATATGATGTTTTAAAAGTCGATCAGTTTCACTGATATAGTTGTTTTGACTGTGTCCAGCAAACAATGTATACATGTCTAGGACAATATAACAAAACCTCTCTTTTAAGAAAAATACACAATTTAGCATTGTGAAAAAGAAGGGGAAAAACAAGCTTTTCCATTTATTTTTTTTTAAATCAACAATGCAGTGGATAAACAAAACAAAAATCTGCTTGTATATTATTATGGCTTAGTGTATTTGAAACAGTATTTACTAAAAAAAAATCACTCATTACTGAGCACAGGAAGAAAAAAAGAAAAGAAAAAAGAATACCAAATAATTAGGACAATCTTAATTAAAAATTTAATAATTTCCTTTTGTTTAAACACCCAGTTAACATTAAAATAATAACTTGTTACTAAAAATACCAAAGCAGTGTAAACGACTTATTCATCCTCTATCTCTAAAAACATACGAACAATAATGGCAGTGTTTACTGATTATTTAATTTCATCCTTCATTAATTACTAAAAACAACTCAAAATTAACGTATTGTAAACTGTTAATTCAGCAACTATCACTACTGACGTGGTGTAAAGTGTTAAGCAACTATTACTAAAACTCTACCCCAAGTTGACGTAGTGTTAACTGTTAATTCAGCAACTATTACTGAAACACCCCAAAATTAAAGTTAGGTTAACTGTTAATTCAGCAAGTACATTGTATTACTAACATACCCAAAATAAGCGTAGTGTTAACTGTTAGTTCAGTAACGATTACTAAAACAGCCCTAAATTAAAGTTGTGCTAATTTTTAATTCAGCAACTATTACTAAAACACCCAAAATTAATGTAGTGCTAACTATTAATTCGGCAACTATATGCTAAATCATCCCCAAATTGACGTAGTGTTAACTGTTTTTTTAGCAAATGTTACTAAAACACACCAAATTTAATGTAGTATTAACAGTTAATTCAGCAACAATTACTAATACACCCCAAACTTAACACAGTTTTTAAACTTTTAATTCAGCAATATTACTAAAACACCAAAATTAATAGTAATGTTAACTGTTAATTCAGCAACTATATATATTAAATCACCCCCAAATTAACGTGGTGTCAACTGTTAATTCAGAAACTTTTGCTGAAACATCCCAAAACTAATGAAGAATTGACTGTTAATTCAGCAACTTTTACTAAAACACTCCAAAATTAACGTAGTGTATGAGAGCTGTTTGCAAATTTATGACATATTTACTATAACTTTGTAGAAAAAAGAAATGAAATCTCCGTATTTCTAATCGAAATTATAGCAAACTTGAACAAAATGAAGTTGAAATAAATTCGAAAAATGATCTACATCACTGTACATAATTTAGTTAATATTTTAATATACATGTATTCTACATCAATAGGGTCTTGGTTCGTTGTAGGTACATATTTTCAACATTTGACTTCGGGACTGCGCCGGATATCCCTATCATCAACACATCAATATACCATTTAAAAGAAAAAATAAAATATTTCGGAAATGTTTTGCTTTCGGTTATTGTTGAGTTTGTTAAGCATATACAATAATTTTCACCAGAACACTGTCATATTGTAATTTTTGAATTTACCGGGTGGTAGTAAATACAAAATTTTTGTATTTGCTACCACCCGGAAAATTCAAAAATTACAATATGACGAGACGTAGATTAGAATAGAGAATAAACAGAAACCGATAGCAATGCTATTTAAATCTTGTTTGTGATATGACTCTTGAATTATTTCTAGGAAAGAAGAAAATCTCAGTAATTTCCGAGCAACCCTCGAAACTATAATAATTCAGCAACTACTAGTACAAATATTACTAAAACCCCATGTCAACGTAGTGTAAACGATAACTGACCTTTTAAATTAAACAAAAATCAGCAGATAGTGTTAACTGCTTATTCATCCCTTGTTACTAAAAAGAGAAAACCCAAATCAACGTAGTGTTAACATTCAAGCATATACAAAGACACGAGCGAATAGTATGCACGAAGAGAGAGAGAGAGAGAGAGAGAGAGAGAGATAATATTCTCGTGTTATAAAAAAGAGCATTGCTCTAAAAATGATGGAAACGAGAAATAAAAAAATATAGATAATATTGTGTCGAGGAAGTAATAAGAATCTATGTGTTAATTAAAAAAAAACTTTTATAAGTACTAGTACATGACGTCATTTTAAAAAACTAACAAACGCGTGATCATCTCCACACATTTCGTCGGGAAGGTGAGAATGTGAAAAGACAGAGAAATCGGAGCTTTCACTTGAAGAAGTCTGGTTAACCAAGCGAAAGGATGTAGTATTTAAACAGTTTCCTAACTCGTAACAACAGGTAGTGTCGTTTATCCACCAATTTTCGTAAAAACAGGGAAATTTATTACAAAGTGTGGGCTTTTTGAATATAAGTATGTTGTTTTCTGTTCCTTGTACCCAGATCTATCCATCATGACACCCGCTGCCAGCGGCAATACAGATTTTATATGTCTGATTTCTGCTGTATACGTTATACTGAATGACAAAATACAAGTTTACAAAATGCAGGTGGCAATGAAATAATAGAAATGTCAGGCAGTCAGCTTGTTAGATCAATACACACATAAATTTTAAGGTTTTACTTTTGACGATATTAAATGCATAATGTAAGCATATCAGAGTAAACCCGAGTAAACCTTCTAAAGCTATTCTTTCTTTTGTTATTTATCATTTTAATACAATATTAACACAAAAAATACTGGTACTAGTATTTTATTTTGATTAAAGTCGTCAATTGCATTTTTTAAAATTTGTTATTTTATTGATGCATATAGCATATAATAAGAAAATTGAAACGTCCGCTGTCTTCTATGTTGAAGTTGATGCACAAAAAAAAAAAAAAAAAAAAAAAAAACTCAAGAAGTTTTATAAAAATAAATTTTTTTTGGGAGTCAGTGACTGAAAATGATAGCTTTCTGGTTGAAAAAAATTCTGACAGACAAACCAGAGAGCTACAGATCCAAGCATTGTAAAATCTTTCGATTTACAACGACGCTTTTTGTCGCCCGTTTCGGGTATTATTTCTTATATTATATGTGTTTTCCTCAGCCAAAAGCATCGTATTCGTTAATTAATCATATATTTTACTCATAAACTTGTTGCTCTATTTACCTTACATCGGTTCTAAACAGTCCTTTATGTTCTTGGAATGTCAGTTTGAAAAAAAAATCGCATTCGACGTCCATGTTGGGGTCGCGGTAAAATTATGTATCAAAATCAATCAAAAAACCTACACATGCCGAGAAAATCTAAATGAAAAAGTCGAGGGTCCCATCTCATCTATATCTTCTATAAAAGAAGACAATATGTAAATAAAAAAGAAATTGGATACTGTAGATTCCTTATTTTACGCGAGTACTTCATACGCAAAATAGCATTTAGAGGTCAAATTGCGAGAACAATAATTCGCTCGTAGACGTTTGATCTAGCACAGAAGTTCGCATTCCTATCAATTTTACCGAATTTTTCAGTTAAAAAAAAATACGTAATGCATATTATTATTATAGGTATTACGTATTTCTTATATTTACTGAAAATTTCGGTAAAATTGACAGGTACGCGAATTCCTGTGGATCTAGAGATTTTACATGCATTTCAGCACCATAAAAGCGAGAAACTTTATTTCGCGAGTGGTTTTTCTCATAAAATTACGCAATAATTAATTCCTTGCGAATAATTGAGAGTCAGTATAAACTCGGGTGTGTTATATTTAAATCGTGACCCCCACTACACGGACTTCGTAATGCAAATAAGATAGTTTGGAACCATTGAAAGGTAAATAAAGTAGCAAGATTACGAGGAACATATATGATTTATTAACGGATACCATGTTTTGTTTTTTTTCGGGGAACCCATATAATACAATAATACCCGAAGCGAGCGAAAAAAAAAGCGGCGACGTAAATCGAAGGACAATGCTTACTGGTTTGTATGTCCACATTTCCTCAACCAGAGAGCTAAGTTCTGCAGCTATGAAAAAGATTACCCAACAATGGAAGCAAGAAACGTAAACTGAATAATATATATGTAATCAGATATGGAGATAACAAACAAGAATCAGCTCAAAAGTCCATAGATTAAAATACAAATCAGGAGCAGAGCAAACACGGACCTCTAAAAACATCAGAGGTGGGATCATCCCTGCCGACCGGTCACACCCGCCATGTGCTCCTTGTCATGATCGGGAACGTAAAAATCCTTCGGCAATTCAATGTATAAATAATGGCCTAACAATTAGTATGAAAAACGTCAGTCAGCATTCGATTTAATGATACATTGCATTTGCTGACAAGGTCATAGTATCGACCATAGAATTTGCGAAATAATGACTTCAAACGAGACTGTTGATATTCTTGTTTCATAAACTTGTTTGTCAAAAGCTTGCCTCGTTTTAGAAATTGTTCGTACTAGAGCATGCTCTTGCACATCAAATCAACTGGGAGACATGAACCCCATATGCAGGGCTGGTGATAGGGTATATTGCTGCATAAGTAAGGAAAATTGACGATAGAAAAGTTGAAGTCATCACATTTATCATAAAGTTTGTTGTTAGGTTACAATGAAGTCTGCTTTTAGTAAAATATCGAATCCAAATATGAAAAAGATGTGTCAGACTCTGTGGTATCTTTTGTATCAAGTTCACTGGGTTATATTGAGTCAACATATGAATGGAAGTAACTATAGTTAATTGATAATGTGTCGTCGATATAGCTAAATGTGGAGTAGAAGGCCACGGCGAGTGTTTTCTTCGTCTCATGTACAAGTTTCAGAGAGATGTGCACAGAAATCTGAAACTAACACACTTTGAAAGTGGGGCAAGGTGGCCAGTCTAGTCCAAGCTTCGCTTCAGAGAGAAATATTTGAAGATTTCTTTGATGTGTTAATTCAATGACCGCTTCTCTCTTAAAACATTCTGTTAATGCTATCCATGGAGTATCGACAATCAGTTAAGTTTTCAGCAAACACAGAAACTTTGATGTCCTTAAACAAGGTCAGCGCATGCTGATCCTGAATAGAAACAAAATAATCAATTACCAATATACTTTTGATCAGGTTAAGAGTTTCTGAAATCAAAAAGGAGATTCATTTATCCGTATAGAAGTAAACATTAAATTTTTAATGTGATCTCTTCTGAACATTTGCATGCCTCGGTGTCGCAGAATTAGCAAATAAATAATCGTATGGCAAAGAAATTTAAAAACTCAAAATAAAAAGCGAAGGTTATTTTTCATGTGAGTGATGGGTTTATAACCCTTTAGAAAACTGTTCCTTGAAAGACGTTAAAGTGATCGACTCTGCTACTCTCATGTTCGGGGAACAAACCATCTGAGGATTTCTGATTTATTGACAAGGTAATAAAGAACAGCATAAAAGTATCCATATTAAAAGATTTTCTGTTACGTTGATGTATCTTAATTACTCTTCTTGTTATGTCAAATTTGAACTCCTTGTAGAGATTTTTCTGTGACCAATACTAAGCATCTAAGATAAATACCAAATGAATATCAATGCAAAGCATGACCGTAGGAAACGCCCACTCCCAATAATTTTGCCGATATATAGTATGAAGACTTAACTACTTAATTCTTGTGCCCCCTTAATAAAAACGTCTGCTGACCTTTTTTTTTTTATTTTTTGTCAAGAAATTTTGGCTTAGTAGTGTTCCCCAAACTGACCCCCCCCCCCCCCCAAAAAATCCCGAAACTGAAATTGCTTCCTAAAGGTCTGCAATTTTCATCAGTATCACTCAATGTGGTTAAATGCTGTGTAATTTAGCAAAACTTAAAAGCTTGTAGACATTAAAACTGGAGAAAAAGCAAGACTTTCCATTAACCATTGTCTGTAGCTTGTACATTTATAATAGGGAGTATATATAGTGTTTATATACTTTTTTTTTAAAATTTTCTAATGGCAGCTTCGTGACAGAATATCGGGGACCTGTAACTTCCGCTGACAGATTTTATATCTCTTGTGTTGAGTTTCTGTTTCATATCGATTTTTGTAGGACTAGCTTTTTAAGTATTAACGTTCCTTTGACGTTTTGTTTTATATAGATTTTACAGAATTCTCTCGTTCTCTTGTGATGAATAAATTTATAGTCTGTCACAACGCATGATCAGCAAATTTTAATTAGATAAACACAGAAGGAACTGATTATTAATGCCATCTGTGGTTCTATATGAAGGGGTGATTATTTTTGAGATAAGGAGTTTTTTCCTTTAATAATAGCCATACTTAGAACATATCCTGTTGCGACAAGACAACGGAAATATACAAGTGTTTAAAATTACATCGTAAATTTCAGGACAATTGATCCCTATCATTACAGATAATAACATTGATTTACATAATGCCATCTGTTTCTGGGATAAAAGCGTACACTGTATGTGTATCACTTTACAATAAATACATCTCTGTTCTCCATTTCCGGTGAATCTATGACCTTGAAGAGTTCTATAGTCTTGTGGACCTTTTAGTTTGGACCTCCACCAAAAGATCACCAAATATATGACTGGCTGCAATATGAATTAATAGGCTCATACTTGACTTGACTTAAATGCGGATCATAACCATAGATTGTTAGGATGAACAAGCACTGCAGTTACATTACATATACGTTCCATATAGCTGCAATGTTAGCAAAACGGAGCACAAGGATACAAAAGAAGTTATGCTAAAAAATAACAATCCAAATTTAACAATAACAAACCCTTTTATTAATATATATCTTCATTCCTAAATCCACACAAAAGAAATAATAAATAAAACAATAATTTTTTAAAAAAAAATTCCCAACCCTTTCGCTTTAAATTTACACGTCATGCATGTACCTTCGGAACTCTCTGGATTGTTCAGTCAAAGAACACAAAATATATTCCATTTAAACAGCGAACTTTATGTAGAGAGAGAGAGAGAGAGAGAGAGAGAAACTGTAGTGTAGCATCATTTTGAAAGACGTTTAATTATGTCACCATGCATAATCAAATATATGCGGATTGTTTATCATTGAAGACGATTAAACATTCATAGGAAAGGGAGAGCTATTGTTTAAAACCGCATTCACAACTGCAGGCATAGTGAGGGTATGAGTAAGATTTCGAAATCAAACCATATAAGGTCCGATATCATAAGTTACTCTAGTGGGGTAGATGGTATTGAACCATAGCGTACCAAATCATTTGACGATAGTCGAGCAAGATGTACTTCTGTAGAAGTCGACACACTTACCGATTAGGATTAGACACATATATAATTACTAATTTTGTATGCGTATTGTCTCACTTCTACAATTGATACACAAAAAGAATTATTCAGCGGATTCCACATGACGACTATTTTATGAAGACTTTAATATAATTTTTGTATGATCTTGAAAAACATATACTTTCACATCAGAAAATTGTTAGCTCTGATTCCCAGCTCACATCCTGCACCGAATTCCAATCCATTGTAGAAGTTGTATGACACTGAGAGGCATAGAGCTGAAAAAATATAGCCCATTCACGATACGATACGTTACGTTTTGCAATAGTTGATTGTGCCACATTTCAATATTTTCAATACGATACATTTCACAAAAGAAACAATCTTAAGATTCAAAAGATAATTTTTAAGGCAAGTCTTTCGATAATCAATAAATTCATAATACAACCCCCCCCCCCCTAGAATTTGTATTTTTATAAGTAGTGATTCTTATAAACACTGCGTCTTTTATGATTCATCAAGTCAGTGTTCTTATTTCAATTCTTACATTCAGCTGGATGAAGTAAAGACATAATCGCCACCCTATCGATAGTTAACATAGGAACATAGATGTTCTTGTTATTAAATAAAGAAATGCAATTGATGTGTGTGCATAAGGTGGACCCTTGATGAAGTGGGCCTTACAAGGTAACACAAGCATTTAAAACGTATTAAACCGCAAAGTTATGATAGTCAAGCAATTGACCAGATTCTCGATAAAGACTGTATGAATATAACAAGTTGAATACATGTCTGGATGTCAGGATATCGTTATTCTACAACATCAACGCTACCATTTATCCCTTGTGTATGTGAAAAAAAACGAAGTCGAAGTATTTAAAAAAATTGAATCGAAAATCAAGGCAATGAATAAACAGTAAATCGAGAGTTGTACAGTGTCAATATTTTGGTGAAAGGTACTTAACAGTATCGATTTTTGGGTGAATTGTACCGAACAGTATACATTTTTTGGTGAATCGTACTGATTAGTGGATAGTCATTGATTAAAAAATGAAGTATTTCAAATTCAAAAGTTGTAATAGTACTTCTTTTAATTTGTACATTTATGAACTGGTATATGCTAGCATCATTACTTTGAAAACATTTCCAAGAGTTTGACCGAATTTACTGGTACATGTATGAGCATTATTTCAACATAAGGGCATCTCGGTGCAAATATTTATTACAGAATTACCGATCCAATTGATTATTTCATAAAATATGTTCAGACCAAACTACAGATTTACCCTTATGTTTCATAATTAAGAAGGACATTAATACTGACCTTTCAAGGTGCCCCTTTTTGTAAAACTAGGACAATTTCTATTTATGTGAACTAGTATCGATGAAATAGAATAAGATGTCCTTTGTGTGATGTATTCTGAATTATATACTAGCAGTTATTAAGATAGATAAAATTATCTCTTTTTATTCAAGAACAGAGTTTAATTATAAATAAGAAGTGTGAGAAACCGGATGTTGATTTGTTTTGGATCAAATAAAACAATTATACTAACAACGGTGGTTAGGTCTTTCGTACGTAATTTTTTAGGTCATGGAACTTTGTGGTCATTTCCTAATTTTTAATATGTTGAAAGTGTTTATATAAATACTTAAGTATTTGAAAATATTATATGAGTATTTTTAATTAAAAGAAAATAATTAAAACTGGCTAAAAATCTGAATAAATACAAGATTACATTGACCAATTATAACTATGCTAATTACAGAAACATATATTTTCAAATACTGAATGTGACGTCGCAGAATACAATTAAAAATAGAATTGATATCACAAATCTACACCCTGCGTTCGTATGCACTAAGTGAATTTTGGCCGTTTTTACTAGGGATCCCATATTGTTTTGCGGCATGAACGCCCACAATTTGTTCCGACTCGGAAAATCGTGGCTGTTCAATCAGGGCTCTGAAGGTTAACATGTAGCGCTTCCGCCTATTCTCTTCAACAACACTCGTCTGCAACCGAGTTTGCAGCCAAAATTAGAGACATGCAATATTTAATCAAGTTTACGATGTGGATTATTTTTGCTTCTTTGAACTTTGATTAGTTCTGGGAAAGATGGGATATACGTAGTTGTGACGTCAGCAGCTCTTTCGGCAATACGAGAAGACGTGCGTGTAGTTGAAAACGTTTCATATTCACCCGGATAATGCAGCAAAAGATATGTTTAAATCGTATTATATTCCTACATTATTAGTTATTATTTTCTACTAGAATCTGGTTAAAGAGAACCTCCACAGAATATTCGTCACGATTGTGTTCTAAATCTGTAAAACTCGCAGATACCCGTCAACATTTTATTAAATGCTAAAAATATGAACTCTATTTAATTAAATATTGAAAAGTGCGTATACATATAATGTATACAATTCCCGTCCCACTCAATAAAAGAATAGTTTTTCTTTAATGTTAACGTGTTCTGCATTTCAGCACGTGTTATTTAAACAATACGACACATTAAAGATTGTTTATCGACCAAAAAGTTTGAAGAACAACAACGTGTGCAACTAGACGCTTGATTAATGATCACATGGGGGTTAAAAGTAGGAAAAGACGTCAAATGTGGAGCTCATATATGATGAAATCTTCCGCAAAACAAATATTTTGCCATTTGCTGCTTTTGATGTCATTGGGAAGTAACTGTAGTGTTGGAGGTTTATGACTCAAAAAGATGTTACTACGAACATCGTAAAATCTACAGGTCGCCCAGTGCGCTCTGACCGAATTTTCTCATCTCAAATAATAGATTTTTTAAAAACCGACGTGAATTGTGGTTAATTCGTAAATAAAGGAAAACGGTCATCAACAAAAGAAAATAAATCAATCGAAATATATATTGAACCGTCATGAAGTCCACGGGCGAGACGGAAGCTGATATTACTTCCAGCTTGGAGAAGTCGGAGAAAACAATATGTAGATTTTATCTTACCCAGACCAATTCAGTGGTTTTGACTTAAAAGAGCACTTCTCGCCACATGTTGGGGGAAGGCAGTTTTCGATGACATGTTACGCTGCGTTGCTTTCAACTTTTAAACAATATCGTCATTCGAAGGAGAGAAAAAACTTTTAAATTATTCAGCGTTCAACAACATTTAGTAAATCTTGCGACAGCCATTTAACCGAGATTCTGACTGTAATAAGTAGGTTTAAAAATCACTACTTAGATCCTTATCTGAATAGTTTCCGTTGTTTCATTCGGGTGAAAAAAATTATTAAAACATTTTTAGAAGGTCCTTCAAAAATATGTATAAAAATTATCAGTGTGTCATGACTTCTTCATTTAACACTGTGGTTCTTGATGAGGACAAGATTATCTTTCACATTTGTTATACGTATTACGTAAAATTTCTTTCATACAAGGGTTTACACGCCATAGCTATAAATTACTGCGATAATTTGCACATGCATGCGTCTGGGTCATGGTGCACAAGCAATTAAATAATACAGGTAACATGGTAAATGTGTTTATGTACGCCTGGTTTATTACCTTTGTCCGGCTTTGCTTACTACTGCTCGTGTTTTTGCATCTTTTATCAAAGAGGGAGTTTAGTTCAAACCGATAATAATGACGTGCGAGTTTACTTCTCTTCTACCGGGAGATGAAAGCACTTTGGGTGAGAGATAAAAAGGACCACAGAATGCAATCATCTATTATAAACCATCTCCAACTCTATTTCTTATTTGTCTCACATGGAAACTTCCTAATGGAATAGCAAGTGCTGTGTGAAACAGACTGATATATCATGTTTACAAAGATCTAGAAATGAAATTCAGTCAATAAGTAATACATCAATCACAATAAATTTATTTTTGACAAATTCAAGGTAACACTGTCCATCATTTACGGTACAGTTTCACAGTCTAATTAAATTTTTGTGAGTTGTATTGCATTAACTTTGTACCCAGATCCCTCTTCGAACTCTCAGTTAATGGTTTGCTCACTAAAAGTTCGAACAAACAAAGAATCGATTTGTGGTTAAGGGGCTGAGATAAATATGCTATTGACAACTTGTTATTCAATGTGCTTCGACATGTACAAAGACCAATTTAGCAACTGGGGTCATTTAAAACTACTTTGGAAATAAATCGGTCGGCAATTAGTTGGAAAACGTACTCCTCAACTCCCAAAAGTTTGACACTGTTAAAAAGGATAATTGCTTGTCCTTGAAGAATTCGAAATTAAAATGTTTAGAGTTAAACGGCAATAAGTCTAATTGTAATTCTCAGAAAATAAAACAAATCACAATTTTCCCGTTTACTGAAAACAGCAAAGAGATAAAAAGGAAAACCCAAAATATACTTGCATGACCATCATTTATTTTTATTCATGACGAGAATAAATGGTTATGTTATTTTTCTTTTCTTTATAGAGTAAACAAATTATTTTTTTTTCTCTTCAAGAAAAAATATGACGCAATTCGCATCACGTAATTTGTATAAATGACAATCATATCAGATATGCAATTTAAGAAGTTTTTTCTCTGTTCGGTGTCATTTAAAAGTTAAGGTCGTGTGCAAATAGGCATTCCATATTTGGAATCACCTTGCGATACGTGCGTCCGATTCTACGTATATTTCGCAATCAGAGCGAAACAAAAATCCCAGGTATTTTTTTTCTTCATTCATAAAAGTCCTAAGATATGAAAATCTTAACATTTAAAAAGGTAGAAAGTCAATACTTTAAGCAAACTATGATTTATAGAAAAAAATCAATATATAAGAAAAATATTTCAATATTTCTAGGGTTTTCTCTTTTGATTTTATTTACATACTTGAGGAAATAGTTATGAGAGGTTCTGTATGAGTGAAAGATGAGTAAAATGATATTAATCAAAGAAAAATACATTAAAAAAAGTTGTTTAATAAGGAAAACATCAAATTTTGTAAACAAGAAAATTTCGTAATATAGTTTATGTCGTCAGAATAAACAAGATATGCGAGCCGAGTGCAAAGGTTTACTATGAGTCAATTGCAAGCATGCGCAAGCGCCGGTTATAGTCCGTTTTAAACTTGCGTTGCTTGGACGGGGAAATCCAGATTTTGTGTACTTCAAATTTATCTCAAGCCTCCTCGACTGAACGAATTCCGTCAGTCTCTTTTTTGCAAAAACAGTTTTAGTATTTCCGCCGTATCCATGTAATCGGCAAATTAAAAGAAATATATCTAAAACATTTACAAATTATGCATACAAAATGCAACTTAAGTATTATAATTTTTTTTTAATTTCACAATGCGTCAATGTAGGAATCGATTACTTTGTCACTTGGTACAAATTCCAAATGATGATCAATTCATCTTTTGTTCTGTACTTCGTCATCAATTCACTGGAATTCCTAGCTTTCATTAACTACCTTCTGGAATTAATCATAAAACAATTAATCATTGCCTGGAATCAACAAGCTGTCCATAAATCAGCCCATCACGTTAAGACCTAACGGACAAATACTGGGTCCTGCTAGATAGTGGACAGTTACATTTCACTGATTTTTTTTTTTTACAGGAGCCTGTTTACTGTAATTCTCTAATTAACATGTATTTATACAGTATACATTATTCGTACCACAATAAAAAAGTTAATTGTAAGGTCAAACAGGCAAACTGACTCAACATCATGGAGTTTTTAGATATTTTCTAGGTTTTCACATTCAAGTCGTCTTAAGCAGGAAGTCTGCCACTGAAACAATGTGGATCTCATACTAAACTAGTATGAAAAGTGGTATGCATTTTGAGAAAAGAATATATCTACAAAGAATGAAGTCATTGATAAAAAAAAGTACACGTTTAGATAACTGCCTCCAAGTGCTCGGTTCATCACGGCTCTGGGCACACGTTTAGGCGAGAACACAGCAATATCGTTTTCGTTGTTAATGAATGTTGCCAAAGAATTTTGTTTATTATCTCGGGTAGACATTTAGGAATCTGCAACATGCTGTGCATTTTCAAAAAGTCATGACAATTTTGTGTATTAAATTCAGCTCACTTACAAGGTTAGATGATAGAACAAAATAATATTTAGATTTCAAATATGAACAATTAATCAGTAGTTTGATGCGAGAACTTTACATCATTCACATTGGAATTCTTCCTATAATTACATCATACTTTTACAATTGCTTTTATCACATCGTAAAGTACTGTATTCCGCAATGGAGAAAGTGAGGAAATATTTATCAAGATATTAGTTTTCATCCATCTTTTGAACTGTTTACTCGAATTCAACATAGATAAGCAGAATTTGTTCAATTTTGAGATAATTTTGTTACAATATAGAATTACAATATTTGATGAAATGTAAAACATGAAAATTAAGCTGAGTGTAGATGAAATCTCATAGCTACACTTTGACTAGTGTTCTTTACAAAAATTGATATTTTTAATGCAAAAGGACAAGGTATGGTAATGGCCGAATCTTATTTGATGTAAAACTTAGAACACATTTAAAACTGTGATAGTTTGCAGTTAAGAACTTTAAATGATGCTTGTTTTAAAACCAGCACTAATTTTGATTCAAAGCTTTCACAGAGGCCACAAGCGAATGCAGAAGTGGAACATTTTCCTGAATTTCCTCAATTCTGGTGGAATTTTGTCAAATTTGAGATTCTTTTCACTTCAGGAAGCATAGAACACACACTTACCTATCTGAGATTTTTATATACACAAGATGCATCTGATGCTAGTGTATAAAATATATAAATTTGGTAGATAGGCAAGCTTGTGCTCTATGTTATCTGAAACAAAATGTGCTGTAAAAACGATGAAAATTTGCATAAAAATGAGAAAATTCGGAAATTGACATATTTTCTGACCTTCCTGTGACCTCTGTGTATTCCATAACTTAAAACCAATACTCATTTTGTGGCAGGGGTGACAACAGGTTTTTATTGATAAACTGTTGCATAATTCTAAAAGACACCCCAAATCAGGGGCCAAAAAGGGGTCTTAGCCTATCTTGTCCTTTGTATATAATTAAAAATTGTCACATACAAGTGTTTCATAAAATATCAGAATGTTTGGGAAGGTCATAAATATGTCCATTCACATGATATGAACCAATGTATACAAACCCTTTCATTAAACTTTTTGTAAAACAGATGTTCGAAGGGATGAAAAAAACATTGATTTTTTTTTTCAAACTCAGTTCAATGTACTTCTCTTGCAGTATACAGTAAACCTCATAAATATTCCTAAAGAGAAAAGGAAATTAAAAGAGAAATATTCAACCAAGATGTTTCTCTTTTAACAGGCAGTGGTACATTGATTAACGCCTACAACTCCGAATGCTATAAAGAAAACAAAACAACATCAAAGCACATAGGGACAGTTTTGGATTTTTCGCAACTTTTGATATTATTCTGACATTTGTCAGATGGTGTCAACGTCAAAAAACCTTGGTGTGTTATGCATCAGGCTTATTTTAGGCAGATCATTATCTTCTAAACAGCAGTTGTAATAATTTAGAACAATGTTATAAAATGTTCTAGTACTGTATTTTGACCTCCATACATACTTAATATGGACATGAACATGATCTCAGTCATGTTTTTGTAAGATACGAAGTTGTCTTTGAACAAGTCTTTTTAAATAACGTCATTGATGCGTTCAGTTCGCATTAACATGGAGTGATCTTTGAACTAATATACATGTGGTTTGTAATTTTTATTTGCCGTGCGCCATATGCTCTTCCTTTCCGCGTAACCGATTTATTTGTACCAGTGCACACAGATAAACTTTAATACCCGTTTGTTGTTTGTTAACTCCCTCCCGGGGTAATATCTGTACCCGGATATTTTAAGATCACATGAAAAGCTTTGCATTGTTGGTTGTTTAATTCTGAGTTGTGTACTTTCTTAACAAAAAGAAACCACAATTCGGTGAGTTGCTGTATACAAAGCCCGCTGTTATTGGTCTCCTTGTAGATAATAAACCAAAACCCCGAAAAGCTCAAGGTAAGATGTCCCATGGACAATTATTAACAGATACCTTGCTTGATTTAAAAGATGAAAACTAGTTCAAGAAAATAAATATCAAACCTTTGTCTAAACGTACATGTAATGTGTGACTAATGACCTTTAGTGCGCATGCACTAAGGTTATTTTCTTTTGATAAAAAATGCAAAGTACACGATTTGTTGTTTAAACGCAGAAGCGCAAGCTTTGGTAAACCAGATGAACTTCAGAGTTGTAATTTCAAGGTAAAAAAAAAAAAAAAAATCAGAATTTCGACAGACCAAGATTGGAGGCAACCACAGTGAAGACAACTTCTCTCACCTTATGTGATGGTTTCTACTGTATATATCATTTATTGCTACAACTCCAAATTTTTATGTCAAAGATTTGCAACAACAGATTACATTGTACTTTGGAAAGTAGATACTATATAACTATGTGAGAAAAAATGAGAAAGGATGTTTGCCTTTCGTGCCTATTCAACAGGGGAATTTATAATTAAATACATGTATTTTACAATATCAAAGCGTGGACAAAATTTTGCAGAGAAATGAATGGGAAATCCCTGGGTGAGGAGGCAGGGAGAACCATATTTTTGGGTAGATGTCTGCCTCTGAGTATAGCCCCCCCCCCCCCCATTTCAGTTATTTTAAATCTGAAAATTGAATATTTCTTCATGTGTTCCATAGCAAAGCATTTTCAATTAAACTTAAACATTAATGTTATGCAGAAAAATTAGCAGGTTTAATGAATATTTTCTTACAATTTTAATAATATTATAAAATCTGTCTGAATCAATAATATTCTAAATTCAAGTAAAGAACACTAACAACTGAATAAAAGCCAAAATTAAATTCGAAGGTTTTTCTTAATAGTACTCTTAGAAAGATTAGTAACCTTATAAATGCATTTCAACCAGAATTCTAAACTGAAGTAGAAAAGAACATACGTGTACTTCAGTGGCACATCTCTACCATATATTTATTGAGTGATCCCCCTCCGGGGGGAGGGGTGCGGTAGGGTAACAGACAAAAGTTAGAGCATCCTTTATTTAAGCAAATCAACATGCTCAAGAATTACGCGTTAACTAGCTTTGTACAGAAAAAAATGTTTATCTCTTATTTGATATCCATTTCCGTAAATATTGTCTTGTGACTTTGTGCGCAAATTGTATTTACTTAAGTGGCCGATGCATGCATTTATAGATTATCTCCATTATTCATTATTTTGTTTTGTTTTTTAATTACTCTAGTTACGTCAGAAAATTTTTGAATCGAGGACCGGATATCCGCTCGAAGCTAGGAAGTCGTGTTTGCAGATTTCTGATTCGATGACAGTATTTTAAAATAGGAAGTTGTGTCTGAACGTACTGTTAACTATAACAGTGCCCGATTTTCTCTAAAAAGCGAAAATTTTGCATTAAAATTATGCAATCTTACGCATTAAATAACAAGTTTGTTTTTTCCGCTTCAATAAATGTGGCGGCAAAAACTGAATAATGCTGCTGCGCGTTTTCCTTTTATATAACTGGACATTATTAGCCACTACCTTAATTATCCAGGTACTTTATATCGAAGCTGATTTAATAAAATATTGACCTACAATGGCTTGTTGAAATCCATCACATTTACAGTATAAGTTTATAACACGGTTAACACTGTCCCATTGCTGTCTCTGTTAGACATGTATGTACATTTAGATCTTTGAGTGAATCTGTTTGATCGAAATAATTAGTAATGGATGAACCTTGAACTTCTCGAGAAAAGTCACTGAAATCCGCCCCATTGATTTTTGATAACGGTCAGCTATCTATTTGAAAAATAAAATTACTTGACTGAAAAAAAAATTGCTGGCGATATCATATCACATTAAAACATTGTTTAGAAATACAACAATAACCCCCATACATTGTCCGGCGTTTTCACGTAAATCTTGTGTAAATCTTCAAATTATTTGTGGAAAATATAAACCACAAACACGAATTCTCGACACACCTTTCATTAATTAAAGATGCCAATTTATTCTATTACAAACAACATTTCTGCAAGTTAGAAAGAATGTTGACAAATGATACCACCCTTGAAGAAAATAAAAATCACAAAGAACAGTATATAATCATTTTCTTCACAGGGGCATCAGGACACGTATTAAAGTTTATTTCTCTATCAAGAGTGCTACAAGTTACTTCAAAGTAGGCGGCAGGAAGATTACCTACACCGGAAGCGGACACAGTAATTTGACCAGCAGAACATTAAAATCTATTAAGATTGTCCTTGCTGATTACGGGCCCTGATTTGTTAAGGTCAGTGCGGGGGTGTAAAAGTAGCATGTACATGCACTGACCACCGCACATCCTGCACGTGCAGATGTATCAAATTTCTGTGAGATTTCATTGATCAGCAGCCAAGACGTCGCTCGGCATCATTCGTCTACTGATGACTAAGTTTTACAAAGTCAATGCGAGATATCCGAGTGATACATTAGGTTTCTGATTAGTGCAGAAAATAGATGAGCTCGATAAAACTACCGAACACTCATAAAGTCACTTCACGCTACTCAAGCAATTGACATATAGTATGAACCCATCTCCTGAAAGAATATGAACTTATTCCTAAAAGGATTCTAAAAAGTAAAATAAAAAGAGTTTGCAACATAGTACTGAAAAAAGAAAGATGGACGACAGTGTATTTATATGAAAGTCTGGCATTATCTCTTCTCGGTTATTATTGTACAGTATATAGGAAAACTACACTCTGGAGGGACCACGTGGTCATTTCATTATACAGCCGGAAGATTGAGGATACTGTTAAGTTTTAATTATCTAGACACTGTTTTTATTTTAAGAAAAAAAAGATCAATATATTAATTGTGACTGACCCTAAACTAATTATCAATACTGCATTTCACTCAAATCTACTGCACAGTATTATTTATGAAAAAAAAGTGACTGCACTTGGGGTGTCACATAAAAATATTTATACTGTAGTTATAAATTAAGTGAAAACAACTTTTTGTCACTTTCTTTCTTTTTATTTTATTTATTTACAATTCTGTAACATCTGTTTAAATCAAACCGAATTGGATCCGAACAAAACACGTTCATGATGTATTAAATTCTCCCCATTGTAGAAATGAAAAAATATAAATGAAATATGAATATCATTCAACACTGATTGATTTAAGTGCGACTATTTATAACATGCAACATATCGGTGAAAAAAATGACAAAACTCAGACTGGTTTATTATCTTGATAATGAATTATTCATCTTGAATCGAAAGCAATATCAGAAATTTGTATTACAGGTAGTACTGACTTTATTTGTGGTTTTCTTTTTATGCAGTACAGTTCTGGGAAAACCTAAATTGAATGTGAAACGAGCTTTGAAATGTTAAAGGTCAAAAGTGTGCTCCCTTCGTTTCATGAAAGGTGTACCTAAAGTAGGAGTTACAATATTTAATTTCGATAAAGATTAGTGCACATCTTTAGATAAGATTAAAATAATGTAGTTGAAAATGAAGATCCGTGTACTATCTTACCAGAAGTCTGTTTCGTTTGGAAAATCACGTTAATACACGTGTTAATACATTTGCATTTGTTGGATTTTCCAATCCGAAAATAACTGTATTTCGATTTGTATGCGAAGTTCATCAAATATTTTGCGGTTACCTCTAGAACAAACATTTGAAAAAGCCTGCTGTATATATTCAGATCTTAAATGAACTTTCAATCGTAACCTTGACTGAATTCAATCATGTGTGAAAAATAATCATTATTTTTATAATAGAGTCATCCCGATACGTATCAATGAAAATTCCTTAGCTATGAACAATACAAATGAATTATTTCCAAATCTGAGCCGCAAGCAGGTATACAGACAAATCTATAATGGAAGAAGACAGACAAATCTATAATGGAAGAAGACAGACAAATCTATAATGGAAGAAGAAGGAACAAGATGAAGGCGGCTGGTTCTACGCATGACTATATATGAGCACTCCACCATGAAACCTGCTTTTAATCTAGTTGAGATGATTAAGATTGACCAATTTTGGATGATGTAACCATCCCCTACAAATTAATAAGTCTGTAGGTCAGGTCACGTTGACCTTAATTGTTAAGTATGCCTACACTCGAGGATTTCGTCAAATGTACTTATACATGTTCGTATTATATTAGAGATCGATCTCCAATAATTACATTTTGTAGTAAAATATTTTTGTGCACTTTCATTCAGAGAGTTGGATTTAGCCATTTTACAAGTAGGTGGCCGAACGGTTCCGCCTCACCAAACAGGAATGTAACTTACGTGAAAAGAAATACCTTGGTTTGATTTGTGATGTCATAAAAAGAAAACAAAACTATAAAACTATATCTGAGGAGAATATATATATATATATATATATATATATATATATATATATATATATATATATATGATAGATAAGATATAAATACATATTTATCGTCCTTGATTGCCGGGGTGTACCAGGTACCAATCAGAACAATTTCAAACACTGTTTATGATAACACCGCTAAATCATCTTTACAAGTTTTAAATTTCTATCCTAAAATTTACAGAATAAAAATAATAGAACTTGTGTATCAACCGTCAAGCATGTAAAGGTACGTAAAAGTACGTAATAATCCTGCCTCTATATAAACTGTCTTTATGCACTTTTACGAAATGACCCCATCAAACTTTAACCTTTGTACCTTTCTTAATCAGACCATCAGGAAGTTAAGATGTGCCCATTTTATATAAGATGGTCTGGACTAAAGTTTGAGATTTAAATGTAGAAGGAAGAAATCTCCCACGATCTTTACCTCAGTATAATAAAGATTGTAATATTTCTCATTCATAACATACCTTCGGAGGTATTTGACGAACGATAACAGACAAAGCTAAAGCCTTTATTTGTTTGTCCTTTCATTAAATCGCATATTTTCCACGCAAGATCGATTTCAGTATTTGGCATTTATCCAGGTTACCGAGAAAAACAAGAATGCTGTAGATATATAAATTTCAAAATGCAGATAGAATAAAAAAGATCTACGAGAAGTGTGTATTCGTGCACTTGTTCACCTTTTACAAAAAAATATCCTTGAGACGACGCGTAAGAAATAAGTTAATCACTTTTTAGTACTAGGATGCATTTGTAGATTTGGCGGTGAGTATGTTTCTCGAGATAGACACCATGATTCATAAAAGCAGTTAGACAAATGATACAGACACGCAACACAAATTACACGCTAGTTATCACAATAGGCTTAGGAAGAAAAGAGATAATTTCAGCAGCATGTATCATATAAATATGACTGAAGCTGAGAGAGAAAATATTACATAAAATGTTTACATATCAGTGATTTTACACGTATCATTAATAACAAATTACTGAGTAAACACTTGATGGGGACATTGGCCTTAGAGGGACGAGCTGAATGCAAGATATAGCGTGAGCAAGCAAATGTACGGTGTCAGAGAATCCATGTATCCAATATATACCGGGTATATTACAGGAACATAGTAGCTTGATGTAACGCAAGAAGTTGATCATCTGTGTTTGATACAACTTGTCAAGTCGGATCAACTGTAGATATATATATATATATATATATATATATATATATATATATATATATATATATATATATATATATATATATATGCGTCATACCAGTTAAGGCTTTCATGTACTGATGCACTTGGTCTTCAAATTTTTTTTCGAGGGTGTGTGTGTTTGTGCGTGTGTGCTTAATGTGGCCATCTTTCTTTAAACATTTTGAAATCCCCTTTTATATATATATATATATATATATATATATATATATATATATATATATATATATATATATATATATATATATATATATATATATAAGGTACATGGCCGTAGGAACCGGGGGGGGCGTGCCCCCCCCCCCCCCAATAATTTTGCCGATATATAGATTACTATAGAAAACATGGATACTATATGCTTGTGCCCCCTCAATAAAAACGTCTGATGAGGCCATCATTAAAAATATCTTTCTTTCCCCTAACCCGACTCTAAATCCTGAAGTTGGGTAGGTAGGTAGGTAAATAATTTTTTTTTCCTGACAGCAGCTTTAAAAATACATTCTGATTTTCTGATAAGAACGGGTTTTGATGAAATTGTATTTTATAAAAGTTGATAAACTTAAAAATTTTTTTTTGAATTATCTTCTTTAAAAAATCATTTCACTCGGCCGGATTGAATTGGGTCGGTCGCGTTAGGGGAAACAAAGGTATTTTTTATTTTGGCCTGACCTTTTTTTTTTTTTTTGCTTGTCAAGAAATTTTTGGTAGTTGATAGTGCCCCCTCAACTGAAAATGTATGGCTGTGCCCCCCAAACTGAAATTGCTTCCTACGGGCCTGAGGTATCACTTACACATCTATCTGAATATCTACTTAGATGGAAGTTTGAAAATGATTCCTTAACTTATATATTTACATTTATGGGCGTGTCGTAATAAATATTTGCGCGGTAATAATCTTAAACCAATATATTGTGTGCGTGTCTGCATAAATACAGGTTCGTCACATGGCCACAAATTCATTGTAATGTCATAAACGGTCGACGTAGTTTCGTAGTGATGTAATAAGTTGTCGGCGTGTTCAATTTTCTTTGAAAAAAAAGAATCATTTCATGAGTTTAAACTATAATGCCAATATTTCCCATAAATCAGTCGCAAATGTAAATATATAAGTATTAAATGAACTATTATTTTTAATACGGGTTGATACGTATACATTAAGTGATCAAATCTACAATAAAACCCTTCATGGGATTTCATCACGTGACCAGCCAGTATTTATATCTCGATATATGTTGATAAATAATACCTATTTCTTAAGAAATATCAAACCTATTCAAACATCAAAGGTAAAACTTAAATCCATTAAACGCCCTTCGATCCCTTATGACGTCACTGATTGAGAAATTATGAATTTGTGGTCACATGACTGACCTGCATTTATAAGTGATAGATGCTCAAATAGTGTTACATGTAATATAAGGGGAAACATTTGCAAATGTAAATACTAGTATAATTATTTATTTAGTATCTGCAGAAATTCGTAGCATGAACCCTACACATGTTTTGTGTAATCAACTTGTTTTTCAAAAAAAAAAAAATATATCGTATAACATTACAATATGTTTAGATAGAATAATTTGAGACATAGGAGATCGTTTCAGTATCTGAGGTATGCATGTCAAGGCCCGAACATGAATGACTTTGGATAGTTTATAACGGAACCATTAACGTATGAAAGTTGTACTCTAAACTTTTAACTGTTCATAATTTGAGAATATTGGGTCATATAGGTAAACACGTACAAAAAAAGGCCTCACAGTTATAACAAAGATAATCTAGCTGGGATTTTGTATTTTACTTTCATGTAACAACTCCGTTTCACAGAAATTTCGCCATTTTGTTATGAAAAGCGAGGTTGCAAAGATAACAAAGTGTCAAACGACACAGAACAACACAGAATATTTTGTTTCAGTGATCAATTCATTCATTACAAGTTGTACTTGTATATCACAAATTAGAGCGTGTTACAAGGGAGGCAACCAATACTTTACATTATAGAGTTCCTCCAGAGTTAAGGTTACGAAGGTATATGCTCTGGCTCTAGACATACATCCGTATGACTCTGCACGAAGTTTGAGGTTGTGTGTACTTCATTTGAAAGGATAATTGTACTAAGTGACGTCTTCATAACCATTATGTAAAATAGAATTTACTGCATTATTGAAACCCTAGGGATTCTAAGGAATATTTACCATATAGGGTCTGAAAAATAAACAGTCTTACGTACACTATCTATGCATTGTTTCTGCTTCAATTGATTATAAAGCAGAGAAGAAGAATCTAATTTCTGATAGAATCGTTACAAACTCAGACAGAATGCGCTTAATTTATAAAGTAGTTTTTTTTTCCTTTAGGCATTTTCTACATGTCTAAATGACTGCGGCACAAATTATTTGAGCAAATGCACATAATTATCCTGAGTAGAACGAAGACCATCTCTCTCAAATCAAAAAGACTCACTGTTCTTATAAAAGTAATATGAAAAGTCATAATGCACCGAAATCCAATTACATGTACAAATTAGAGGTACTGTGAGAACTGAGTTCACAAAATGATAACCCCCCCCCCCTTCGCATCCATATAAGTATAATGAAAAAGTCCATTTTTTTGCTAGGGGAAAGCCCAAATATCTTTCCAATCTAAACAGAAAGTAGGAGCTGCACAATGACACCATGACATATGGAGATCGCGAATAGTATTCAAGATCAAAAGTCCAATCAAACAGTACAAATCAGGAGCAGAGCAAACGTGATAAAGATTCTGTAAAAGTATCTTTAAATTTTATTCCGTGGTATAGGAGGAGTTGTGGACAAGAAATGGATACTCCTGATATCAAAGAAAGAATGGTAGTGTCCATGTATTGCAATGGGAAATCTTAATATGTGTCCAATCAAAAAGTAAAATAGGAGGTACACAATGGTAAATTTTATTCATTGGTATAGGAGGAGTTGCAGATAATGATTATGAGATGGGTACTCCGGATTTCATTAAAAAAAAAGAATGGCAGTGTCCATGTATTGCTATAGGAAACCTGAAATATGTGTCAGATCAAAAGGTAAAATAGGAGGTCACAATGGCATTATGTAATAAAGATTCTGAGAAATTCTTATTAAATTTTATTCAGTTGTATAGGAGGAGTTGTGGATAACAGATGGGTACCCCAATATTGTAGAAAGAATGGCAGTGCCTATGTTTTGCTATGGGAAACTCCAAATATATGTCCGATCAAAAAAGATGGATAATGGTACTATTTAACAAAGATTCTGTGAAAAACTTTTTAAATGTTATTCAGTGGTATAAGACTGCGGAACATTAACTGGCAAAATTGGAAATTATGCAGCTTACGTCATTTCCATCTGTTGCAATCAAAAGATTTAATGATAGACGATGGAATGGACGGGTACAATTTGGCACGGACGTCCGAGAAAACATTGGATTGATATTTTAGTTTGAAATTCATTTTCAATCCACCTCAGCTACGCTAGAATCACGGTGTTACTGATTGACCCAAAAGACAAATAATTTCAATTTCGGAATGGTTTGAAATTCATATAAATCAGAATTTCTGTCCAGTGTTTTAAAAGAAATTTGAAGGGACAAATATTTGATTTCTGTTAGGTATGTGCATGCGTGTGTTGGGAGGGGAGGGGGAGCTGAACGATCTTGGAAATAAAAAAGAAAGTTTTTTTTTTAGTTTGGACAACCCCTCCTTGTTTTTGATTGTCAAACATTTTTCAGTGAGGACAAAACTAAAGAAAATAGCTCTTGTCATCCTAGAAATAAATACATTTTGTCATATGAAGGCATGATCTGACTCGACAATTTTTACCCCCCCCCCCTTTCTAGAATCAAATAGCCGTCCCCTGAAAAATAATCTCTGTCTTCTATGACTTTTACGTGTCCTTAAAATTATAGGCTAAAAAAACTCATATAAATATGAATTTCAAACAACATGTATTTGGGAACTGAAATTATTTCTTTTGAATCATACATTCACACTATACGTTTGAAAAACAGCTTAGGTGGATTGAAAATGAATTTCAAACTAGAATTTTAAACATAGACCTCTGGAAACGCCAAAGTTGGGACTTAGCTGCCCATGAGGAATAAGCATCCCTTGTCGACCTGTCACACCGTGAGTCCTCTGAATTGATTAGGAGGAGTAAACATCCCTTGTCGACCGGTCACACCGTGAGCCCTCTGAATTGATCAAGTAAACGGAGTAATTTATCAAAATGGCAGAAAACTATGGCCTAACAATTGGTTGGAGACATGTTAGTGAAAACACGGCGATACGATAGGTTGTATTTGCAAACAAGGTCATAATAACGGCCATAGAATTTTCGAAAAGCTGACTTTAAACGAGAAAGTTAAAAAAAAAAAACCCGTAAAATCAACTTATTTTCAATAGCCTCCCTTTGTTCAAAAGTTGATCGTCCTACGAACATGCTCTTGAGAATCGAATTAGTTGGGAGACATAAACATCATATGCAAAATTGTGGAATATTTAAGGAATGTTTCTAAGGTTTGTGTGAGTTATTTAAGGAATTTTTTTAAGTTTTGTGTGAATTATTGGTGTGTAAATCACACAGACTTGTCACGTAGGCATATTCCATGAAGCGCGTTAGCTCTTCATGAAAAATATGCCTACGTGCAAGTCTGTGTGACTAGCGCTTCATGAAATATGCCTACGTGACAAGTATATGTGTGATTTACGCAACAATAATTTGTTGTGTTTTTCTACTGAGCCAACTGTGAAATTGATTTGATTTGATAAACATACCAATAATTCACACTAAACTTTAAAACGTTTCTTATATTTACGGTTAACATGTTTAAAAGCACCAAAAATATACTCGGTGTTTGTTTACACAATGTAATGAAGATTTTACATAAGTTTCAACTTTTCTGGCCCACTGGTTCTTAAGAAGAAGATTTTTAAAGCTTGCCACCAAATTTTCACTAAATCTTGATTATCTCCCCTTAAAAGAGGACGCGGACTTCAATTGGACAAACTTGAGTCCCTTTCACCCAAGGATGCTCTGAGGCAAGTTTAGTTGAAATTGGTCCAGAGGTTTTTGAGAAGTCGAAAACGTGAAAAGTTTGCAGACGGACAAATAGAAGGAAGCCGGACAAAATGTGATCAGTAAAGCTCACTTGAGCTTCCAGCTCAGGTGAGCTTAAAAAAAAACTCCCCTTATGTAACAATGTTCCTTTCCTGAACATATGCATTGTATCTGTATAGCCCAATAAAACAGTGTTCCCTTCAAAAACATCTGTACCTTCTTCCTATAGAATAATGTGGCTAGAGTTCTTGAACAAGATACCATGATCGGATCTATATCGTGAGAATCTGCTAGGAATATTTTATAAAATAGGAGTTACCCTATCAAGACATTTACATCATCCGGAATCATTTTAATCTTGTTTAAAAATAGCATTTAATTTACCTGGACATCTAAACCCTTTACTCACAGAAATTTATCTGAGAAAGATGAATGCTTCCTAACTAGACTCCTTAGAGATGATACCTTCAAAAGTATCTTTATAAAGCTTGTAAACCATTATCACCAATAATCCCAAAGACGACAAAACGAAATATAATGTCACAAGTCCTGTACCAGATTTTTGATGTTTCCAAGGAACACCTTGAACGTCTTGTAGAAGACGTTGTATCAGGGTGTAAACAAACTTCTTAGAGGGAGTGTAAAGCTTAGGTCATAGTAGTACGCGCGGATTGGTGCGGATCACCCCGATTTTACAAACGGTGCTTATACGACTTTTTGGCGCGAAAAAACAAACGAAGCGATTATTTTAATATTATACTACGGTTCATCGTTCTATTAAGAAATATTTTTGTCACATCACAGACATTGTAACTGACAAGCACGGTTTCCCGTGGTGATACCGTATAATCCGACGGTCTCACCAGAGATTGTCAAGCTACGGGTATGACTAATTAAGATTATTTCTTTTCGTTTTACATAATAATCATATTTGTTAAGCGTAATGTTTTTTGAGCATTTATTTCTGTGTGCATAAGTCAAGGGTATTTAAATCCGGTCTTGGGGTTTACTGATTATTCGAATAAATACTCAGCTATGAATAACCATAATACCATGAACGAAACAGCACGTGAAAAAAGAGCCGTCTGCGGAGGACTTTACACAGTCTACAGAGAGAAATCTTATCATAAACGAAGCATAAAGTTTTTTTTCTACAAGATTGAAGTCTGTTTTAAGAGAAGAAAGGGTCAATTTTAGACAGGAATTACAGGAAAAGATGTCAGACATCAGGCACGACATGGGTTCTTAAGAAGCTGGACATATCAACACGGTACACTGTAAATACTCAGGTTGTAGAAGCCAGTCTGACTTTAACTCTGAAAGAAAAGCTGCATTAGAGTTGGCAGACGATTATTTGAAGTTTGGCAGGATTGATTGATTGTATGTTGTTTTACGTCCCATTCGAGAATTTTTCACTCATATATATATATATATATATATATATATATATATATATATATATATATATATATATATATAAAAGATATACCGGTGAAGGGCTTCAAATTTAGATCTTTACTCGGCATGCACTCAGGGCCATTGAGCAGTGAGGCATCTTGATCGTGCCAACACCTGCATTACACGGGGCCTCGGTTTTCAAGGTCTCATCCGAAGGACCCACAACTTTCACTTCAAAGTGCCAAAGTGCTTTTTGAAGGAACATTTGCTACCTATTTTTTTTTTATCGATTTAGGTCAGTCGCGCCGAGATTCGAACTCACGACCTTCCGATCACGGTGCAAGAGCTCTGGTAGGATTGATGATGCTCGTGAAATTCTGAAACAGGCCAAAGAAAAATTATTGGAATAAATCACATCACTCACTTTAAAAATAAAGAATTAGTAAAATATGGGTTTGATAAGCTTGAAGAAATTTGTCAACAGGGCTGACGAATTGGAAAACAAACTACGAAAAGCAGAGTACCGCGCCACCAAACGTAGGAAGGAAACTGATGACAAGTCATGACAGATACAGACTTGGGATCAAAAGCAGTCATGCGGAAAGATCTTTTTCATGTAGACAATTTAGAAGCTTTCAGACAATATTTCAGACAATAGGGATTTGCCCTTCCACAAGCAGCACCAGGAATCTACAGAAAGACCTGGCCAGATTTTGTAGTGTAAATCTTATGTAAATCATACAACTCAACCCAAGCAGAATCACTTACCCAAAGTTTGCAGTGTACTACAGCTTTGGTGAGGGCCATGTCTCGACCCAGGAACAGACAAGCCATCAAAGTAGAACTTACGATCAAACAAAATCATTTTAATGAGTCTTTCTTCCGAACTCTTACCATGTAAAGCTGAATTCAAGAAAGATCATTCACAAAGTGAATGTTAAAGGTCGTTTAAGTAATCATGTAGATTTTTTGGAACCATATTTTCAGCGCTAAGTAATACAGATTGCAATATCGTTTCTGCTGGGTAGATTGTTCCATTAACCTGTATCCCGATTCAAAAGTTTTTGACAGTAACAAATCAGCTCGATGTCATTATCAATTGTACATTCAAATTGTGAAGAATTGTTAAATGTAAATGCAAAGGGCAAAGAAAGATCAAATATAGATTTGAGACATTTCAGTCAGTATGTCATTTGTGTAAGATTGGACGCTAATTAGAATGGCTTATAGGTATATACTGTGTTTTTCTACAAGGAAATTGCATGTTCCTATGTGTACAGCATTTTGACTGTGTTTCACTCGACTGTGTGAATGCTATGTAATATGTAGTATGTTGCGGAATAATTATGCTTTATACTCATTTTTCAAGTACTTATTTTGTATATACACTGTAAGTGGATTATGTTTTTAGTTACAATGTATATGTACATGTAGTGTCATAATTGTACTGAATTGGTTGTTTTTTGTGGAAGATGAGATCCACCACTTCTAAATAGAATGAATTAAAAGGAATAAAGGAAAATCCAGAGTTATCCTCCTTAGTTGACGAAGTTCGAAACATCGTAAAAGCAAGTAAATCGGAAAATACAAATAATACGATTCTTATTTCAGAAAATTTTTAGAAGTGCTGAGGTTAATCAGTGTTCAGCCTTTCCTGCTGATGTCTGCACAGTGGTGTTGTACATTTCTTTCTTATTTGGTTCAGAATAATGTTTCAGTTTCTGTTCTCAGCTTCAATTTTTACCGTATTTCATGGCAACATAATTTTCACTTTGTAAAAAAACGTGTGAAGAAAAGTTCTTTTTTTTTTTTTTTTTACCGTTTTCAAATTTTATTTTCACCCTTGGGGACTACTGGATGTCAAAAAATGATGTTTTGAACAAAAATCTTGTTCCCTGAACTACTTTTTTTTTTCCAGTAACCGACTCATCTTTGGGTTGATATTGTTGGTGTCTTGTAGTGCAATAAGTTTTCAGGGTATGTGCCAATATTTGTTTTTAGGGGATTTACCTTAAAATATTTTTTCATATAAACATGTATTCAAATTAATATTATATATTCCAAATCTTATTTAAGGACTGTCCACTTTACACCCTTTAATTGCTTAACACATTCTTGTACTTTTGTTATGGTTAACAATTACAAAATATATACAACTATACAAAATAATGTATAGTTAAGGGAATTCGCACTATTTATTCCAGGTGCCAGCTTCTTATTTTTGACTTTTTGTAAATCTTTCTGCTTAATAACTTCTTTACTGTCGCAGATATTTGTTTTTACATATATTTCAAATTCATCACATCCTAACTGTGGACTAAAATGAAAGTATACAGTTCGGACTTCAAAATTTTCAATTTTAAGACATGCAAAATATCGAATTTCTGTGACAGTTAGTGTTTATCAAGAAAATAAATGTCTCGAATATAGTTGAAATCACTCTTCTATATATTTTGTAGTATATATACATTATCCTTGACCCAGAGCATTTGCATTTCAGTGTGATCTAACACTAATAAAATTTTTTTGGACTGAATGAAAATTATATCATATAAATAGGTTCATACTGAGTTTTTCTGGTTTTTTTTCAACATGGGCACATGTCATATTTCTCTACGAAAAATGTTCAAAGACAATGAAGTATTCGTTAACAAAAATCCCTATTGTTTACTTGCACTGGGAGAATATATGCAAATAATGTTTTCAATTACTATATTTTATTCCAGTTTGGTCAATTACTGTAGATTTCCATTTACTGTAAAATCACGTTTTCTTGGGGGTAAAATTTTCGTGGATTGAGGAAAAAATATAGGTTCATGGGGATTTAATTTGGTGGACGAAGAACTGATGAGTAGTTATGCATGTAAAATTTTACATTTAGTTGTGGACATGGTTTCGTGGGTCTCTTCATACCTCGAAAACATCGAAATTAAACACCAAAAAAAACAGTGACTTCACAGTATTCCATTTTACAGCAATGGACAGATCACTCCAACTTCATAAAGCTACCACGGATTTTGAAATCTTTTGTGAGCAGTTTGGAGCTTCCCCAACGGTTCAAAAAATATCTCTGAAACAAGGATTGTTTGTTTGTTTAACGTCCCTTCGAAAATTTTTCACTGTTGAGACGCTATCACTTGCCGAAGAAGGACTGCAAATTTAGAACTGTACTTGGGACTTGCGTTCTTTTTGCAGAGAGGGATCTTTTTCGTGCCAGCACCTACTGCGACACGGTATCTCCGTTTATACGGTCTTTTCCGAAGGACCGGACTACTTAAGGATCAACTCCTTACTCGGCGACTATAGAGTAAACACTCTTACCACTGCGCTACGCGGGCGACAAAAAGGATTGTTAAGGTATTATAATATAAAAATGTGATTTTAAAATTCTATTCCCAGCACGTCTAATAAAAAGTATGCACTTCTTGTTCTTTAGGCAGAACTAAGAATTAATAATAAAAACTGGCAGAAAACCTAACCCTAACTCTTTCCCTAATTTAATTTTTTGATTCTTGTGTCCATTTCCTTTAATAAAAAATAATGTGTTGGAAACACCAAATGAATGTATGGATTTAATCTTTACCAAGAAACACCTTCAATGTAAACTGATAATTTGTATGACAAATCTGTTAAGTGACACTTCATCATGTTATTGAAGCTGTCAGTGTTTTTGCAATTTACTGGATATTAAAATATGAAAAAATATGATGAATTTATAAAATTAATTTACACCTGCAGCACGAAACAGGTGCTAAATAAGATAGTTGTTAGAAGGTCCATTGACGTCAAAATTTGACCAGGCGGGGGGGGGGGGGGGTCGTGCATGGCAAAAATGGATGGAGGTAATGGGGTAGGAAGGAGAATATAGCAGAAAGAGTAGGAGATAAAAACGAGAAGAAACGAAAAGGGGGAGGAAGAGAGGGGAAGAGAAGGAAGAGGAAGAGGGGAGAGGAAAGAAGAAGTAGGAAGAGTATCCCGTGTCAGCTGTTCTGTAAGATCTTAACAATATACAATACTTTAGTTACTAGTATCCAAATGTAAGAAGTAGTATAAAAAACAGAACACAATTGTTCCTCTTTTCTTGAAATGATTCGCTTGAACGAACGGTCTCCAAAATCATGTTTAAAGAAGAAGAATTTCCAAACAATGCTCTTACTACATCCATTTTTGTGTGAATAGCATTTACTTTCACTCAGTCCTAGGCGATAGACATATAAAATCAAGTCTTTTTCACCGAGTAGGGTAAATAAAGTTCAACATCTTAAACAAAATTAAAACTCCCTTAAAAATCAAATAAATAAAAGTTTCAGAAATAAAATTTCCATCTGTTTACAAAAAGTTAAAAAGCAACAAACGAATTTTTCTAACCAAGTTGAAAGGAGTGTTTTATCCCTTCAAATTTTTTGTAACTCCTACATCTACAATCAGTCAGTTTCTTGTCGGAGATTTCACCACCTTTTACTGCGTTAATTCATAAAGCATGTTTCAATGAAATGGTCTAGCTTGTGTTCTGCCACACAGGTAGGTGTAAAAAATAACTGCATCTATCGGGTCGTGTGAGTGTTTTTCTTTGTCTAGGACAATGTGTAATGAAGAAAATAAGATTAATGACCGAACAATGTTCTTATTTTTTCTCAGAAGAAAGACCTCACTTGTGGAATACTCTTCCCTATTGTCTTCAGGAGTGGTTTTTGTATTTGTGCCCTAATTAGAGCCATGTCGTCTAGAAAATGACTTTAAAGTTATAATATTCTAGCAAAATATTTTAACAACCATTGTACATGTATACTAATTGAAAAATGAAACTTTAGCAATTTTGCAAAGCGAGACTTGTAGTATATGAAGTTCAATGTTCTTTTTAAGTCAACAGAGCAAACTAATAGAGCAAAGTAATTATTTTAACTCAATTCAAGTTGGAATTTGTCAAATGAAATCTATCGATGAAAAAGGTGAAGATAGTGAACAGTGATTGATCTAAAAAATCTACAAACAATACAAATCTGTGAACAGGGCTTAAGGTCAAGAGACTATCTTTTGGTGAGAGATCCATTATGACGCCATAATCAATTTAAACTTTCTTTTTCCCGTACTTTACTGCTCTAGTATAATTATGTAGAGAACAGTATTTTATGGAATTAAATTTGAAATCATGTGAAAATTAATCCCGATACCTATATTCAATTTAAAAGAAGAGGCTAAAAACATAAAAATTACTCTTTTCTGAGAGACTTAGGAAATCTGGATTAATTTCTTTTGCCTAATATGTAAAAATGACTGCATGGTTTCCCCAACTTTTTGTTGAAAATAACAGTTTAAAATATGATTTTTCGTCTTGTTTACCTACAAAGTATGCCCCGATACACCTAATTTGACCAAGCTACAGTTATAAAGCATTATTAAAGGAATTTATTTCTAAAATTTTAGAAATCTGTAGGCCTCATTCATTTACTAGATTTTGACCTTAACATACGAGAATTCCATAGGTTGGATCAGGTTCCTAGGAGGAGTAAGCATCCTTTATTGACCGGTCACACACCTATGTATTGATCAGATAAACGGAACATTATGTAATCAAATTAAGTATAAAAACAAAGGCCTTACAAATGGTATGAAGCACGTCAGCCCAAATTCGACCCAATGATAGGTTACTAACATACCCATGAATTTGTGAACAAGGTCATAATAACGCCCATAAAATTTACAAAATGCTGACTTTATAACAGGTCGTTGAAATCCCAGTAACATCAACTTAACTGTCAGTAGCCTGTCTCGATTCAAAAATTGATCGTACTCAGATCATGCTCTTGCGTATCGAATACGTTGGGAGACGTAAAAGACCATATGCAGGTGAAAGCGAATTAATACATATAAAATCTTACAGTTAAGAAATGAAATATGAAGGTAACGAACAGTATTCAATCTCGGAAGTCCAATGAAACAATACAAATTTAGAGCAGAGCAAACACGGGCCTCAAAATTTAGAGGTGGGATCAGAAAGAATTCTTCACCAAAATTTTTTGATGTTATTATACCCGCACTTACTAAAGAAAGATCGTGTATATTGTTGTTACCCTGGTCCGTCCGTCTGTCTGTCACACTTTCCTCTTCCTCAAACTCCTCTTTTAATTTAATCAGTCACCAATTGATCTTTTGGAATATGATAGGGAGTGTTCTGTAGATGTGCAATAAGGCTCTGGAATTTTCAATTTTATCCTGGGGTCAGAATAAGGGGAAAAAATGACGTTTTTTTTCTACAAAAAAACCCTGGTTCTCAAACTCCTCTTACATTTTACCCAGTAGCCAAATCATCTTTTGCAAGATGATTTGTGATGTCCTCATATAGATGTGCTATACAGTTTTGGAAATTTCATTTTCACCCTGGGGGTAAAAAATGACGCTTTTCTACATAAAACTGGTTCCCAAAACTCATCTTACATTTAATGCAGTAGACAAATCATCTTTTGAGAGATGATTGCTGGTGTCCTATAGATGTGCAATAAGTTTGGATTTTTTATTTTCACCCGGGGGGGGGGGGGGGGGAAGGGGGTTAAATGGGGATTGAAAGATTGAAAATGATTTTTTCCTACAAAAAAAAAACTAGGTTCCCTGAACTCCTTTTACATTGTAATGAAGCTTTCATCTAAGTTTCAATTTTTCTTACCCGGTGGTTCTTAAGAGTTTTTTTTTTAATTTTCACTAATTCTTATCTCACCTTGAAGGAGGGTGTGATCCTTCATTTGAATAACCTTAAATCCCCTTCAACCAAGGATACTTTGAGGCAATTTTGTTTAAGAAATTGTAAAAAAAAAAAAAAATGACGAAAACAACTCGTTTTACACATTGTTTTACATGAGAAATGTTTTCCACTAGAAATAAAACTCTTTGTATTTCTAAATATTTCATCTCACCTCTAGTGTTTCTTGTTATTTTAACTAAGATAATGATGATTTGATCCTGACTGGTTTATTTTTGAACAGGCCCATGCATGGTAATTATACCCTAAGGGATTTGTTAACCTGTCTGCAACAAGTCCGGTGAGGGTTCACAGTGAGTAGTTTTCAAACATAACAAATTTAACAGTCATGTATTTTTAAAAAGAATTTTAGTCAGAAACTTACATGTTCTTGGGCAACATAAGAAATTTGTAACAAATTATGAGAAAAGACTTCTGGTTGTGTCTTATACATGTATAATTAGATGTAGAACAAAGACAAGATTGTGAGTAATTTAGTTTTATATTTCTGGGAGGGATATCATTCTCACTCAATATACATACTGTAAAGACTGGTATCTCAAAGTTAAGGAATGAAATACGAAGATAACGAACAGTATTCAATCTCGAAAGTCCACTGAAACAATACAAATTTACAGCAGATCAAACACGGACCTCAAAATTTAGAGGTGGGATCAGAAAGAATTCTTCACCAACATTTTTTTCTAATGGATGTTTAAGACATATTTTTTTGAAACACGGTTTCAGCATGGAAAGATTGATATTAACTCTTTTTTATTTTAAATGATTTTTTGGATTTTTTTTTGCAACGAAAATGTAAAAATTGTTTTATTAGCAAATAAGATGCGTTAGATGAAAAATTTGCTTTTAATAAATGCACAATATAAATGTCTTATGAAACATGTTAAAATTAGTCAAAGAGAGTTTTGATTTTTTTTTAATAAAAAATAATTTACGAATATAAAGATTATTTTTTTTATTTTTTAAAACCTATGGATAAACCTCCTAGAAATATGCTACCTATAGAAGAGAAATATGATGGAATTATGTTTCATAAAGAAATTGAATCGAAATTGCAAAATTTAAGAAAAATGCTTATTTTCAAATTTGGACCAATCCCGATCAAAACTAGATATCATTGAGATGGTGGCCATCTCAAAGGGCCCCGCTTTCAGCAACGAACATGAAAATGTAAGGTAGCTGAAAAGGGTTTAGTTAGAAGAGGAACATTTGTGTACTATTAAGGGATGTGTTGTTTGAGTCTAAAGGGCTTCTATGTCATCCTTGTTATAATAAAAATGGCACGAAAATCACGAGTGCTCCATACCCTCTATCAAAAAACAGCACAAAAATCACGAATGTTGCATATCCTCTATGAAAATTGTTGCATATCCTCAATCAAAATATTGAAGGAAAATCATAAATGTTCCGTACCCTAAGTCAATTTGTAAAGTTTGAGTCTGGCTGGACTTAATGGAAAGAAATTATGCATCGAACAAAGATTTTAAAAAGAGGCTATTTTTGACCTTGACCCTTGACCTAGAAGCTTTGTTCAAAGTCACTGCACATTCATTGACCAGTGGCACTCTGTGAGTGAAGTATGAGCCACATTGGACCAAGAGGAGAGAAGATATGCTCCGGACAAGGATTTTTCATATAATTCTGCTATGACCTTAACCTTAGACCTAGAAACATGGTTCAAGGTCACTGCACACCCTTTACCCAAAGGCACTCTGTGGATGAAGTATGAGCCAGATTGGGCCAAGGAGAGAGAAGATATGCTCTGGAAAAAGAATTTAAACAGAGAGGCTATATTTGACCTTGACCCTTGACCTAGAAACTTCGTTTAAGGTCTCTGCACATCCATTGACCAATGGCACTCTGTGAGTGAAGTATGAGCCACATTGGACCAAGAGGAGAGAAGATATGCTCCGGACAAGGATTTTTCATATAATTCTGCTATGACCTTAACCTTAGGCCTAGAAACATGGTTCAAGGTAACTAAACACCCTTTACCTAAAGGCACTCTGTGGGTGAAGTATGAGCCAGATTGGGCCAAGGAGAGAGAAGATATGCTCCGGACAAGAGATCTCGGACGGACAGACGGACGTAAGGACTGATCACTATAGGGCGCCCGCAGAGCGGGGCCCTAGTAAAACCGATCCCAACCAGAATTATTTAAACTGGGATAATATAACAATTTCACAAGAATACTTGATAGGTTAGTCGCGGCCGTGATTCGAACACAGGACCTTCCGATCACAGAGCGAGCATTCTAACGACTGAGCTACCGTGACGGCGTCCAAATTTGAAAATTAGCAATTATTCTAAAGTTGAACAATTTAATTTCAATTTCTTTTTAAATTATGATTGAGTATCGCATCTTTCCCCTTTGTGACTTTTTAAAAAAAAAAGAAAAGAATTTAACCATTGGTTTAAAATATATTTACAAATAAAGTGTTTTGATTTCATAAATGATTTTTTATTAAAGAAATTAAATTGCCTATCTGACTCTTCTTGACATATTTTATTATATATTTTATATTTATATTATGCACTTATTAACAGCAAATTTTAAACTTCACAGAATCTTATTTTCAAATATATTTTCTTCGAAAAAATACAAAATAAAATCATATAACATAATTAAGAGCTAATATCAATCTTTCCATGCTGAAACCATGTTTCAAATGCATGTCAAAGAGATCCATTAAATAAATTTTGGGTGAGACATTCCTCCATAATACAAATAAAACAAAAATTACAGTCTTCAATTCATCTGGCAAACACATCAAACTCTCTTTCCATATGGATAACAACAATTCGAATGTGTTAAACAGTACAAGTTTTTTTGTTTTTTTGGTTTTTTGGTCTGACAGTTAACGCATCTGGAACACTAACTAGTGTTGAAAATGATTGTTGTAACAATTAAAGCCAAGAAAGCTTATTTCAAACTTCAAAAATACTTTCTCACTAAATGGAGGATATTCAATGCTTTGTCGTTGGATATGGAATTTATTTCACGAGTGGGACAATATTTTTTTCTTTTTTCTCTCTTTTTGATATTTAACGAGTGAAGAACTAGCAAGCGTGAACAAATTCATAACACAAGAGTGAAATAAATCCTTATTCAACTGAAAAATTGAATTTTCTGTTTATTACATTTTCTTTGATTTTGCTTTTGCCTCTTTGTTTTCGTTTGTTTGTTTGTTTGTTGTTTAACGCCCCTCTAGAGAATTTTTCACTCATATGGAGACGCCACCACTTGCTGGTGGAGAGCTGCAAATTTTAACCTATTCTCATAACCATTAAGCAGTGAGAGACCTCGGTTTATACGGTCTCATCCAAAGGACCGGTCTCCACGTCCCCCAGTGGGATCGAACCCGCGACGTAAGGATCAACTCCTTACTCCGCGACTCTAGAGCAGACGCTCTAACCACTGCGCCACGCAGTCGACTCTTTCTTTTCGTAACAAGTGTCATACGCTGTGGCGCCATAGTTGAGTGGTTGAGACGTCATGGCTAAGCCATTGTGAGATTGAAAACATTGTAAACATGGATTTCAAAAAAATTATTTGAGAAACTTTGGTAGTTTTAGTCTCTGTCAGGGTGTTTTATTAGTCCCCTACCGGTGAAACCGGAGGGGACTATAGGTTTCCTCTTAGTCTGTCCGTCTGTCTGTCTGTCTATCTAGCTGTCCCTCTGTCTGTCTGTCCCACTTGGTTTTCCGCACTTTTCTTCTAAACGCTTGCAGATATTGAGCTGATTTTTGGTATATAAGTGTATCTTGATGAGTTACAGATCAAGTTTGCATTTCGTTCCGCTTCATTGATTTTTGACGGAATTACGGCCTTTTCAATTTCTAAGGGTTTTCCGCAATTTTCTTCTAAACGCTTTCAGATATTGAGCTGATTTTTGGTATGTGACTTACCTTGATTAGTTATAGACCAAGTTTGCATTTCGTCCCGCTTCATTGATTTTTGACGGAATTATGGCATTTTCAATTTTTAAGGGGAACCAGATTACACTTGCCGGTAGGGGACTAGTATTGCTAATGCAATACTCTCAGAATGCTTGTTTACTCCTATTATCTTACAACAGGACAAGGAGTTTCACAACACTCATCATGAAAGGGAATTCTGCCGCACTTCTGGTATGTCTGATGAAAAGATATACTCATAAGTTTTGAAAGACAGTCTCCAGTGATAAATCGAATGCATCTGTTTCAAAAATGTCCTGCTCCACATTATCTACTCTGTAGCACCAGAATCTTGCTATCAAATTCCTGTAAGAGTTCTTTCTTGCTTTCCAGGATCTTTAATGCTGCCTTAAATTCCTGGTTGAGAGGTGAATCCTCCTGTATTTTCCCATCTGTTCTGTTAATTAGCCTTGTAACTGCACTTCTGAGCCCTCATCGAATTACTCTGTGTTTCTCCTTTAGCCACGACTCCAAATTTTGTGATTGTATAGTGGTTAGACACTCTTGAGTTTAGACATACGAAAATACATCTGAACACTTCAACTGATTATTTCCGACCTCTGTTGAGTATAGACATATTTGTGATTATTTCTCAGTGCAACTATTGAGTATGAACATACTGGGTATTTACAACATCTGACAACTTTTGAGTATAGACATACTGGCGATAAATTTTTTTTGAACTTCTTGAGAATGTGCAAACTGGTTATATACATTTTCTGGCGACTAGGAAGTATGGACATACTGGTTGTAAACTGTTGCTGACAATTGCATATCTGGAGTATGGGTGTATTGGTGATGGACATGTCTGAATGACCAGTATGTGATAAAGCCAAAAAAAAGTTACAGAATAATGGACTTCCTTTACATCTATCAAGACCTCACTTGCTGTGGAAAATTTCTCCCCATTGTCTCTAGAATAGTATTAAAGGGAAATATTCTTGTCTTTGCGCCCAGTTGGGAGCAAATATATTTGCAAAATGTTGCAATCCTTTTAACATAAAGTCTTTCTACACAACGGCTTTGATTTTCAAGCCAAAAACATCCCTGTATATTTAATTTAAATTTCTCTTGAACAATACTCTTACTCCTTTTAGCAAGAAATGCTCTAGTCTTGTAAAGCACGGCACCCATGAGGGTTTGTTAAAAAATTGTCTTTTACTCCCCCCCCCCCCCCAAAAAAAAATTGGCTCAAAAACGGAGTGAAAATATTGCAATCCTTTTGATACAAAGTTTTTCTACACATCTAATAGAAATCTCCAAATGTCAAGTTCATTTTCATGCCAAAACCATCCCTATGTGTTTAATTTTAATTTTCTCTTAAATCATGGTCTTATTCTTGTTAAGAAGAAATTCTATAGTCTTGTTAAGTTTGGCATCAATGAGAGTTTGTTAAAAAAGTCGTCTCTCTCAAAAAATATCTTTGGCAGGAAATGGAGTGAAAAACATGTTGAAAACTAAGCGTTCTGTTGGAACAGAATAGCGCTGAAATCATTCGGCCATGCCACTGACACGCATTCGACGGCTCTTTTTATTCAATTTATGGACATGTTTTTTGACAAATTAAACCTAACACATAGTTTATCAAATTATCTTTTCAATGGATTTTTCGCTACAATAATATAATTTTAATCAACGATCTACGGATAAACCAAAATAAAAACACTTTGAGGTTCACTGGTTGCTAAATAACAAAGAACTAAATGAAATATGGAGATAACGAACAGTATTCAAGCTCAAAGTCCATTAAAACAATACAAATCGGTAACAGAGCAAACACGGACCTCCAAAAATATCAGAGGTGGGATCAGTTGCCATGGAGGAGTGAGCATCCCCTGCCGACCGGTCACACCCGCCGTGTGCTCCTTGTCATGATCGGGAAATAACGGACAAATCCGTCAACAATTCAGTGTATAAATAATGGCCTCACAATTAGTATGAAAAACATCAGTCAGCATATGACTTAATGATATTATTTTATTTGCTGACAAGGTCATTGTATCGACCATAGAACTTACGAATTGATGACTTTAAACGAGACTGTAGATATTTTTGTTTCATCAACTTTTTTGTTAATAACTTATCTCGTTTTAGGTATTGTTCATACGTAAAGCATGCTCTTGCGTATCGAATTAACCGAGAGATATACGCCCAATATGCAGATGATAAGGGTATATTGCTGCATAAGTTAGGGAAGTTGACGATTGAAATGTTAAAGTCATCACGTTTATCACAAAGCTTTGTTGTTAGATTACCATTAACGTCTTTTCTGGTAAAATATCCAGATATGAAACAGATGTGTCAGACTCTGATATCTTTCATTTCAAGCTCATTGGGACATATCGTGTTGACATATGAATTGAAATGATTTGATAATAAGTCGTCGATAATCAATCTGGCTCCTATCAAGTACTGTAACTCAATTACTATTCGCTATTTACTTCATTTGCTGTTTGCTCTTGACTTAAGATCATTTCTTTTAAAAACAACAAAGTTAAAAATCTAGGAAAAGTACCCCCTCCCTTCCACCCACCCCACCTTCAACAAAATTAAAAAAACAAACAAATAAGAAGAAACCAAGATGAAATAAACAAAGGTTATTGATTCATGAGGATGACATTTAAATTATGACAATTAGTTTACCTCAATTACATGATTTAGATCAGTTTATTTAGATATAGAAGTGTTGTTTTCTGCAGTTAAATAAATAACCTCATTTTCTTCCTGTGTAGAATGATGATCTGACGCCTTCATTAAAGGTGTGTGGGGTTCCTTTTATCGGCACAAACACACACACACCTAAAATGTACAATGTCCGACCTATACAAAAACACTCCCCGCCAAGAATTAATCTATTTTAAATGTTTACAACCAAACAATTGTCTAAATAAGCACAGAGTGTTTGAAATTGTTTCTTTCTTTTTTTTTTTTTATTAAATTGTCTGTTAAGACATATGTCTGAATGCATTATTTCTCACTGTTGTATATGTCGCAAAAGCAATAAAATGACTATCAACCCCTATGTCCGGTTTATTTAAAAAATACACGTGTAAATCAGGATGTAGCTCATACTGGAAATCGAAATATTAGGAATTATGCAACTCATACAAATGTAATTATAAGTAAACTTTAATCACATGATTTCACATAGCAAAAGTACCAAATAAATTACTCAGAATCGAATTTCTGACAAATTGACAGTAGAATACTAGAAAATAGCAATTTTGACAAATCTTGAGCTTGGACATACTGGCGAATGAAAATATTTGACAAGTCTTGAGTATGGACATATACTGGTGATTCACAACTTTTTGACAATTCATGAGAGAAAACATACACAGGTGAATAAGTAAATAAAATTAATGACCGTTTAATGTTCTTTATTCTCTATAGAAGAAAGACCTCACTGCTGCTGTATGGTATTTCTTGTCGGTATCTGCGTGGTTCTGTGGCAAGTTTGGTTGCGTTCAAATTGCATGTTATGACATAGTCAATTGCGTCAATATTATCATTACGTATTAAACACTGGCGTTTAATTTATTTGCAATTCTCTATAAAAAGTATGTCTTTAATTAATTTATAAACTTATGATGGTTAAGAAATGAAACTTTGTATTAAACAGTAGTGTTTGAAATTATTTTGATAAAATTGTAAAAGTTGTCATAACATTGTTTTCTTTCCCCTTTTACCGTTTACGAAAATTATGCATTTTTGGCAATAAATTAATATAAATTTTTATTAATTGTAAATGCTTTTGGTATTAATAATTATTAATTGTAACTGTTTTTGATATGATCTAAAGTCATCGTATTGCCTGGCTATACATAATTTTTTTCTGTGTCGAAAAATATCTACTATTATGTACCGAAATACTTTTGTAAATTAAGATATTGTACAAATGGTAAATGCACAAAGCAACATTGAGAAGCAACACCTAATTTACTTTCTGCTTTGATGCATTTGAACACTACATGTTTAAGATGGATGATTTAACACGCTACTTATTGAACATCAGCTTAAATAATCGGTGTTTATATATAAAACACTTCGTTTGTTGTTTAACGTCCCTCTCAGGCCCGTAGCAACGGTTTCTAAAGTGGGGGGGGGGCAACTTCCCCCCAAAAAAATTTCAAGCCAAAAAAAAATTACCAAAAGGTGAAAGGGGGGGGGGCAACTTCCCAATCTGCCAAGCCAAAAAAAAAAAAAAATAATTAACCGTCCAAATCCTGGAATTTGCCAGGCTCGACCTTACTGCAACAAAAAGTGTGGGTGTGTGCGGAAAAGGGGGGGGGGCAGCATTTAAAGAATAATTTACCACAGCAAAATACTATACTCAGAAAAACTGCCCCCCCCCCCCCGCGTTCTACGGGCCTGCCTCTCGAGAATTTTTCAGTCATATGGAGACGCCACCACTTGCCGGTGGATGGCTGCAAATTTATACCTATACTCGGCACTTACGACAATTGAGCAGTGAGGGATCTTCGTGCCAACACCTACTGCGACTCGGTTTATACGGTCTCATCCGAAGGACCGGTCTCCACGTCCCGCACTGGATTCGAACCCGCGACGTAAGGATCAGCTCCTTACCCTGCGACTCTTGAACAGACGCCCTAACCACCACGCCACGCGGGCGACTGCTTAAAATACGGATAATATTTAATTGCTGTGGTAAAATTTAGGAATTTATCTCAAAATTAAGGATTATCTCTCTCATGCATAGCACTGATCCTTCGACGTATTTGGCTCCAGTCTTTGCCACCTCTTTTTCAGCTCTTCAAAGTTTGTTTTCATTCAAATATTTCGGACTTCCAACATTTTAGCATGAGCATCACTAAAGAGACATAATTTGTCGAAATGCGCATCTGCCGCATCATAATTGGTACCGTATATGATTTACATTGTAAAACACGACTGAATAAACCTCAAACACAAGTTCAGCATCATTTTTTACAGTGCAGAAAAAGTTGTTTTATGAAATTGACAATTAAACTGGCGACTTTCTTCAAGACAAACTTAAATTTTAAATTCAGAAGTAGAAATAAATGAAAGATACACTGTGTGCTCATGAATTCAAAAGGTACTTTTGATTGTACATTAGAACATATCCTATATTTTCCTTTATTTAATCATAACAATTTGAAAAGGTCTCTGAAGAAGTAGTGAATAAGAAACTGCAGATATTATATAGTTATATCCAGGGATCTCCATTTATGTCCCCTTTCTAGGCCAAACACTGGAGGCGTTAATAATGTTAAAGGTGAATTTAACAAACAGTGATCAATATCATAAATCCAGTAAACAAAACAAATCGTGATCAAGGCTAAAACACATACCCTTGGAAACACTAGAGGTGGGATCAGGTGCCTAGGAGGGGGCAAGCATCCGCTGTTTATCGTTCACATCCGCCTTCAGCCCTATCTGTCTTTCAAAACTTATGAGTAAATCCATTCATCAGACATACCAGAAGTGCGGCAAAACTTCCCTTCACGAAGAGTGTTGAAACTCCTTGTCCTGTTGTAAGATAATAGGAGTACATAAAACACCCTGACAGTCTAAAACTGCCAAAATTTCTCAAAATATGTTGTTGAAATCCATGTTTACAATGTTTTCAATCTCACAAACGCTTAGCCATGACGTCTCAACAACTCAACTATGACGCCACAACAAATGACACTTGTTACGAAAAGAAAGAGGCAAAGGGAAAATCAAAGAAAATGTAATAAACAGAAAATTCAACATTTCTTAGTTGAATAAGGAATTTATTTCACTCGTGAGATATGAGTTTATTCACACTTGCGAAACACTGTTAAATTATCCAAAAAAAAAAAAAAAATCTAGTCCTTCTCGTGAAATAAATTCCATATCCTACAACAAAAGATTGAATATTCTCTTTTTAGTGATTTCTGACATGGTTTTGGACCTACTTGTCGATAACATTTCTGAAAAGTTGTCATTGGAATTAATTAGAAATAGCAATTTTGTCAGCTTGAACATGGACATATTTAAGATAAACAATATCTGGCAACTCCTGAACATGGACATATAGAAGATTGACAATATCTAGCAACTCTCGAGTATGAAAGTACATGAAATTAACAAATTCTGACAACTACAGAGTATGATTTACAAGTTTTTGATCATTTCCTACCACTCCTGAGTATAGACATACTGGTGATTAACTATTTTTCCTGTACAACTATTGAATATGAACATACTGGATATTTGCAATATCTGACAACTTTTGAGCATATATATACTAGCTATCAAAATGTTCGAAACTCTTGAGGATGTGCAACTGGTTCTAAACAATATCTGGCAACTAGAAAGTATGGACATGCTGGTTATATACAATATCTGGCAACTAGGAAGTATGGATATACTGATTGTAAACTGTTGCTAACAATTGTACATGTATATCTGGAGTATGGGCGTACTGGTGATTGACATGTCTGAAAGCCAAGAGTGATGAAGTAAATAAGATTAACGACCGAATAATGTCCTTATATTACGTAAAAGAAAGACCTCACTTGCTGTGGAATAGAATCTCTAGAATGATTATCAAGGGAGGTGCGCGTTCTTGTATTTGTTCCAAGTTAAGAATGATCTTGGTAGCAAATATGTTTGCTAAATGTTGCTATCCTTTTGCCACAAAATCCTTAAAAAACATATAACCGCAATCGCCAATCTCTTTCATTTTGCTGCAAAACACACCCCTGCATATTTAACTTAAATTTCTCTTGAATCATAGTTTTACTCTTGTTAACTAGAAGAAATGTCTAGTCTCGTTTTAATATCAAAACAAATCAATTAAAAATATATCTGTTAAAAATCGTGTTTTCACGATTTCACAATTGTTATTCTTTTTCTTATTATTCAAAATATCTTTCCACCTCAACATTAATTGATAGTCATAGACCTCAATGCAATCTTCGTTGATTAATTACTGCTTGGTTAATTACATTTTTGAATATTTCTCTTGATAAATCCTTTTCTTCTCTTAATTGCTTAAAATTTATATCAGAGTGATGGCTATTTAAGGAGAGAATTAGGTTTTAATAGGGAATGAATAACTTAAATACACCAGTCAACATTTAAAACGGTTGTATCTCAGTTGCTGCGTGCTCTTGAGGTAAGCACCTTTAAAAAAATAAAACAACATGATGGTTTGTGCCACTGTATAACAGCTAGAGACCAAGATAAAGAAGAAGATTTTTAAAGATTTTTCCTATATATTTCAATGTAAAACTTGGATTCCCTATTGTGGCCCCGCCCTACCCCCGGGGGTCCTGAATTGAACAATTTAGAATTTACACTACCCCAGGATGCTTCCACATAAGTTTCAGCTTTTCTGGCTCAGTGGTTCTTGAGAAGAAGATTTTTAAAGATCCTTCCTATATATTTCAATGTAAAACTTGGATTCCCTATTGTGGCCCCGCCCTACCCCCGGGGGTCCTGAATTGAACAATTTAGAATTTACACTACCCCAGGATGCTTCCACATAAGTTTCAGCTTTTCTGGCTCAGTGGTTCTTGAGAAGAAGATTTTTAAAGATCCTTCCTATATATTTCAATGTAAAACTTGGATTCCCTATTGTGGCCCTGCCCTACCCCCAGGGGTCATGATTTGAACAATTTAAAATCTACACTACCCTAGGATGATTCCACATAAGTTTTGGCTTTTCTGGCACAGTGGTTCTTGAGAAGATTTTTAAAGATTTTTCCTATATATTTCAATGTAAAACTTGGATTCCCTATTGTGGCCCCGCCCTACCCCCGGGGTCATGATTTGAACAATTTAGAATCTACACTACCCCAGGATGCTTCCACTTAATTTTCAACTTTTCTGGCTCAGTGGTTCTTGAGAAGATTTTTAAAGATTTTTCCTATATATTTCAATGTAAACCTTGGATTCCCTATTGTGGCCCTGCCCTACCCCCGGGGGTCATAATTTTTACAATTTAGAATTTACACTATCCCAGGATGATTCCACATAAGATTCAGCTTTTCTGGCCCAGTGGTTCTTGAGAAGAAGATTTTTAAAGATTTTTCCTATATATTTCAATGTAAAACTTGGATTCCCTATTGTGGCCACGCCCCACCCCCGGGGGTCATGATTTTAACAATTTAGAATCTACACTATCCCAGGATGCTTCTACATAAGTTTCAGCTTTTCTGGCTCAGTGGTTCTTGAGAAGAAGATTTTTTAATGACCCCACAGACTGTTGATATCCTTGTTTCGTCAACTTGTTTGTCAATAGCTTGCCTCGTTTTAGAAATTGTTCATACGTAGAGCATGCTCTTGCGTATCGGATCAACTGAGAGACATAAACCCCATATGCAGGTGATAAGGGTATATTGCTACATAATAAAGTTCAGTTGACGATTGAAAAGTTGAAGTCATCACGTTTATCATAATGTAGATGTAATCAAGAGGACATGGGAACCATCATTACCAAGAAGAACACTGCACTGGACCCCAGAGGGCAAAAGAAAGAGAGGAAACTCGGCCAAGAACATCATGGAGAAGGACGGTGGAAAGTGAGGTGAAGGCCATGCACCAGACCTGGGGATCATAAACTAGGCTGGCCCAGGATAGGCAAGAGTGGGGAAAGTTTGTTGCTGCCCTACACTCCACAGGGTGTAAAGAGCGATGACAAAGTTTTTCAAAAGTAGGTCATTCTCCAAGATCAAGATTATGAGGTCAAAAATCAAAGGAAAGGCCCTGTCACTAGGAATACATGTGATACATGAAATTCCTAACACAAACTGTTCAAACGTTATGGCCAAGGTTACAGTTTTTTTTTCAAAAGTAGTCAAACTCCAAGTCAAATTGTTGGTACCGAAAGAAGGGTCTGTTCACGTGGAATACATATGTGAAATATAAAACCCCTGGCATCAACCGTTCAAATGTCATGGCCAAGATTAAGTTTGGTAAAATTTTGCAAAAGTAGGTCAAACCCCAAGGTCAAGAGGTCAATTATTTTTAAGGTTTTGTTACAAGGAATACATATATATGAAATCCCTAGCACCAACCTAATTGGCAATGTTATAAAGTTTTTGAGGACAAACAGATCAACAGACTGACGAACGGGCAGACCAAGACTATACGCCCTCGAATCTTTGATTACGGGGCATATTAACCCAACAACAACCATAAAATTATGGATTTTTGTTTCATAAGAATATCATTTAAAATTGAAGGAAACAATACAAAAATTAGTATATTTAAAAATAGAAATAAATATAGATACAGGGCTTGTTGTTTAACTGAAAAGGTACTTTTAATTGTACACAAAGCCTTGCTTTACTTTCTTTTTAAAAATCAGAACATTCTGAAAGTGATCTCTGAAGAAGTATCGTTCTGTCGGGCCAATGCAAATTAACTGCAGTAGTCAGACATTCTAGGAACCTGCATTTATGCCATCTGTCTAAGTCAAAACCGAAAAAGTTCATTTTTCACGTTTGAACTACATTGTATACCAACAAGAGGCTTTCAGGAAATAGCTTACTGTCGAGGTCAAAGACCATGTAAAATCATGTAGGACATTGTGTCAGTCGTTGGCATAGATCTGCTGCTTTTTTCAGGGTACATTCAGATTGAAAACAATATTGCTTTCATTAAGAAAATTATCGTTACGAAGGTGTTTGTTTCATACTTGCAGTTTAATAAACATTCAATATTTTTTCCTGTGTAGATTGATGATCTGACGCCTCCTTCATTAAAGGTGTGTTTTAAGGTTTTTTAAGGTGGATCTTTACACACTCCCCAACTGTACAATGTCCGACAAAAACACTCACCACCATCAGCTTAGACGTATTTAATTGTTTACAACCAAATGTTTGCTTGAATATGATTTTTTAGTTTTTGAACATATTGTAAATCACAGAGGTCATAATTTATTTCACATTTATATCTGTGATAAAAAATTAAAATAACTAACAACCCCAATGTCTGGTTTGCTTCGAATACATTAATGGTAAACCTGATAGAATCTATCAGTCTGTGTGAATCCCCCAACAGGGAATTCTAAATGTATCAGAGATCATGTGTAATCGTATCTAGGAAAAGTCATTAAATGAACATCAAATATATATCCAAATATTGACTTTTGACATATTCTTGGTTGGTAACAATTTCTCACATGATCTTGAACATACTGGTGGATAAACATTCTAACAAATTGGAAGTGGACATCCTTGGAAATAACAAATTTGACAACTCTTGGACAAGGAGATACTGAAGATTTACAATATTTGACAACTCTTGAGCATTGACATACTGGCTATTAACAATTTCTGACAACTATTATTTAGGGACAGACTGGCTTTTGACAGTTTCTGACAACTATAGAGTATGGACAGACTAGTAGTTAACAATTTCTGAAAACTATTGAGTATGGACAGACTGGTGATTAACAATTTCTGACAACTTTTGAGGATTAACATAGTGTCGAATAGCAATATCTGATAACTTTTTAGTTTGAAAATACTGGTGATAAAAAATACCCGTCAACTTTTTAGTAAGAACATACTGTTAGTTTACCATTTCTGACATTGAGTATAGACATACATGTACGGTTGATTGACAATTTCTGACAACTATGGAGTAAAGACATACTAGTATTAATAAATTCTGACAACTAACAATACATTTTTCTGAAAATAATTGAATATGGGCAGACTGACGATTAACAGTTTCTAACAATTATTGAGTGTGGAATACGGCGATAACGAACAGTATTCAAGCTCAAAGTCCATTTAGACAATACAAATTGTGAGCAGAGCAAACATGGACATCCAAAACCATCAGAGGTGGGATCAGGTGCCATGGAGGAGTGAGCATCCCCTGTCGACCGATCACACCCGTCGTATGGACATACTAGAAATTAAAGGTATTTGACCACTCTTGAAGAATCTCTTGAGGAATTTACATCCTTCTCATCAACAAGCCTATGAATTTCTCCCTATGGTGTCAGTAAGAAATGGACATAACGACCAGAATTGACCCCGCATGCATTACATGCAGGGCCCATTGGAGGGTGATATGCCCTTATTAGTATCTTGGAAAATGAAAAAGCTGTGTGAGTAAATTTGGACAGAAAATCCAGAGGAATAACGTTCATCAACACAGCTAAAACAAATATCTTAAATGAAGGTTTACCCTTTATGGGTCCAATCACCCTACACCGTGGAACCTACACAGTGGATTATGGAAAACTCGCCAGAATCTGAATCTTCACAGAGAAGATATTTAGTCATCACTTAGATTTTTCACTTTTCTGATAGAAGATCGTACCCACGCATGTCACGATTGCAACATTTACAGATGATTACGACATTTATTTGTCTAGATAAAAGACATAAACAGCAGGTGACAAAGACAAAAGAATTTACACATATCATTTAATCATACTCGTATATGAGTTAATCAACACTTCAGTCACATAACAAATTAAACTTAGCATAACTGTATATGGTACAACAATAAACTAAAGGATGAAAACAAACTGAGCACTAGAAGTTTTTGGTATGAGAGCAAATATGAACCTACAGTAGTTTGGTCGAGTACCAGAAGTTTCTGGAATGAGAGCAAATACATGTATGAACCTACAGTAGTTTGATCGAGTACCAAAAGTTTCTGGTATGAGAGCAAATATGAACCTACAGTAGTTTGATCGAGTACCAAAAGTTTCTGGTATGAAAGCGAATATGAACCTACAGTAGTTTGATCGAGTACCAGAAGTTTCTGAAGGTTCCTGTAACTCTCTTAGTATAAACCTAGGATATTGGTATTTTTTTTAATAACCGAGAACTTTATTGTACGGAAATTACATATTGTCAGCTCGCAAAAATTTTATTCTCGCGTATATTTGCTTAATGAAGGATTATATTTAACAATAAGTAGTGAATTTTGTTTCCAGTTGTCGCGAAAATTAAGTGATCTACAGTAGTCTAAATATAAGCACTAATTTTCAGTTGTGATAGTAGCTCTGTTGGTATAAACCTAATGTAGTCTGATTGAGAAGATTCATCAGACCACGACCAAATTCGAACTTGACCTGAATTTTCTGGTAAAATACCTGCATGTGCAATTTCAATCGTATACATATATCCCTACAAAAGTAAGAGAGCGGAAACTGAAAATTTCTTTTTTTTTCAAAGTTCAAGAGGGATAACTCTCTCAAAAATCATCGGACCATGACCAAATTCGAACTTGACCTGCGTATTTCTATGACGTATCCATACATGTATATCAAATTTCAGTTGTGTGCAACTGATGCTGAGATGACGAATGGAAAGTCAATGATGACGGAACAGGGTAACACTATATGCCCCCGGCCATTTTATGGCGGGGGCATAAAAATGGTAGTAGTCACTGCTGGCACAAAGTATCGCTGGAAGCTCTGTTAAGCTTTGTCCAAGTAAAGGACGGCCAATTACATCAGTAATAGAAGGATATCCATGTTTTGTAAAAGTATTCATTGATAAAATACAATTAATAATTTATATGAAATCACACCAAGTACATACACCTTCTGAAGAGTGTGTTGAGTTTTGTTACAACGCGAAATGTAATAACAACGCAAAATGTAATAAACCGGGATTATGCATTTTGAGTTAATACATTTTGCGTCGACATCAACGCAGAATGTAATAACGCAAAATGTAAAAACAGACTTTTAGGTTTAATATGTTGACGGTGTGACCGTTAGGGCGAGCGCATTTACCTATTCAGTTTTAATTTACATCCGTCTCTTCAAACCGCACGTGACATTTGGTACGTCGATCTAGACTCTGACGTCACATGACGTCGTTTGTATGTTGCATTACCAAATAGAAGCCTGAACAGTGCTAGTTTTAATGAAGAATATTTAATCTACTGTTTTTTCTGCAATATCCATTAAATCAATGTGATTTTATTTTTGTTGAACTTTTGTTGCTACCAAGAGAACGTAATTTGCCGCGAGATGCAATTCGCAAAGCAGTATGGGACCACAGGTTACTGCGGAAAAAAATTCGTTTGGATCAATGTGCAAAGTCCGAATTTTCTCTTCGCCCAGGCGTTGCTTTAAGAGCTCACAGTGACGCTTGCTATTACATTTTATGTTAATATGTTTTACGGTGTGACCGTTGGGGCGAGCGCAGTTGTACCATCAAAAACCTTACACTTGTAACATTGATGGATCCACCTCTTCAAACTTCAAACACCGTTCACGGTAGCTCAGTCGGTAGAGCGCTCGCTCCGTGATCGGGAGGTCGTGAGTTCGAATCTCGGCCGCGACAGACCTAAGTCGATTAAAAATAGGTAGCAACTGTTCCTTCGCCATGCGCTCGGCACTTTGGAGTGAAAGTTGCGGGTCCTTCGGATGAGACCTTAAAAACCGAGGCCCCGTGTCACGGCAGGCGTTGGCACGATAAAGATCCCTCACTGCTCAATGGCCCTGAGTGCCGAGTAAAGGTCAAAATTTGAAGCCCTTCACCGGTATATGGTGACGTCTCTATATGAGTGAAAAATTCTCGAATGGGACGTAAAACAACATACAATCAATCAATCAATCAAACTTCAAACCGCACGAGACATAGTCTAGACTGTGACGTCACATGACGTCGGAATTTACGGAGACAGCCGAAGGTCTGGTTGAACAAGACTAAAGGCTCTTGAGCAATCATAAATGAAATACGTTGCAGAGTAGATGCAATTATTTTTTGTTTCTTTTAAGCTCTATGTAAAGAAATAAAAGTAAACGTATCTCTTGGTAAGGAACAATTATCCTTGGTCTTTTGTATGTTTTGTAACAATTTTGCATGGAACCCTGGTAGCGAAGGAATTCTGGGAATGTTGCACCAGAAAATTTGCTTGACTTATGTACAGATTTCATTCCGAATTTCCTCTGTTCTTACACGTTAGTCTATTGAGCTTGCTTTGCGAGCAGGGCTTTGCGCTGCTCGCTGCGCTCGCTATTATATTTTGCGTCGAGATCAACGCAAAATGTAATAACACAAAATGAAATAACACTATTTTTGGATTTTTACATTTTTGCGTCGAGATGCAACAACGCAAAATGTAATAACACAGTTTTTGGTCAGTCAGGTTGAGAATAATTTTCAATTGTTAGTGGATGAAGAAAAGAAAACGAAAAGGAAATAAAACAAAAGGAAAAATAAACAAATGCTAATTCTTACATTTGATCTGATTTCATCTTATATTGACTTCATTAGCCATTCAAAATAAGTTGATATTCAAATCATAGGTGTTGCAAATTCGAAACGTGCGTGCGCACGTGAATGTGTGTGGGGGTTGGGGGTTGGGGTGGGGATGGGGATTATTTCGGTGATCAGTGAATCAGTTTGTTTTTGCTTTTTGATAGGCACATGTATGAAATTTAGAAAAGAAATCTACTTATTTTTACTAGCAGGTGTAAATATAGCAGGAAGGGGTTTTCTTGACAATTTAGATTTCATACTGTTTTACAAATATTGTGCATTGCATACTAGCAAAAATAAAATTTTTTCTCTCTCCCTCTTCAATAATAAAATGGATAATTTCTGCATGGGCATAAAAATAGAATGATCAACATTCAAAGTAACCCCTACCACCGCTTCTTCTCGCCAGACACACATACACATGCACTTCTAATTTGCTAACCACTGTACACATGCACGTCGTACAATGTCCGTAAAAGTCGTAACGTTTGTCTCATAGTCATAGTTCTGTCTTTTTTTTTTCTTTTTTTTTTAAATAATTTATTGCATTTTCAAAGGTTTCTTTTTACAAATAGAGAGAGAGAGAGAGAGAGAGAGAGAGAGAGAGAGGATTATGAAAATAAGTCTTTCAAAGGTCTCCAGCTTTCTTCAAAAAATTCTCTTTCATTATTTTTATAAGATATATATTTTTGTAATTCATACATTGTCTTAATAGAGGATATCAACCCACCTAAGGAAATGTTTCTGTTTGTACATTTGTACAGATAAATGTAATATTTGATTTGTAGAGCAATAATATTTTTAAGCTTGTCAGTTTTCTTCACAGAGCCTAGTAAAAAAATCATTTTTTGAGAAAGTTATAGTAGAGTGGATTCTATCAAAACAGTATTTTGGAAAATTCTCTAAAAAAAGTCTGAACATGTTCACATTCCCACAACAAGTGTTCAATTGTTTCAGTTTCTGTTTTACAAAGAGTACATATATTACTGTCAATTTTATTAATTTTATGCAGGAAGGAATTCGTTGCTAGTATTTTATGATTTATTCTAAATTGGAACCACTGAAATTTTGTGGTTTTTTTTTGTAATTTTGAATGGGAGTAAAAAAAATTTCTGCCATTCACCATTGCTCAAGTCAAAGATTCTATCTGTCTTGTTAGTAAAGCGAGTTTCCCCAGTTTATGTTTTATTTTGTTTGCGAGTTTGTTATATGTTTAAATAAATTTTGTGATGTTTCGCGTTGAACACAATACAAAACAATAATTATATTTTGTTTTATTACATTTTGTTTTATTACATTTTGCGTTTCCTGAACGCAAAAATTAAGTAACGCAAAATGTAACAACCAAAAAGTACATTATGACATTTTGCATTGATTCCCACGCAAAATGTAATAGTCCAAAAATTGTGTTATTACATTCTGCCTTGATCTCGACGCAAAATGTAATAACGCAAAATGTAATAATCTCAGTTTATTACATTTTGCGTTGTTATTACATTTGGCGTTGTAAAAGAGGTTTCTCTCTATCGTGTCCTTCATAGAAGAAAAATAATTATCAGAAAAGATATTGTCCAAAGTAAGGAATTCTAGATGCAGAAGAGTGGAATGATAAGCGAAATATACTTATTAGCCACCTAATAAATTGGGAACAGTCAAACTTTACACCTCTCAAAAATGTATATAACTTTGGCCAAAAGGGATAAAAACTTTCATATGTAATGTAATTCTGTCTACGGAGAGTTACGAAGCATATCAATTTAAACTAAAGCAAATAACTCTATTGAATTGAAACAATTTGTTTTAATCATGCAAAATTCAAGAGAATGTACTATATTTAAAATATCTAATAATCTTAAATTTTATAGAAACAAAATGTTATGATCATTTGTATACTGTTGACATTTAAAAATACTTTTCTGTTTATTATCAATTATCAGTTATAAAGATCTCGGCAAAAATACACATTGCTAGATTGTCCAATCAGATTTTATCTTAAGCTTCCTTGTTCAAGATGTGTGACTGAGTATAATCATGATGATTTTGCATTCTAAAAAATACTATCCACTGTATAACATAAATATAATACATAATCCACATTCATTCATTTGAAGTCCATCTCGAGTATAGATAAACAGTAGCCAAATTCAAACGTCAATCCCCCTCTCTCGGAAAGGCGGTTTTCTACTTCATAATATGTGAATTGCGTTATAGAAGTCAAAAAGCTACATTTCAAGGTTACACTTAAAGTTGTTTATAACTTTTATAAAGAATAATATGCTAGCTGTCATATATCGTAATTGTTTAGTGATTGTAGGTTGTGTAAGACATAACCCACGTAGATATGTACGTAAATAGTAAAGGGTATCTTAAGTACAACTGCAATACATTTCAAAACTGAGGACCTCCTCCCAATGATGGATTTTCACCCCACTCACTTGAGCTACTATTCTCTTTTTTCAAAAAAATTGTTGATAAATAAACCCCTTTATTGTAGATCCAGCTACAATTCGTGATTTCAATAATTTTAATTTACTATATAATTAAGAAATAAATTTATTAAAGATCCAGTGGGAAAATGAACGTGGTTAGTCTCATCTTCAATTCATATATATAAATCCAGGGAAACATTTTAAACCTTGTTATTTCTTAGAACAGAGAAATACTGACTTGACACTAAGTTTTACAAATTGTATCTTAGTTGTTCTTGAAGAAATTAATAAGTTTATGTGTAAATTTGTGGTCTCACCGTGACCTCCCGGGAAAGAATTTGAATTGGCATTTTAAAAACGACTGTAGTCTTCCTATTCTTGAATCCATTTAAAAAAAAAGATTTTCTTATATTTTAATATGATTAACTTTGGTCCTATATTGTTGTTTCATCCTAGTCATAGGGGTTATTTGCAACAACAACAAAAAAAAAAAAAAAAAAAAAAAAAAAAAAAAAAAAAAAAAATTGAAAAAAAAAAGAAAAAGCAAAAACTGCACTAGAGCTGCAACAATTCATGCAAACCTCATTTGGACATTTATATAGTGAGTTAGCGGTTACTTTCCATTAGAATCACAAACTCACACACAAAAACATTAAAAAGCATTTAAATGGCAGAGATATAAGATATTATTTATGCCTTCCAAATTAATAGAGTTTGTACTTCAAGCATTATTTACTAGATTAAGTTTACTCCTAGTTATTCGATTTTTTAGCAGGGCTCATTGCTCAAAGAGCAATTGCCGGCTATTGTCGTCCTGTTCAGACAGGAAGTGTTGACCTCACGGCCGCCAAATTAATTTTACGAGTAACAAGATGTGTTTGTGAAACACTGATGCCCTCATATGACAACTTATAACAAAGGTTAAACTTTCTCAAATGCAAATCAAATGCAAATATGTTGGTACCCCAATTAAGGTCTTGTCTCGAGAAATAAACCTGTGAAATATGAAAGCCCTAGCAGCAACCATTGAATAGATATGGAAAAGGTTAAAGATTTTTTTAAAAGTATGCAAACATCAAGGTCAAAGTCAAATGGTCAAAATTAATGGTGCCTAAGGAAAGGCTTTCTCCCAAGAAATACACGTGTGAAATATGAAAGCCGAGGCACCAATCGTTTAAAAGTTATGACCAAGGTTAAAGTTTTCCAAAAGAAGGCCAAACTCCAAGGTCAAAGGGTCAAAGTTTTTGGTATCCAAAGAAAGGTCTTGTCACAAGGATTACATATGTGAAATATGAAAGCATCAACTATTCAAAACTTATGGCCAAGGTTAAAGTTTTCCAAAAGTAGGTCAGACTCTAAGGTCAAGGTCAAAGGGTCAAAGTAGTTGGTATCCAAAGGAAGGTCTTGTCACAAGGATTACACATGTAAAGTATGAAAGCCCTAGCACCAACCGTTCAAAAGTTATGGCCAAGGTTAAAGTTTCTCAAAAGTAGGTCAAACTCCTAGGTCAAGATCAAAATGTCAAAGGTGTTGGTATCCAAAGGAAGGTCTTGACACAAGGATTACACATGTAAAGTATGAAAGCCCTATCACCAATTGTTCAAAAGTTATGGCCAAGGTTAAAGTTTGGTAAAATTTTGCATAACTGGGTCAAACTCCAAGGTCAAGGTCAAAGGTCAAATATGGTGGTACCTAAAGAAAGGTCTTGTCACAAGGAATACACATGTGAAATATGAAAGCCATAGCTCCAAGCAATCAAAAGTTATGGGCAAGGTTAAAGTTTTTGCGGACAAACAGGCAGACAGACAGACAGACCGACGAACGGACAGGGCAAAACTATATACCCCCGAATCTTCGATACGGGGGTATAAAAAAAATAGTACTTACTCTTAACCTCTTTGAAAAGACTTTGAAAGCTTCAGTCTTTAGTCAAACAGCTTAATTCATATGCGTTAGTTTATTTGATGGTCAATATCATGTCGTAGCCTAGTTCTCTACTAAACCAAAGAAAAGCAGGAGAGGGGAGAGGGAACCAGGCTGACCTGTTTATTTACATTCGGCGCTGCTAGATTAACTCTGACCCTGATAAATTCCGACCCTGGTATTAGGTCCAAAAAATAAAGAACTGCGAACGATAGTATTGTTCTCCCGCCTACCTACAAGTCAATTTTCAAAAGTTAGCGTATTTGAATGATTTTTCATATTTATATAGTTATTTATATGAATTTTCATAAAACATTACCTATTTGGGAAAACAAAGAGAGATAACTCTATAATTTTGGTAAAACTTGTGTTTTTCACTAAAGAAATCAACGGAAAACGGAAAATATTTTTAAAACATCTTCCCCCCCCCCCCCCCCGTGAAACAAAAATTCCTTTTTATAGGTAATATGAATTGTTATATCACAAATTCATACCAAAGCTTTTTGTGTTTCACGGGGGGGAACATATGTTTACAGACAAAAAACGACAAAAACGCTCATTTTTTCACCATTTTCGAACTGTTTTACAACTTTAACGTTGTATTTTATCAATTACATATGTTTAATTTTATATGCGTAAAACATAAGGAAAGATTTAAAGAACATTTATCCATATCCAAGAATATTTTAAAATATGCTGATGCTTTCAAGCCTGATTTCAATGGAAAACATCGTCTACCCCCCTTATACAAAGAGCTGGAATTAAGAGTAATTAACTATTTAACACTGGTATAAAAATTATTAATCAATTACCATTGAACTCTTCTTTGCATTCAACAAAGATTTTAAGGCCAAATTGCCATTAGTATTGAATTAAATGGGTGTAAAATGTAGGCGGGAATCGAGAGTTAGCGTGCGTAGTTCTTAAGTACATGTATATCATTTATATTAATATTGATATTTTAAAATAAATTTATCATAAGATTTAAAAAAAAATGTTTTCAAATTAAATGTCATTAAAGCCCTTTTATTCATTAGTATCATTATTATTTTTTATTGCTTTCTTCTAGTGTCTGAATTTCTTGTTATTTTTCTGTTATAATAATGTAAATGTATGTTTCATACAAAGCAGGCTTTGTTCACTACTCTGTGTATGAACCCGGCTCTCTGTACTTATGAAGATTCTCCTTCTTTGTGATGTAAGAAAATATTTATAGTATCACATAATCAATATTCAACAAAAAAGATGTTTATTGCAATGCTTATCATTAGTTTTTACCTCTAACAACCCACTTGAAATGATTACGTTTTTGAAAAGACATTCTAGCCTACATCTTACAGTGTCATCCTTTAGGCTCAATGTGTAAGTTGCACATGTTTTATTCCTAAAAGCTTCAAATTCTTCAAGGGACTAGACCATACTATTGTTACATGTAGGGAGAAATTAAAATTTTCCAAGGCACATTTTTCAAGCAGCTCAATATTAAGGAAAACGTCAGTCAAACGTTTTGATTGCCAAAAAACCTGTCCTCTGTCACCTGACAAATCAAAGTGCCTAAGAGGATTAAGCACCCCCTGTCGTCCGGTCACACCCACCATGAGCCCAGTGTATCAATCAACTAGACGGTCAATCTAACATTAAAATTCATTAATTTTCTTGTACTTTAATTTTTTTAGGGGAGGGGTCGGGTTTATAAGTTCGCTGAAGCTTTAATGAATTTTGACCATGGCATATCATAAAATGTCAAGAATGTGAATCCAAAACATATAATTCCATGGGTGTAAAGTTATTCAAAGTTTTCACAATAGTAAATCAAAATTTGAAAGTAGAAAAATTTTCTCAGTTTTTAATAAAGTTAAAAAGATTCAAAGTTTTCAGTATAGTTAATCAAAGTTTCAAAGTTCTTACTATTGTAAATCAAAGTTTTTACTATAATTACGAGGGCAAAGATTTTACTAAAGTAAATCAAAGTTCCAAAGTTTTCACTATAGCAAATCAAAGTTTCAAAGTTTTTACTTTGATAGTATAGTTTACTATAGTAAATTATATATATATTTTTTTTTGTTAAAGGTGCTTGGACACAGATTTGAACTTAATATTATCTCAAATTTTCTGTATAACATTACGACTTATATATTGCAATAGCATTTCACATGAAAATATAATTATAAACTTATTTTATCTGAAAATTATTGGAACTACGAATTCCAGGACGCGTTTGATTTACACATCTTTGCACTTACACAAATTTCAACTTTATCCTTAATATTTAAGAAAAGGAGCGATTTTGTATTGCATTAATGAAAAATATTACATCTATTTTTCATTAATACACAACAAAATTGCCACTTTTCTTAAGCATTAAGAATAAAATTAAAATATGTGAAAGCGCAAGGATGTGTCAATCCAACGCGTCCAGAAATTCGAAGTTTTAATAACTTCGAGATGAAATAAGATTTTTATTATATTTTAGTCTGAAATGCTAAAGCAACATATAAGTCATGAAATTATACGGAAATTTGAGAAAATATTAACTTCAAATCTGTGTCCAAGCACCTTTAAGGTATGTCAGAAATTTTCTCCCAAATTTTGACTTTTGGAACAGTTGTTTTGGATTGGTTTTATGTTTAACGTCCCGTTCGAGATTTTTTTATTCATAAAGAGATGTCACCATATACGGCGAACGGCTTCAAATTTAGACGTTTACTCGGCACTCAAGGCCATCGAACAGTGCGGGTTCTTTATCGTGCCAACGCTTACCGCGACACGGGCCTCAGTTTTTAATGTCTCATCCGAAGGACTTTCACTTCAAAGTGCCGAGTGCTTGGCGAAAGAACGGTTTCTACCTAATTTTTGTCGACTTAGGTCAGTCGCGGCCGTAATTCGAACACACGACCTTCCGATCACGAGTTGTTGTTTTTTTAAAAGAACTCTTTTGACCCTATCTTTATATCAGATTATATATACATGTATATATATCTCTTTGCAACAACAAATCAAATAATAATAATAAACGAGGTTGCCATCATATGTCGCCCTGAACATTGTAAGTAAACGTTTTCTATTTTTATTTGAATATATGTCAATGTATGAAGTTGAATCTTAATTTCACAAATCCGTAGTGTACATGTGTCATATGCCATAACATTTATCATTAATCGCTGCTTAAAATATGAATTTTCATGCCAGCCCCTGCCCTATTTTTTTTCCCCAAACATAATGTTTACTTTTAATTTAGTATGAAAATGGTACTTCCCATGCAATTCGGCACATTTCTTGAATTCCTGTGATCTGGGATAGGATTGTAATACCCGTAGTCAACGAGGTTCGCTACTGAGCTTTTGAGCAGATTTTTTTTTTATCTTAACCTATATTTCAAAAACTCTGCATAATGTTTTAATTCTTACATTAAATTTGGATTCTACAATGCCAATTTAACTATATTCAGTTAAAACTCCATGATTAAATTCCATACCAAAAGCATTAAGTGAGGAGCTATATTTTGTGGCGGAAGGTTTTTTTTTTTTTTTTTTTTTTTTTTTTTTTTTTTTTTTTAGAAGAAGAAAATGATCATTTTTTTCTCTTTCAAAGTATTTTAAATATGTTAAGTTTGGATTCCTACTTTTACATGCAGTCTGCACACATAGTAACTTTGTGCAGTGAACTGTTTTATACTGCTCCTAAATTATCTATTAAATAAAATGTCATGAATTCTATCATCATATTTGATAAATATAGTAAATATATTGTGAAAATGAAGAAAAAAAGCCCTAATTTAAGCTTAAAATTAGCACTATTTTAAAATGTCTTAAAATTAACATCACAGACCCCCACTTTTAATTTACTTTTCTGAATATATAAGATACTTTTAAGCATTCTTCTTAAATTCAGTAAAATGTCATTACTTTCAAATGATTTTTTTGGCTTGTTAAATTTTTAATGCCAGAAAAATGGAAAAAAAATGCGTGCAAAAAGGTCAAATAATTGAACATGCGGAGTAATTTGAAAATGTCTTTATTGTCACAAATTTTAATGTGTCTATTTAAGATGAAATAAGACTGTGTTTGTTCCCATAATTTATTTGAACAAAAAATATTGGAGGAAAAACTTTAAAAATTAATTTATGTGTAAGACGTATTTACAGTGCAAAAAGGTCAAACTAAATGCTCTGTAGCGCCAAAAGAAGCGCATTGACCCCCATTTTTGTTTTGATTTTTTATTAAGCTATGTGTATAAAAATATACATGATAAAAAATTCTCATTTCTTTCGATGGCAGGATCCAACCTCCTTAAGCAGTAGTTTTAAAGAATATCAACGACAAAAATCAATCCTGAGAAGAAAAGTGACGTGTAAACAGCTACAACGTTTCCAAAAACATGTAGACCTTGTTTATTTAATTATTCAATTCTTGATAATTCAAAATAGTCAATTATCAAAGGACATATTTGAATTATTGATACACGCATTTCAATATTACTAATAAAAGTGTTTACATATCTTCAAATACTGTTCGAAATGTTAACATGTTGACATTTTCACACTTTTCTATTATTTACTTGTTTACACCTATCTTATAAAACAGATGTACACATATTTTTATACAGAGGAATATTCATACATGTACATGTATCATGTCATATAATTCGTTGTGTGTGGTTAGTATTGTAATTAGAAGACGTTTAACGCCTTGTTTCACCTTAAGTACATAAGTGATTCAAACAAAGATGAACAGCATCTAGTCTCTTTATCTTTCTGAGAAGATTGATCGATTGATTAATATGTTGTTTTAAGTCCCGTTCGAGAATATTTCACTTTTACAGAGACCAAATACCGGTGAAGGGCTTCAAATTTACATCTTTCCTCGGCACTTAGGGCCATTGAGCAGTGAGGGTTCTTTATCGTGCCAACGCCTACCGTGATACGGGGCCTCGGTTTTTAAGGTCCCATCCGAAGGACCCGCAACTTTCACTTCAAAGTGCCAAGTGCTTGGCGAAGGAACAGTTACTACCTATTTTTTATCGACTTAGGTCAGTCGCGGCTGTGATTCGAACACACGACCTTCCGATCACGGAGCGAGCCTTTCTATAAAGAACTTATATTGATATTGAATAATGTCAAGTTACAGGTTAAAGAAGGATTGAAAAGTTTCAAAAATTTTAAACAGAAAAAACAACATACATTCAAAATCAAAAGATCATTTTATTGCTAAGCAAATACTGTCATAGGGTTAATCAGGACTAAAAACATTTTAATATTATAATTACCATTCATTCATATCAGTTTTATGTATTCTACATGTATTATATACTATCCAGTGAATTCCTTTTCAAAAGGGAAAATACGTTCAGCAGACACAATGAGTCAATTATATTTTGGCCCGATGATTTGGACCAATCTGGCAAGATGTATGCAAATAATTTATTGAAAAAAAATATTACAAAGACTAATATAAAAACAACGAGTCAATATATATACTATCTAGTGTTACCAATCCCTTTAAAATAAACACAATCAAATATAATCACGACCTATCATCGGACAGGGCTCTTATCGAGGTACTAGTATGTGTCTCAGGAATCTGTCCTAAATTATCATTATAACAGTAATTTCGGATCAAGTTACTGTTATAATAATATATATGATTCACTTGATCTGCCACAGGCTGCAGCCAGGTACTAGAAAAAGCACCTGCTCGTATAAGTATACAGTAACGACTTATCAGTGGATCAGGTATGGAAGAATGCGTCTGGATACATACGTCTACACTTTCTCAATACCAATCCCTTATCATGACAGGTAACTTTCTTGGAAGCTAGAACTGGACTTGGTGCTGTTCGCTTACGGACGATTCGACCCGTGATTAACTGTTCACTATTGACAGAAGATGGCCCAACCTCCATTTCTTCTTTAGGGTCTCGATTCCATCTTCTCCAATCTGAACATCTGAATCCACATCCCAGTCAATATCCTCACTTTCTGCTGCTTCCTTGGATGATGGGGAAGGAGTCTCGGGATGTTTGGTCCGAATATGTTTCTGCAAATACTCCTTCTTCTTAAAGGATACTTGGCATGTTTTTACACACTAATATGCTGCTGGCACAACTAATCAAATGCTCTGCCCAAGCCTCTTTATTGTCCAGTTCTGCAGAACATTCTGGGCATATCTCCTTTGCCTTTCTGGTTGTTAGCTTGGTGATAACCGTATTTGTTTTGTAAAATAAAATATTCCATATGAGAACAATTAAGGCACATATCATATATATATATATATATATATATATATATATATATATATATATATATATATATATATATATATATATATATATATATATATATATCACCTTCTCAATAAATGTCTCAAAATCGTTATAATCGCATCAGCTAGACCGTATTGCATCGTAAATAACCTCAACTGCATCGTAAGTAAGTACATCTCTAATCTTGCTTTCATATCTTGATCATCGGGATCGACTTTGGACAGGACTAAAACCCCGTGTTATTCAGATACGATTTGATATGGACAGATGAGAGTAAACGCGATTAGATACGAGTGCTCACGCTTTGTCACGGACGCTTACGCTATCTTACGAGTACTTAAATATGTTAAACTCACATAAATAACGGGCAAAATTTAATGCGTTTCATTCACCGATCGGAAGCAGATATCAGTTTTGCAAAATATTTGAAGATGCCACCCAAAAGAAACAGGGGCAAGAAAGGAAAAAGGCGAGCGATCCCATCTCCTGCTGAACCTGAAACCGTTCAATCAGAGACTATACACCGGAGGAGGCAGGAACAAAAAAAGGAAAGAAAACAGCTCTTTTAATCCTTTTTTTGATCGGGTTGTACATGGTCAATCTGTTGGGGTACAATCGTAGCTAAAAGCGTGTTTCATCTTCATCCTTATCGTGAAAGACATTTCAATTAACGTGTTGTTCTATCGCAAATTAGCGCAACGGGCGTGATGAACGTATTATATCGTAAGAGTACGTATTTAAACGTAGAAGATCGTTTCAAATCGGGGACTCGGATCGTGATATTCGTAACAGATCGAGGATTTTTGTCAACTAAATCTTGATACTCCTAATTGGAACGTAATTCATCTTATCTGAACGGATAGTCAGATCGTCAGAGATCGCGTCACATGAAATTTATCCATCATTACCATACCGCATCAAAGCGCAACGAATCGTATGAAAACTCATCTATGCGCATCTCTTGGATCTTGGCATGAAATTCAATAAAACTTTTCAATCAGCTACGAATTATCAATCGTTCCCTTCGTAACAGACTGCACAACAGTGGGAACGTAGCATAAACTACTGTATACAGGGTTATTTTCGCTCTTTCACGCTTGCAAACAATTTTGCCCCGTTTTAAATTCGCCAATTCACAGTTCTGTTTAAGAAATTATACTGTCTCTTTAGAATTCGCCGGTTTTAAATTCGCCCACATGTGACTAGGGCGAAAGGGGCGAAAATAAAACAGAAGCGAAAATTTCCCTGTATACAGTATTACTACATGTATACTAATACACCAAATATTTGGTTTTGATGCATATCAGTAAATCAAACAGCTATTTACAGATGATTAAGTTATAATGATTAATTAAACAAATTATTCTGGGACATAATCCTTCATTCATGCTGGAGCACGGCTCTCTTGCTTTGGCTTAACGTTTTCAGCCAACTCATCTGTGACATCTATTTTTGACTGTCATCGATAATCTCAATCTCGAACTGACCACCTGAATGTAGTTCTCTACTGACTGTGGACCTCAGGACGAATCTGTTCGTCGTCCTTACCTTTCAAGACTTCTGATTCGCAAGCTTTAAGGCGATCACAATATATGATTTGCTTTTTTCCGTTTCGTCCACAGTTAATTTTATACAAAACTTCTGAAATAGCCAATATCCTAATTGTTCCTCGCCAATAAGACGTGAATTTTGACGAGTAACCAGATTTTCATTCAGGGAAATATATATTAACTTAATCCGCTTCTTTGAACATCTCATATGCCATTTTCATGTCATGATAGTGTTTCTGTCTAAACATAGCACCATCTACATGACGTCTGATCAAAGTATGTGTTCTTTCCATCCGGTTTTTCATGATTCATACCAATTCCTTTCTAGGAACTTAATGCAGGCATCTCATACATGATATCTGGAGGTGTCATCACCTCTCTGTCTATCATGAGTATGTTAGGACTGTAACCAGTGGATTCATGCTTAGACGATCTATATGCCGTCATCACGTATAGAATGCTTTCATCCCACTCCCGATGGTTTTCATCCAAATAGGCACTTAGAATAGTGACTAACGTTCTCTTAAAACGTTCCATCATACCATCAGATTGCAGATGGTATGGTGTAGTTCTTGTTTTCCGGATCTTAGAAGGCCACATACCTCAGTAAAAAGCTCTAATCTATCCTCCCTGATTGAAATGAATTGTATTCGGGCATCCAGATCTACAGATTACTTTGTTGGTGATAATCTTAGCTACCGTTTGTGCTTCCATATTCCGCATTGGAAAATGCTTGGTCCATTTGGTAAAGTAATCCGAGATGACTAAAATGTATCTGTTTCCGTTGTCTGTCTCCGGGCATTCACCCAGGATATCTGTAGTCAACTTCTTCAGTTTACTTCTGAATGCTTGACTTCTCCAGAGCTTCGCTCTCCATTGCGTTTTACGAGTACTTAAACACACATAAATAGCGCGCAAAATTTAATGCGTTTCATTCACCGATCGGAAGAAGAAGAAATCAGTTTTGCAAAATATTTTGAAGATGTCACCCAAGGGAAACAGGGGCACAAAAGGAAAAAGGCGAGCGATCCCATCTCCTGCTGAACCTGAACCCGTTCAATCAGAGGATACACCGGAGGAGGCAGGGACAAAAAAAAGCTCTTTCAATCCTTCTTTGATTTTTTTTTCTTTTTTGTTGGGTTCGAATTTTTATTGTTTTTACTTTTTAAAAGATAAAAAATAAATGAAATAAATATATATATATATAAATATATATATATAAATATATATATATATATATATATATATATATATATATATATATATATATATATATATATATATATATATATATATATATATATATATATATATATATATATGAAGAAAATGTTACGATATACCTGTTAATATATTGCTTCAAGTCACCATTGTTGTTTCATATAAATAAAAATTCGAACCCAGCAGCGTTACTATATTGTTTCAAGTCACCCTTGTTGTTTTATAAATTTAAGATAAAAATTCGAACTCAGCAGCCCGACCGTCTATTTCATAACATATATCACTGTGTAACGCACATAATTTTATACCCAAGGACAATAGCTGACATTTGAACGAGTAATTTTGAAATAATACCCAATCACCTCGCTTAATAGACTGTATAATGATGAGTTTTAGTTTCAGTCCAATATAACCTCCAAATCATTTAGAAATTAAAAATCGTTGCCTTACTTCCAATGGTCCCTTTAAAAACTATCGACATGGATTTTTATATAAATTTGATTTCTTGAGATAACATTCGCCCTTGATAATGATGATTCTATCAAACTTTATTAACAATTAAATTAGTGTTTTTTGATCTGAATAGCTTGCAGATTGAGAAATAAATTTCAAGTGTTCATGGATAGAGAAAGTATTGGGAAGCCATCTCCCTCCCTCCCTCTCTCTATATACGTATACACCAAGGTTATGCTATAAAAAACGTTAGCATTTCTACATAATATATAATTTCTTGTTTCAATAATATAAAAAAGGTAAAAATAGGCATGCACTTTAAAAAAGCATTTTTTGAATACTTCAAAGAAATTCGGAAAAATATCTATTTTTCTGCGTTAAACGGATCTTACATACATGTAACAAATATATTACCGCAACACCAACGATGTCAACACGTTGTTCGCGGTGTTTGTGAAATTGTTCAGGAATTGTGAGTCGTTTCTTAGAATTTTATTGATTTGTTTATACAGAAATTCGAACACTGCATTTATTTTCAGTCAGTAATCGAGGCACCCATCTCACATACTAGAGTCATCGAAAGATCGCAGATTTAACTATTTAAATAGACAATATCCCAACCCCGATCATGATCCCAAATTCTGGAATAGTTAAACAACGACCTCCACGTATGACATCCAACTACCGACTTTTCAGTTTATCGTCACTTTGTTTGGTCTATCAAGCGCCTCTTCCATCGGATAACCAGTCCGGCCATCCTTAAATCCCTTTTGCCAGGTATCAATAGGTGTCCGAGACAATTACGTTTCTACTGTTTCAGGGTTTCCATCTAATTCCGCGTACGGTCAGAAGTTACAACGCTCAGTACAGTATTGAATGATAAATTGCTGCGCCGCAATATCGCCTGATGTTGTCATTTTTGACAATGTTTGTACATTATACAGTTAAAGTACAGTGTATATCATTGAGGGAGTTCGCAAGATTCTAGTTCCCCAAGGCCAGGACTATTTCCTTAGGCGAAGCCGAGGAAAACAGTCCTGGTCGAGGGGAACTGGAATCTTGCTAACACCCTCAATGATATACTTTTAACTGTTTTATTATACCGATACAAACGTAAAATTTAGAGGATTCAGTTAGCGTGATTTCAAAGCAGGGATTAGCTCACTGAACTAACACACGGGGATTAATCCATTCATGTATCATACCAATGTAAAACTAAAATCTAGAGAATTACAGATAACCGGGAATTAGCTTTCGAAACAAGGATTAGCTCACTTGACTAACGCACGGGGATTTGTCCATTCATAACGATTTCTAGGGAATGTCACATCTAACGATCTAATGTTATATAGAGAAAAATCAGTAGCGGTATAATAAACATGTATAACGTGATATAATTGTCATTTATTATGTCAAATTTATGAATTTTCACACGTTAGTACCCCATATCATAGAGTTTGTATCCAACGATGAAATATGAAGATAATGGATAGCTATCAAGCTCAAACGTCGACTGGAACAATACAAATTGGGAGTAGAGCAAAGATCTCTAAAAATATCTAAAAATATTAGAGGTGGGATTACATGGAGTGAGCATCCACTGTCGACCGGTCACACCCGCCGTGTGCTCCTTGTCATGATCAGGCATGTGGACAAACCTGTTGACACCTGATCCCACCTCTGATGTTTTAGTTGTCCATGTTTGCTCTGCTCCAGATTTGTATTGTTTGAATGGACTTTTGAACTTGAATACTGTTCGTTATCTCCATATATTTTATATTTATTAATTGAATAATAATTTCTTTTTTTAGTCAATTGTAGAGTATTCCACGTACGAGTGAATCTATACGTAAGGACAATTATAACTCGTCTGGAAAGTTAGAAAACCTCTATGTACCTTTAAACTATATAAGAATATTTGTTAAAACCTTTTATTTACCTTTACGGTTAATTATAAATTAATATAGTCACCCAACTCTGTTTTATAGTTGGCACTTTTAAAAGTTTAGAACAATTTTCAAGGATTTATTCCATTCATATTTATTGTATTTAACACAATAATAAAAAAGTGATGGATACTTTATTTTGACCTCTTTGTCTTATTTTGTTGACAAGGTCAGGACATGGGTATTATCTTTTACCTTGACCTTAAGGATAAAAAGGATGTTTGTTGCAAATCATGTGATACCTTCTTCCATATCAAATAAAACGTTTTCGTTTTGCATAAAAAGATAAAACCAGATTCTATCATAAAAATTGTGCCGAATTGAAATCAATAATTTAATTAGAATGGATATTTTCCTTATCCGAATTTTCTTAAAATTTGAAGTCAAATTAGTTAATTTTCTATGCTTTCCATATTTAATATTTTTCTTATTTCTTCATATGGTGAATAGGTCAAATAGAGATACGAAATAATTTTTTCTCATCTAGGCTTTCAGTTTCAATGAGTAGGCGTTGGGTTGGTGATTAGGCATCTCAATAATGTTAAATGGTTTTGACATTTTACTTATCATTTTTATTTTTCTAAGAAAGACTTACAAATGTAGCAATTTGACAAGTATATGATATTTAAACTACAGATCTTAGTTTCGCATTTAATATTGAGATCTACATATAAAATTTGGAAAGCCCGGTCTAATTTGTTTCTGACGTCTGACACGTGACAAACCTTAGTGGAGCCATGTTGTTTGCATATTGAAATTGAAGCATAACGTCGATGTTAATTAATGGTCAAAGCAATGCAACTCATTAGAATATATATATAAGTTCTCTTGTAGTTTACCCTCACGATTTCAATTTACAAGGCCGCGCGAAGCATGTAATAAATAGGCCAAACTTTGATATATCAATCTGATTGAATGTTATCATAGCTGTAACATATGGTACAATAATTCAGCTGTTAGTCGATCTATTCTTCCTCTCTATATTCACATTTTTTTTTCTGAATGGAAAATATATTTAGAAATAAATCAATGTTAGTTGCAGGGGACATTCTTGTTGGTTTGGTTAACCAAATTAGTTGATGAAGATGGAAGTAGATCGAAGTAACACTTCCTCTTGTCTGCTTGCATGAATCTGTCATTACCACGATTGATACAGTTTTCATGTAAATAGAATGGATAAGGATTTATGAGTGTCTATATCACTTGTTAGCATTGTATAAAAAAAAAAAAATTACCCCCGGACTTTCCACCATAATGAGCATGCGCCGACATTAATACAAAATTTACATAATTCAGATGTCCTACGCGACCGTATCAAAACCTATTGTCTTGTCGCCTAACCGTTTAAATGATGATAATTAACTATATTTCTAGTACACACAATTTACAAAGATGTCTTTGAAGTATAAGGAAATAAATGATAGGTTATAGAATGATTGAGGGATTATACATTATGTAAATGCACTGTGTCTCAAGTAATGGTTATCACACCACAAATCCCTGTAATATCCCAATAAATCACAGTCAATAATTGTACATTGTAGTACATTTATATAAGGTATATTAATGCCTCAATCATTCCATTATCTGATTTTATATTTATCCTGAGTTGTTTCTGTACCTTGTGATATGAATTGACTGCTGCTGCCAGTAAACTCCGTTTAAAAGGTGCTACATGTATTTTCTTTTATTAAGAATATGTTTCCTTATCAAGACTGATCTCTCTTTTTTTAAAAAAAAAAATCTATAGGAAAGTGCTAGTTCTAATGAATGAATAAACTTACAATAATATGGCGTATGAAAACTTCAGCCAATTTGCGAGTTATAGGACTATCTTTTCGTTTACCTCAATTATATGTATATACTTGTTTATAGAATTTAGCAGATGGGCTTGTTTTATCTGATTGGTGTTGCTATGAAATACCTTTGACCGCAACAATATTACAGCAATAGTGCATTTATTGCATGCTTCTTAACTTTATAAACTGTGCAATTCAAATATTCTCTATATCTCTATTGTTTTTGTACATAAATTTTATTCGTTTTTATTTTTGTTTTGTTTTGTCTGTCTGTTTGTCCGCAAAAACTTAAACTTTACCCATACTTTTCATGGTTGGAGCTAGGGCTTTTGTATTTCACATGTGTTTTTCTTGTGCCAAGACTTTTCCTTGGGCACCATTTATTTTGACCCATTAACCTTGGGGTTTGACCTACTTTTGAAAAACTAACCTTTGTCATAACTTTTGAACGGTTGATGGTAGGGCTTTCATTTTCCTTGTGACAAGACTTTTCTTTGGTTACCAACATTGTTGATCTCTTTGCATTTGAGAAACTTTAACCTTCGCCATGAGCTGCTATACGGAGCATCAGTGTTTCATAAACATATCTTTATTTTATTTATTGATTTATTTTTTTTGTCTTTTGTTCAGCAACAGAGCAACAACACCATAAACAACAAGCTCCTCGTATTAAAATTGTAATTCATGACTAAGGAAACAAAACATTGATTTTGTTGAAATCTATGCTTTCAATTCAGTCATGTTCTGTTTACATGTACATGTATATCATAAAGATTTTGCATGCATTGACGGTTCGAAAAATGGAAACAACTATGACCGTTTTACAGCCTCTCGATGACACCCAATAGGTACTGGTGAGAAAAAATATTTTATCTGCGGTCGCCAGATAAATACATCTATATACAGTTAATTATGTGGCGGCCGCCAGAAAGTTATCACATCTGGCCGCCGCAAAATAAGATTCTCCAAATATATTTCTGGTGTAGACATTATGTAATCTTATCTTCAGCATAAATAGTAAGAGTAATATAATATAATTATAAAGAGAATTTTTATTTAATAAAATTTAGCTATAATCTTTGCTTATAAGGAATTAAACTCCAGATATGATTACAATAAACAGCTACACTAAAAGCAAATAAATAAAGTTTGCTTCACGAACAATTACTCTCTGTCAAGTTAATATAAAAGATACATGTTCTGTCAAATTCAAAAAGAAAAGGTCAATGATTTAAATTTTCATATATGTATCGGTCAAAGAATTTAAAATCATTTTCATAATCGGCATTAAAAGATAAATTCCGGCCAAACTAGATATATTTTGATTACAGAAGAATACACCCAAGAGTGTAACTGTGTAGTAGTTAATCAAGCGCACGTATATGGATAACCTAATTTTATATGGCGGCCGCCAGATATTTCAATGGTAGGCGCTAACAGCTACTTGGCGGCCACCAGAAACTAATTTGGCGGTCGTCAAATAAAATATTTTTTCTGATCTGACACTTACCGGCTTCCGTAGTAATAAGTGAAGCTCAGAGCAGCATTTTTGGCCACAAACATTACTATTCTAATGATAATGTCCAAACGACACGTTATTGAAAGAGCGATAACTCTATGTATAAACGGACAAAAGGTGAATATTTCTACACTATAAAAATTATCAAACCTTAAAGAAAAAAGGGCAGGTAGTTTTCAATTCAAACCTCTGAAGCAACAACAATAACAACAAGGTGTGTTTGTGAAACACTGATGCCCACGTATGGCAACTTATAGCAAAGGTTAAACTTTCTCAAATGCAAATCAAGTGTGTTGCCCAAAGTAAGGTCTCGTCCACAGGTACCCGCGGTATTATAAAATAGAGGGTATGATTTTTTAGTAAAACGTTAATTCTGCGTTATTTTTTGGATTTTTCTGATGGAATACATTGTAAATGTATACTAGAAGAGTAATTTATGAAAAAATACATAAAAATATTTTTTGACTCGTGTGGGGGGGGGGGGGTCCTGTCCACAAGTACCTGTGGTCTCGTTTCGAGAAATATACCTGTGAAATATGAAAGCCCTAGCAGCAACCATTGAATAGATATGGAAAAGGTTAAAGTCTTCAAAAGTAAGTCAAACATTGAGGTAAAGATCAAATGGTCAAATTAATGGTGCCCAAGGAAAGTTTTTGAGGACAAACAGACAGAGAGACAGGCCTAGGGGCATAAAAACTGGTTGTTCCAATTGCAGTATAGTGAATAGGATTTACATGTGCATTTAAAGCAATATGAGCTGCATTTTTGAGAATTTTATTCTGCTGTTGAATTGTGTTATTATGATAAATTTGTATGTAATTTAAACTTTTTTGATCAATGAAACAGAAATAAAGTATCAAATTGTTGCAGAATAAAGGATTTTGTACAATCAAATATATAGTATTATATAAGAAATCAATATTGTACAGGACGACAATAATGGAATTTTGCTTCATTCAAAGCTTATAAATAGTTCTTCTATCGCAAATATGAACAACAGAAGTTTATAAACGTTCTTTTTTTTCTGTCATTGAAACAGTTAATTACAATTTTGCAACAAAAATTTCTGACATCAAAGTTGCAGCTCATATTGCTTTAATAAACTTGCATACATATATACATGTACGTACACCGAGGAGTCATAACAAAGGCGCATTTAGCACAAGAATATGTGCCAGATATCATCCCTTCCGTCACCTCTCTCCAGCTTCAACTTTCCTTATTTATGTAGTATTATGACCGTAATTGGAGATGAAGAACACAGTTGTGTAACACGCCTGCTAATCGATCAGTTGCATAACCAGCAGTTATGTATAATAATCAAAAGAGATCGATTTCCGGTTATGCATTTGATACGAATAATTTCAATACAAAGATGGTAAGTTGACCCGATGCAGGCAATAATTGAAATTTTAATTAAAATATAAGAATGTGATTCCATGAGTAATTCATTTTTCTTATGTCTTACACCCTTATAAAATGCAAAGACTGTCGATTAGCGACGATATTTGTTTTGAAGCAAGGGGTGGTAGAGCGAAAAAAGTGATTGAAAACAGTATTTGCCGACTGGAATTCGTGTTAATCTCAACTAACCTTAAATATCCAATGTTCACCATTAGTTTGCATCAATTACATCTTATCCATCCAAATTTGGACTTTGATATGTGTATTATTTGGCAAATATTTGAGGTAAATAACGTTGCCTTTGCATGCGATACTTCAGTTGTGAAAGCAATTTCGGGTTATGCATGAGATAAAGGACAAACAGTTTCAAACTTTATGATTAAAATTAAGCATTATGTAATTATAACGTAGTCTTCCAAAATTTTAAAATTTAGGATTTTCCTGCAAACAAGTTGAAACATCTGATCTGTTAATTGTTGAAGTAAATCTGTTGGGGGGGGGGGGTCAGTTACAATCAGTACAAACTATTTTAAAAATAATTGCACTAACATTCTCTATGTGTGAATTATTTACATCACATTATTGTGTGTGTATTTTTTAGTTTTAAAACGCAAGGCATCTTTAACAGACCCGTAGCAACGGTTTCAAAAGTGGGGGGAGGGGGTTCAACTTCCCCCCAAAAATCTGACAAGCAAAAGAAAAGGGAAAAAATCTAAACTGACAGAAAATGGGGGTCTACTTCCCAAAATTATCAGATAAGCAAAAAAAAAAAAAAAAAAAAAAAAAAAAAAATTTACTGTCCAAATCCTGGAATTTGCCAGTGCTCGACCTCACATAAAAAAAGGGGGCAGCGCATTTAAAGGAAAATTTACTATAGCAAATTTCTATCCTCAGAAAAAAAAGTGCCCCCTCCCCCTGCGCTCTTGGTATTTGGTGGGAAATTCATTAGATTCATGTTTTGTCTATAAAAAAAAAAATGGAACAGACGTTTTGTTTGGACAAAATATGCTACATCCACAACAGCGTAAAACAATTTTGCTTTTCCTGGCGAAAATATTCTTTATGGAATATATCCCATGGGTGAAGCATTTCCTTATGTTCTAAAGCCGGGTATACTGAATTCTGTTATCGAGCTGGAAAAGGCACAAGGTGACAACGCCTCATCTTACATTCTCATGTTTGATGGTAAAAAGGTAAAGCGTGGTGGTGATGTCAATCCATTAGGATATGAAGATTGTCCATTACACGAAAAGAAGCAAGAGAAAGAAAATGGTTTGCACACCATAAAATCGGTTATACATGCATGTTGCTATAGTGTATAATAAGAAGGTTCAAATTATGAAGAAGCGTACAAAAATGAATTATTTGCAATCAGTCACAGTGAAATTGTAGGAAAGAATATTTTACCAATATCTGTTTGGTTTTATAATTCACAAGCCTCAATTCATACATCATTAGTAAATGTATAAAGAGATGGTAAGAGTTGTTTCCATTGGGGGGTACCAACAACAACATTTAATTTATCGTATATCCAGTATTTTTTTAATATTTTTGCGATCAGCTTGAGATCACAAAAAATAAAACATGCAAAAATATACATATGGTATATATCCACTAAATGTACTAAGAATTTTGTTCAAAGTCGCAGAAATTGTATAAAGAATATGAAAAATTTGTGACACACGAAAAAACAGACATACTTTAATATATGCTAATACCTAATAAAAGAAATAATCTGTAAGTTAGCGTAAGTATTTAAAAAAAACCCCACAAAATCAATATACTTTAAATAACGTTTGATAATTTCATAAATGATTAAACATACTAGTATTTAAAAATATTGAATATAAAGCAATGCAGTATTCTGTTTTCATTCTCTGGCATAAAAAAAATCAAAATGTGCTTGCAAATATGATGCAACGTCTTCATATTACAGCCAATATTTAAAAATTTGATAATCATTAACAAGAGTAAAATAGTCTAAGAAGTGAATTATGGGAATAGTATAAAACTTTTGAAACTTTTCGTCCTTTATCTCATGCATAACCCGAAATCTCTTTCACAACTGAAGTATCGCATGCATAGGCAACGTTATTTACCTTGAATATTTGCCAAATAATACACATATCAAAGTCCAAATTTGGGTGGATAAGATGTAATTGATGCAAACTAATGGTGAACATTGGATATTTAAGGTTAGTTGAGATTAACACGAATTCCAGTCGGCAAATACTGTTTTCAATCAGCGTTTTCGCTCTACCAGCCCTTGCTTCAAAACAAATATCGTCGCTAATCGAAAATCCTTGCATTTTATAAGGGTGTAAAATAAAAGAAAAATAAATTGCTCATGGAATCACATTCTTATATTTTAATTAAAATTTCAACTATTGCCTGCATCGGGTCAACTTACCATCTTTGTATTGAAATTATTTGTATCAAATGCATAACCGGAAATCGATCTCTTTTGATTATTATACATAACTGCTGGTTATGCAACTGATCGATTAGCAGGCGTGTGTAAGGCTTCGATCATTTATATGGATCCCATTCCACAGGGGGTTATAACAACAAACAATCGAATAAAACATGATAAGTAATGACATCATTTAAAGGTATATATGGCGTTGATTTTAAAGTGTGTCTGTTAATTAAAAAATTAAAACAAGTCGGTAATTAAATCGATCACATCTTTGAAACGTGATTGATTTAAATTGTGTAATTTACAAGAAAGTCCTATCTTTATATAAAGTAATAAAACAAATAGAAAGATCTTTTTAATTTTAGTTAGTCTGAACTTATAAAGATTACGTCATATATGACTTTAACACATGCTGCATTGCAGTCTTCATATTACTTAGAATTCACTAAATGCGTAGAAAGGGAAATAACTCTTACAAATTTCGTTGAATATAAATAATTTATCAGAGTATTTTAAAAGCATATAATCTAATAGTAATTGGTATAGCATAGCAATTTATGGAATTAGGCAGCTATGCAGGTATTCTGCAGCTTCACATATTTTACAAATCTGAACCTACATTTGTAATAAAATAATAACATGTACAGCCGTATAATGGCTGATCGTAAAATGATAAAATTAATGAACTATACTTTCAATTTACAATATCTTTATTAGGGTTGCTAACAATCAATATGATCATTAAAATTACCGTAGAAGCAGAATTTTTAGCGAGGATTTAATTTTGGCATTATTAGCGAGGGCGTTGAGATCGCTTAAATTGAATATCGCTAAAATTTAATTACACATAGATTTGTAATAGCTTCTGTTGTTTTTAATATAAAATCGCTAAAATTACTTCTCGCTAAAAATATATGCCGATTTTTGAGGATAAATCGCTAAATTTGCGTCTCGCTAAAAATTCCACTTATACGGTAATACTTTACAAGATACAATAAACTTTAGTTCAAAACTTCACTCGTTCCCTCTAACATTCAATCCAAGAAATATTTTATTACGAGAAAATGGAAAGATAAAAGTAGAAAATAGATAAAACTTACTGAATGAGGTCTGTGTGTCCATCCATATAATGCGTGTATTTATTTTTGTAAATTACAATTAGGAATATATTTAAATGGAGGCAAAATTGTCTTTAGTTTTAAAATTTGATTATTTTTGTATATCTTTATATGGAACTCTTCTTCTTAAGGAGATCAATCTATACTTATAAATGAATAAATTTTGCAAATAAACTCCGAAACGGGTGCATCAGAGTTCTTACTTACTCCTCTAACAATACACGATATACAAGATGATGTCCGTAAACTATATTTAGATTTCACTCGCAAAGTAAGTTTCGTATATTAAATTAAAAGTCTACTTTTATTTTCTATAAACAGCCATGAAATAGCAAAAACGTGAGTACGGTGGCATTTCCGGTTGGCGGATCTAAGTTACTGGCAGTTTTTAATGAAACTGACAACAAGCAATCGTTCATTTATTTCATAAAACGTCATCACTTTATTATTCAATCGAAACTTGATTTAAATGATATAAAAGAAATAAGTTGTGATAACCGATTAAAAAGGGAAATGTGCAAATTATTTTCGTCATTCGTCGATCTTAATATTGACGGAAGCTTCTAGAACATCAGATAGCATCGAGCCCGAAGTTAAAAAGAAAAACAAGGCGATTATAGCTGCATGAAAATAAAAAAGAGCTTTTGTGTGAATGGTCATTGAAATAATGGTAAATCATTGATAACACTATAAGTTGTAAATATATTTATATATCGAAAGACTATTACATATATGTAGTAGGTTTTTCTAATTTTATCGGTAAAATTTGTAACTTTATCGGTAAAATTTGTATTTGCTAGCGCTCTCGAGCGCTAGCAACTACGTTAGTCTATATTTCTGGAATACGCATGCTCAACTTCACGGTCGGGCATTCTGGGAAAACTACTGTAGATAGACTGTGCGATAACAATTTCGTTTTGTCATACAAATATAGATATGGTCAGAATTTACACTAGCCTTTCCTGTCTGATATGTGCGATATACATTTCTTACGTTAGAGACAGGCAATACCAGTCTAGATCCGGATTCTGATTTTTTTTTTATTTATTGTCGAACCTACACATAAAAGTACAAGAAAAACTTAGGTCATATAATGCCAAGATTCTTGACATCTAGCTTTCCTCACAGTTATACCACCTTCCTGGGTAATTTCGGCAAGCTCGGAAAAAAATCTTTTCAGAGTATGTCGGAAAAACATGTCAGTTTAGTTTTTATCATCTGAAAATACATATGATCTGAAGTTTCGTGTTTTGTTGTCTATATTCTGCACGTAAATGAACAAAAAGTAACAGTTACTCGGGTCTTATAAAACGAAGACTGTTATTTCTAAAATTGTAATGAATACCTAGCTTTTCTAATTTACCTTCATTGATTTTTCCGGCTAGTTCGGAAAATCACCGCAACCTCGGATGTGTTTACCGAGCTTGCCGGAAAGTTCCGAGAAGATGCGATTGCTAAAAAACAGTACCACACTGGAATATTTTAAACTAGGTGCTCATTGGTTCTACTGACCTTTTTTTCACCTCCAAATTGAAATTACAGTAGAATACAGAATGCTTAAAGCACAGTTAGGAGTTATGCCATTGCCGACGTGAAGCCCACTCTTAGATTTACCATTCTGAATTATGACACCCCACCCCCACCCCTCACCCCCCGACTCAACCCCCCAGTGCTCCAATGTGCCTTCTTATTAATAATTAATCGATTCAGCAAATTTAACAAATGGTTCAGATATCTTCTGTATTTTATTATGCTACAGCGCTAGCTCACCAATCTTTTTAAAAGATAAGCTTGTTTCCTTACTGAGAGCATCGTGGCAACGAACCCGAAGTACAATTTGTACTTCGTAATAAACTTGCTTACATGAAAAGAGAAAATTAATGAATAAGATATTGTTCAAATATAATTAAAGCTGTAAAATTTTGTGCTTTAATCAATACATTTCAGTTTTTTTTCTGAATACAGTCTTTTGTATCAAATACTTGGCCTATTCATAGGGCGTTAAGCATGCAGCTATTTTTACACAGGTACTTGGGTCTTGGTATATAAATATGTATGTACCGGGTATCTTATTGATATGTAAAAAAGTTAGAGTACATTTTTTGCATATCAATAAGGTACATACATATTTATAAACCAAGACCCAAGTACCTGTGAATTTTTAACACCCCCCCCCCCCCAATTAATTTATCAGTAAAATGTGCATACATGTGTATTCGCTCCTTTTATCCTTGGCGGAAGTGAAATAAGAGCATCTGAAGTACAATATCCATAACATTACATGTAAATAACAGGTTTCACAATAAACGTCAATTAAATGAAATTGTTATTTCAAGTTTTTACAAAAGGGGGTGGGGTGGAGACGTACATTTACCTCCTGTGTGATTTTGAACAAAGTATTTTTTCCTTCTATAAACCTGTAGGCTGTCAGTAGAAACTACAATTTATTTTCTGTCGGTAGTGTTATAAATTCAATTCCCCGCGCTTGTGCAGGATTTCATCTAGTATAGTCTAAAAATGGCCATGACCACCCAGCCCTCTTAATCTGAACAATAAAAACTTACCGCCAAAACCCTTCGGAAAATAAAAATACTTACAACATATGTCAAAAGTCAGAATAATTAGTAGTAGCATGCAAAGTGAAATAGGTATAAGTGCAATGATGATAATGATGAATGAAAACTATATAACAACATCTGATATATATAATAAATATAGTTAGATTCATTTATTATCTTATGTCAACCCAATCTGCCAGGGTGCTATTCCAAGTTGGGAGACATAAATACGACACGCCTGTGATGTTTGAATTGCCTGCGTATGGTGTTCATGTCTCCCAATTGATTCGATACGCAAGAGCGTGCTCTGAATAAGATCAATTTTTAAACTGATCAGCAAATTACTGACGGATACATGTAAGTTGATGTTACAAGGATTTCAACAACCCAGTGTAAAGTCAACTTTTCGCAAATTCTACGGTCGTTATAATAACCTTGTTAATTTATAAAATAAACATATCGTATTTTGTCTGACATGTCTCATACCATTTGTTAGGTCATTGCATTTATACTACATTATACTACGGAGTACTGATCAATACATAGAGTTCACGGCGGATGTCAACAGAAGTCAGGGATGCTTACTCCTCCTAGGCACCTGATCCCACCTCTGGTGTTTCCGGGATCCGTGTTTTTCAGTACCCTGTTCACAATTCGTTTTGTTTACTGGATTTATCAAATTGATCTTCACATTTTGAAGAATAAAATAAAAAAAAAAAAGAAAAAAAGAAAAGACAGTTTTGTTTTGTGTCGGGTAAATGTTTATCATGAGGAATGGATACGCGTTAAAAAAGGAGGGGTTGCATCGCATTTTCCTGTAGGCAAACTACCAAGACGAGTAACAACCCCATCTCCCTGTAATATACAAATATACATATAAACCATTATGAAGCTTTTTTAATTTTTAGATTAAGTACTTAGAAAGAGCGGGAGGAAGGATAAATTTGTATTAGTGATAAAAAACAATATAGTTTTAAAGTTAAAATTAAAATTTTAAATAAAAAATGACATTTTTGAAGAATTATAGACCCCTCCTTATTCAAAGTGTCCTGTTCTTTTTTCTTTTTTTTTTAATCTTTTTTTTTTTGGGGGGGGGGGGTGAATCGAATATGTACATTTATTTAATACACCGGAAATAAGGACCGCACGTAATGGGTTCTGGAATGTACTTCGTGTACCCGATGACGCAACGATTTACATCATTTTGAAGGTTTAATTTAATTTCTAGATCTAATTCGTAAATACTGTTTAAAATGTTGTTATGGTCATGTCGAACATCATTAAGACACATCAATAAACAATCATTTTTATAATAAAAATATATATATACCAGACTTCCCGGGACTGGTTATGTGGCACGTTTCGTGAATTATTTCATTACACGTCAGAAATTACGTCAGACGGAGTCAGGAAATCGTCTGCAGAGGTAACCGGTTTTTATATATATGAATATATACGATTTTCATGAAAGAATAGTATTAGAATATAATCTAACAAGGTGAATCGTGATTTTTGTTTTAAAGATTTTCTGTCTTAGTATTGATTGTTATATAACAAGATACTGTATCTCCCATAAGTAAAGTAAACTCAGTATCGTGCAAATTTATTTCAGGCATGACCGTAGGCACCGGGGTGGGGGGTGGGGGTAGAGGGCCGTGCCTTCAATAATTTTGCCGATATACAAAGTATATAAGAATACATAGCTACTGTACAGTATAGTTAATGCCTGTGCCCTCAACAATAATGTCTCGGGGACGTATTCTCTATTGAGAAGTTGATGGCTCGTTTTAATTGAGGGAGAGTATTAAGACGAGCCATCAACTTCTCAATAGAGAATATCGAGGACGTAGCATCGTTTTTACAAAGGGGGGCAGCCAGAGAAAAAATTTCAACTTGAACTTACCTGGAAAAAAATTGACAAGCGAAAAAAAAAAGAAAAAGGGAAAATTGTCCTAAGTGCTAACTCGAAAATCCTACTTCGGCAGGGGGGGGGGGGGCTACGTGCCTGCGTCCAATGACCTATTTTTCTTCTTCTACTTTCACTGAAAGTGGGGGATATTAATTTGGGTCTGTCTGTCTGTCCGTCCGTCCGTCCGTCTGTATTTCTGTCTGTCTGTAACACTTTCGTTTCCGCGCGATATCTCGAGAACCCTTTGAGGTTTCGCCATGAAATTTTGCATAGCAACTCCCTATGGCCTGAAGAAGCAACCTATTGATTTTGAGGTCAAAAGGTCAAGATCGTAAATTAATAAACTCTGTCTGTTTTAACACTTTCGTTTTCGTTCCTTATCTCGCGAATCCTTTGAGCTTTTGCAATGAAATTTTACATAACCACTCCCTGTGGCCTAAGGAAGACCCCTATTGATTTTGAGGTCAAAAGGTCAAAGTTCAAGGTCGTAAATTCATACATTCCGTCTGTCTGTAACACTTTCGTTTTCGGGCGATATCTCGAGAAGCTTTTGAGCTTTTTGCAATGAAATTTTTTACCATAGCTCCCTATGGCTTTTTTGGCCCCTCTCAAAGTGTCCTGCCCCGTTTTTTCATATTCATTGTATTAAAAGTCGCTTGGCAATATTTTTAGCAGAGGGGCATGTGGAGAGTTATTACGTATAATACAGGTTGTCGGCGGACTTTATATTCTAATTACATCTATTAGAACTGTTTAGTAAAGGCTAAATTAGACACCGTGTATTGTGTAAAATTTTGACAATATCGAACGTGAATATAAACATTATAAGTGACCTTATTTGTTTGCATTTAATTTGCTGCGTAGTCAAGTCCCTTCTTGGTCTAGGGGTATGACTCTCGATTATCGTGTGAGAGGAGCCGGGTTCAAATGCCGGTCGATCGTTTTTTTTTTTTTTGGATTTACTATATAAATGATATATAAGTATTCAGCATGTGAAATGAAAAAGTTATGACGTCTGGCCTGTACAAATTCATAAAATCATTATTACAATGTGATAAATATTCTATACAAAAAGAATCTTCTATACAAATATTAAGGAATAAGCAATCAAATCTTTATATCCATATTGGCATTTTTTTTATTTGCTTCAATAAACATGTATACATTTAATAATTCTACAATTCAAAGGGGGGGGGGGGGGTCGACCCCCCCCCCCGAACTGCGCATGCTCTTCTTTTTTCCCTAAGAGGGGGACACAAATTCTCTGAATTAGCTTGTTAAAATAGCGTTACATTAACTTTTGCAGTGGCCGTGTACTTTAATCATGAATTTCACAGAGTGTTAATTTAAAACAATTCAATTTTTGCCGTGAGTAAAATAGCTGACCATCTGCCATTGGTGACTTAATGTTTATAAAAGTACCTTCATTAGACGATATTGAGTGATGAAGCAGAAAATCTGCGCAGTTCTAAGTGGCAGACCAAAAAATTACGAGGGTAAAATCGTGGACAAGTAGTCTAAAGTGAAAAAATAATGAACTAGGCTTTCTAAAAAAATTTCTTCTCTTTTAGTACATTTTTCATCAATATGCGTAGCAAATATCAAAAAGTTATATGTTCAAATAAACAAAATACGGGATTTTATGTTATGTGTGGTATCGACGTACAGCGCATGGATGATAACGTCAAAATGTCTATAAAAGCAACGTCACGTTTCATCTTTGCTTTAAAAAGTTGGATAAACCCTATACTTAAATTCGGAGAATTTTACTGACGCACACACTCGAGTTTAGGGCTGGGACGATAAAACTTTTTTATTAGCTCACCTGAGCCGAAGGCTCAAGTGAGCTTTTCTGATCACATTTTGTCCGGCGTCCGTCTGTCTGTCCGTCTGTCTTTCTGTAAATTTTTCACATTTTTGACTTCTTCTCAAGAACCACTGGACCAAATTCAACCAAACTTGCCACAAAGCATCCTTGGGTGAAGGGGATTCAAATTTGTTCAAATGAAGGGCCACGCCCTCTTTCAAGGGGAGATAATTAGGAATAAGTGAAAAAATAAGGGCATCAGTTAAAAATCTTCTTCTCAAGAACCACTGGGCCAGGAAAGATGAGAAACTTATGTGGAAGCATCCTCAGGTAGTGTAGATTCAAGTTTGTTCAAATCATGACCCCTGGGGGTAGGGTGGGGCCACACTGGGGGATCAAAGTTTTACATAGAAATGTACAGGAAAATATCTTTTAAAATCTTCTTCTTAAGAACAGCAAAGCCACGATTGGTCATATTTATATGGAAGCATCCTCAGGTAGTGTAGATTCAAGTTTGTTCAAATCATGACCCCCGGGGGTAGGGTGGAGCCACAATGGGGGATCAAAATTTTACATAGAAATATATAGGAAAATATCTTTAAAAATCTTCTTCTTAAGAACAGCAAAGCCATGATTAGTCATAATTATATGGAAGCATCCTCAGGTAGTGTAGATTCAAGTTTATTCAAATCATGACCCCCGGGGGTAGGGTGAGGCCACAGTGGGGGATCAAAGTTTTACATAGAAATATATAGGAAAATATATTTAAAAATCTTCTTCTTAAGAACAGCAAAAGCCATGATTGGTCATATTTATATGGAAGCATCCTCAGGTAGTGTAGATTCAAGTTTGTTCAAATCATGACCCCCGGGGGTAGGGTGGAGCCACAATGGGGGATCAAGGTTTTACATAGGAAAATATCTCTAAAAATCTTCTTAAGAACAGTAAAAGCCATGATTGGTCATATTCATATGGAAGCATCCTCAGGTAGTGTAGATTCAAATTTGTTCAAATCATGAGCCCCAGGGGTAGGGTGGGGCCACAATGGGGGATCAAAGTTTTACATAGAAATATATAGGAAAATATCTTTAAAGATCTTCTTCTTAAAAACAAGAAAGCCATGATCAATCATATTTATATGGAAGCATCCTCAGGTAGTGTAGATTCAAGTTTGTTCAAATCATGACCCCCAGGGTTAGGGTGGGGCCACAATGGGTGATCAAAGTTTACAGAGGAATATATAGTTCTCAAGAACAGAAAAGCCATGATTAGTCAAATTGATATGGAGGCATCCTTGGGTAGTGTAGAATGAAATTTGTTCAAATGAGGGCCCCCAGGGGTAGGGTGGGGCCTCAATGGGGAATCAAATTTTTACAAATGAATATATGGGAAAAAATCTGCTGCTCAAGAACAGCAAAGCCATTTGTTATATTGATATGAAAGCGTCATCAGGTAGTTTAAAATAATAAAATTCAACACCCCCTCCCTGTAAACTTTTCAATACTGAACTGATATTTGCTTTTTTCCTAGCCATGTGCTCAGGTGAGCGATGTGGCCCATGGACCTCTTGTATTGGTACGTATCACGATATTTGAGCCACGGTACGTAACGATATGCATCACGATTTTTGAATTGATTATAAAATCTTTTCTGTATTGAAATGAACTGAACATGTCTTCACAAGAAGAATAATTTATTCATACAACTAACAAGTTGCATATCTGTTGTAAAACAAAATTACTTCACACAAGTGGTGTTAATTATTATGTATTCATATTAACAATTATATTTAGCATATATATCTTTCATATTAAACCGAAAATGTTAAGTAAACGAAGAAAAAATATGTCGGAATTTCCCCCTCCCCCCAAACTTCTACATACGTATCGATATGCGTATCATCCTCTGACACACAGAATCGATATATCGTCCCAGCCCTACACGAGTTCCCCTTTATTTATCCAAAAACAGTCGAAGGGCCAATCTCGCACACACATGGGCCCTTATGAATCAAAGTACTGAAGGTACTGATGGGAGTTGATTTTAAGAACGATTTCAAATAAAATTTTATGTTTTAACCTTGTTTACAACTTTTAAAATTATCCTGTACAACATTATTGCTTCTTAATTTGGTATGCGAGTATCAAAAGACTAAAAAAATATCACGATTCTACGGAGTCAAAAAAGTAGGGCTTGTTTTGATTTGACCATAACTTTTGAATGATATTCAAAAAAGTGTAAGACTTTTTCATTAATCAAAAATTTTCAGTAATTTAAGGTATTTTCCTTACCAAAAATTTGTTAAGTGCCAGAGCGACTTTTTTTTCCGTCAGAATGTGATTCAAGTTGTTGATTCCGCTCATATATATATATATATATATATATATATATATATATATATATATATATATATATATATATATATATTTATATATATATATATATATATATATATATATATATATATATATATATATATATATATATATATATATTTATATATAATCTTTGAATAAATGATTTTTAAGTGTACGTTTGTATTTATATATAGAGAAATGGTGTACGTATTGCTAATTTGCATAGGCGCCATATTGTTTTCAATATGGCAGATTTTTGTTCAATGCATTATAAAAGAAAAAAAAGCGTAGATTAAAAAATATCAATCCGGAATAATTTCTTCCTCATTTGATTCTATCTTTTATCTTGTCCTGTATCGGAATGCAATCTTTCGTTTACAAAATGACGAAAAGTTGAACGTTTCTTTCGAGTTTGAAAATCTAAAGCGAAGCTGCATTACAATGATATCCATGTAGAAAAAATGTGATGAAAGAGCTTACAAGGTCTTTTTCAAGCCAATTTATAAATATTTTTCATTTTCCGATTTCATCCTCATCTTGCGTGAAGTTGTCAAACTTGCAATTTCAGTTTCTAAGATACATGTAATCAGATGCTGTTGTTTTTTTTAAACTGAAGATTCCGTTTTAGACAGAATCAGAAAAACTGAACAACACTCCCAGTGGGGAAATTGCAGGTTTTTTTGTTATTTTTTTTTTACCTGAGAAAATATTGAACTTCATTATTGTCATACGATGAAGGATACGATCAAATAATTACTTATGTTTCATTATAAAAAGATTCATAATTTATTTTTTTTTTTTTGAAAAATATCACAAAAATAATGAATATTCATTGCCAACGGTCACATTGTCATTAATTCATGAATAAGGTGTACAACATTTAATCATGTAATGTACTCTGACCAAGGTTAAATCACGACAAATACCATCTATATTGGTGATGAGAAAATTAATGGAGCAACATGTATACCAGAAATAGAGATTCTTCTCAAATTTATGCCCTCTTTCCAGATTTGTATTGTTTTTATAGATTTTTTGAGATCAATCACTGCCTGTTATCTTCACCTTTTGCATAGTGACTTGGATTCACAATATACATCTTCAGTCTTGTAAAGGTGGAAAAGACTTACCAGATTTTAAAGTCTATACCGATAGCTTATCTTAATTTGATCTTACAATGTCGAAGTATAGGGGAAATCTACCAAATTCAGATAGTACAGCAAAACTAGTTGCATATTTATTCACACTAAGTATTAATTTGCAAAATTTCAGTTTATCACAGAAAGATTTGGATAACGTCCTGTTTATTGCACCACCAGGGATGCTATTTTTTTTTTTAGTAAACGGATTAAAATTAAGCATACAATGATTAAAATAGGGTTAATTGAATGATCAAAAAAGTGAACAGTGGTTTTAAAGTCTAAATTTATTGAAACTATTAATTTTTTCTTCCTTTTTTTTTTTTAAAATTAATTAATTAATTAATTTTTTTTGATAAAGTTAATATACTTTGAGCGGTAGATAAGAGATGAGAAATGATACATTTAGGTATTTGTATTTAGATACACTGTATGACATAACCGTGTATTTTACATATAAATAAATTTCGTTTGTTTATAAATTAAACCTTATTGCGTGGCATAATTCATTTTTAAATGTATCATTTTTATTTTTTTTTTCTACTTTTCGCTGGAATCTAACTAAGATTGCAGCGAGATGAAATATTTCATTACAGGTATATAAAACCACAAAGCATTATTTCTAGTCTCTGTTCACAAATGTATACGAATCACACAGTTTTGTTTTAGAAGGAAATGGGCTATTTCAACACCCCCTCCACTCCAAAAATACTCAATGTGCCCAAAATTAGCAAAATTCTGGATCCACTCCGAAAAATTCCGTTCTATCAACAGTGACTAATTGTTGAGACAATTACATGCACAGTATTAATATTCCTGCGAAAATAAAAATATTAAACAAGCCATCTCAATTACACACCTAATAAAAATTAATCCTGTGTATACTATCAATAATTATCATTTCAGGCACAAAAGTAAAAGGTTTGTCAAGTAGGTCACGTCTGCTGCAGTTTGGAGATCTTATCTGCAACTTTAGAACTTTACACATGTTAGAGATACTGGAGGCACATAATGCCCGCTGTGATAATCAGTCTTTCTCGCATATGTACATAAACATTATAGGGTATATATCAATCTGATTTTGTGTTCTCTGTATATACTGACATGCATTTAAACGTATGTCTGATTATTAATCCCGTTATTATGGGAATCATTTTGTCGAAGCATGGTGTTTATGCATTGTTATAATCATGAGGATACCTTCAGCCTTCCCCTACAAACCGATGACGCATCTAAGCTATTTTAGGAGCGAGTTTCCTAGCTTAAAATTAGAATATATGTACTATTTTCTTATTCGCAATATCTGTAAATCTATTTTCTTATATAAATATTCAGGCCTGCCATTTACTGAGATTATACATTGCATTTTTAAATCTTTACACCCTGCTCAATTTGTAGGTTAAAACTCTAATTTCAACCTTTCTCCCATTTTCACAACATCCTGCATTTAATCGAGGATACCCCCTTGGCGGCTGTTTGTCATTTGTATATATTGATGCGCCTCTGGCGCGCTGACTATGAGGAGTTGATAAAATCAACTCCCAAAAATTGTATTAGTAAGTTATAGAAGGGACTCCACGTCGATATATCTAAATTTTGATATGAAGGCCACAGCAAGCGTTGTCTTCTTTTCGTGTAGAGTTTTTCGAATAAATTCTATTTAAGAGGAATATATAGAAAAAAAAGTTTCCGGTTTTAGCATAGAAGAACGTGATCAGGCAATCAGTATGGTGTTTCTAATAAGGTGTTTCTTTATAGAAGTTGGCGAAAAACTAAACAATTAAATTTTTTCAGTTAAAAAATGCTTCGTATAAAAATGTTCTTCTACAGACGACCAACGGATTCAATAGAAACCGTTCGACTATTGCAAGATTGTACCGCAAAGTTGAGGCAATTAACCGGAAGTGTTGTGGACCGGATACGGATGCCACAGCTCCTGATAACAACTAGCCGACAAAATATACATGTCATATCTCACTATCTCATTTGCGAGAAAGGCACACTTCCGAGTTGCAGCTTCACTGACTACCACCGGCTATCATGAAATATGTGGAGATAACGAACAGTATTCGAGCTCTTAAGTCCATTAAACGTCATATCATTCAGTGTTCAAAGTGTGCACAAAAGTTAGTTTGCGGGAAGGAAGGCCATTTGAGGGTGTTGTGTTGACAACAAGACATCAGCAAAATTCGACTGCAGTGGGAAAAAACGACACGCTAGAATTTTTCGTACTGTTTATGCAAATGTTTTATTTACAGATGAGAATATTAAGTGGTGTGTTAGCAATTTTGCCTAATGTATTATTTTTGAACGATGTCCATGACTGCCCTTACGTCTTGGTGTACTGTTATAAAGTATAATCTCATTCACATTAGCACACTGCGGGCTAGAAAGATTTCCCAAATTATTGAAGTGGTCATTGCAACCATATGAAATATGTAGTTTCTTAATCCAGTATTCTTCTCGTTGTCAACGGAATAGAATACTTTAAAAAAGTAGGGCTATTTGTGAGATGGTATATTTTTTTTCCAAAATTCTGACCCACGTAGAAATATTTATAAAGATGCTGATGGCCCCCATTATTTATTTCAAACATATGTCCCGACATTCTCTTGTTGAGTGATCCCATGCCTTCTCCAGCATAAATAAGGCCCAGAAAGATTGCATGAAATATGGAGATAATGAACAGTATTCAAGCTCAAAGTCCATTTAGACAATACAAAAGGGGAGCAGAGCAAACATAGACCTCAAGTAACATCAGAGGTGGGATGAGGTGCCATGGAGGAGTGAGCATCCCCTGCAGATCGGTCACACCCGCTGTGTCCTCCTTGTCACGATCGGGAAAAAACCCCCGGAAAAATCAGTAGACAAATCAATTTCATAGACAACGTCAAGAGACTTACAACTAAATTGCTTTAGCATCCAACTTCCTTCCAGTAAGATTGATTCATTATTCATTACCATCAACCCAGTCTTTTATACGCTAAAACAAAGTAGAATAAATCTGCTTTGTTACCAACCGTCTTCCTCAGATGCCATGACAGTTCTCCTGTGATGTACTGAGACTTGCGCTTGAAATTTAGAAAGGCTTGATAAAGTTAATGTCAGTGTAGATAAATGCTTGTGTTGTATTGTACTTGTATTACTAAACATCGATGAATAAAAGCATTCCATATGAAGTACTTTTCTCAAACATTGATATGTATGCTTAAAGTAAGGGAATTGCTAATTAGATCCACTAACTAGATCCCGAGTTCTCATTGGCTGTCCCAAAATAAAATCGATCAAGGTCAGTAAACATGGCGGATAAATTCAAGTTGTGAAGTTGACATACACGAAAAATAACCCTTATGTGGATTATTCTGTATATTTTTGGATGAATTCATGTCTTACATAACTACATTTTTAGTTCAGGTAAGTAATGTTAATAAAATAGTCATTTACTGATGATTTGATCAAAATCAGTGCGGGAGTGAATCACTCCCGCACTTGCACCATTACGGAGATCCTAAGGAGTTGTAGCCCTCTCCAAAACTAAAAATTAAAAAAAAAAACGGAGAGGGCTACATTATTGAAGCTACTTGGATCCATGCCTTTTGTTTCCCGGCAAAGCACATCTGTCTATGGTTTTAATCCAGTTCTCCAATTTGCTTTCTGGTGTCACTAACATTGATTCTGCTTGTCACACAGGGTTCATCAAAGAATTTCCCAAGCACGAGACCGGTTTTTCGAGACTGATGGAATAATCTCTTTTCCTATTTTGAACTCCTCTTCTTTGCTCAATCTAATCATCTTTAATTAACACAAATTCCCTAAACTTTGTTGATTGGATCTTCATACAGGCCCAAATGATGTTCTCAATCTTCATTTATGTCCATCTTGCTTTGATAACGGTCTTCATGCTGACCCTTTATCGTCCCTAAATTTTGCAAGATAAGGGTTTGTGGTGTCTCACGCCTATTTTATCCATGGACATCTACTTATCTTAACCATAATATTCATAGTTTACTGAATATGACAATTCCAACCTCTATAGGCGTTGTCTAGAGTACTGAACCTTATCTGCAGTCTGTAGAAGTAACTCGTAGGCAGCCGTTAGATTTTATCTGGCACATACGAGATACATAGTATCGCTGTAATGTAACTTTTAAGGGTACCGACCCTCTGATAAGAGATAACTTTCCAAGTAAAAAATACGAATACTACTCATAGTTTTCATTGTTCCATTATCGAGACCTTGGAGCAGTCAATTCGGTCAAACCTAACATATGTTGGAAACATTACGTTCTATTTCCTTTGCCTATACTTTTCAAATTGTTTTATTATATTTAACAAATAACATTTAAATTCAGTAATAAAAGCCTTATAAATTGAATAAGTTCTATCTTTTTAAGGACCATTTTAAAACTGGTTTTATGTTTCAAGTACCGAATATAGAATTCTTATTAGTATTACATTTTTTTTCCAATGAAAAAAAAAAAATATTTGTAAGAAAGATAACTCTTGCTAACAGATGTGTTCATTTCTTACAACTACATACAGCGTTGTGATATTCTGACTTAGGAAGCAGCGCTTTATTATGTTTTCTAATATGTATTTAATAGGTATGATACTAAATATTATTTTCATATACACCACATATTTTTAATCTTATGTTTTGATAATAAATCATTACTCTTTCTATCCTCTGTATTAAAATTTCTTCATATCATGATCCGACATAAAAATCATTTCTGAAAAAATAAGCAGCGCTTCATACCACATACTGTTTTCCATTTGATGCTGATGCTATAGCTCTTGATGAAAATCAATATTTGGAAGTTAAAAAAAAAATTGTGAAATTTAGAGCAGAGGGTCATTAGTCCTTAATGTTTATGAGGCATGGAACCAAAAGCATTGGCTATATCCAGCCATATGACTGCAAGTCCTGCTTTCATTTCTTTAAATTTTGTCCCCCTGATAAAATTTTAAAAGATATGAAATTCTTAATTTGGGATATTTTGAAATATAACTCATCATGAGCTCAATTTCTATGATGTTATTGTTATGTCATTTTCTGTTGGTTTGTAGGCTGGAGTAGTCTGTTTGGGAAACTTTTTTCTTTTAAAGTGATTATTGCCCATTGATCATTAGCTGGACTTTTTGCTAATTTGTACCTTGTTATCAACACTTATTAGAAACTTCTAGAAAAGTATAAATGATATATCTATTATGGGAAATATTACTGAAATTTCCGATTTAGTTTGAAGGTTGAAAGTTATGTACTTTCAGATGCGGCATCCGAAGTACGACTGGTAGTGAGCATCCCTAGATCATCATCCATGCAATAAGGCTTGAATTATCCTTTTTTGTTGGTTGAACCCTGTTTTAATCCAGTTCATACTTGACTGTATTTGGTGTTGTCTTCATGCTAATACATGCGTTGTTCTGACTCATATTGTAGCTAGAGTTAGCCAATTAAAAAAAATGGAATATATGCCGAGTTTTCTCTATCATATTAATTTAGAATATGAGGACTATATCACTCACTTTAACATGTACGCTTTAAAATTATACCCCCGCTCCGAAGGAGAAGGGGGTATACTGTTTTACCCTTGTGTGTCTGTCTGTCTGTGTGTGCGGCCGTGTGTCTGTCCGTAACAAATTTTCGTCGGAGTTTTCTCAGCAACTAGACATCACAGATGATTGAAATTTTAGCACACTCTTTGTTTAGGCATGCCACATGGTGGGATTCATTTTTGTTTGAATTCGATGTCAACTTCCTGTTTATCCGTGCGTCGTCTGTCCGTAACAAATTTTCGATGCAGTTTTCTCAACAACTACTCATCACAGATGCTTGAAATTTTAGCACACTCTTTGTTTAGGCATGCCAAATGATGGGATTCATTTTTGTTCGAATTCGATGTCAACTTCCTGTTTATCCGTGCGTCTGTCCGTACCAAATTTCTGTCTTGGTTTTCTCAGCAACTGCTCAGCGCAGATGCTTGAAATTTTAGCACAATCTTTGTTTAGGCATGCCAAATGATGGGATTCATTTTTGTATGAATTCGATGTCAAAATGAGAGTGTATATTCACATCGCAGCGGGGGTATTACTAGTGAGCATTCGCTCACAGACTTCTTGTTTTATTTGTGCAATGCAAAAAAGTTTTGATTCCATATATGGCTAGAGCTGCGAGGTCGCCAAACTGTCTCATTTACATGCAATTTAATCACTTAGTTTCTTACGTGAGCCGAGGCTCTAATTTTCAGTCACTATAACTTTTAGTATGAATAAAATTACGAATGCAAGTCAAAAAATTTTCTGTATAAAAATAAGGACTTAATCTTTTTGTGGCTTATATTTTATAATATATTATGTGCAATATTGGGGGTTTTAATTTCTCTATATAATGCAATAAATCAAAAGAATTGGATTTTTGGGCAAGCAACCCATTTTAAAAACGGGCCGTTTTACCTGAATACATTTCATAACAAGCTAATTTAGAGAATTTGTGTCCCCCGCTTAAGTACAAAAGAAGGGAGTGGGAGAACTGAAAAAAAAAATACAGATGGAAAAAGAATGTCAACGTAGACCTTTCAGCATTTGGCCTTAAAGTCAAATGAATATAGATATTTTTAGGTTAAAGAAATTCACGACCTTAATTTGATTGCAAAAGTTTACAGAGAACTTAAAACAATGTATGCAATATATAAAGAAGTAGGAACGATTTTGGCTTTATTGTGCCCTAAAATTTAATGTCTTCAAAAAAGTTTTGAAATTTGCTTAAATATGTGTTTAGTAGATGGATGTAATGAATAATGAAACAACATGGCATGAAGGAGGGCATTCTGGAATTATGATTTCATTAATTTAGTACGTTTCTAAGTTTCCAACAGAAAAAAAGCTCCTCAAAAATTACTCATGTAAGGGGTTATTTTCCTTAAGAAAATAGGGACCACAGCCGTCGCCCACTTCAATTTTCAGATATGTTTTGTAAAAATCTTTGGGAAATTACATTTATTAAAATCTTTGTGGGCGTTGCACATGGTCTATATTATCAGAAAGAAAATTCGACTGAAAATTGACGTCTTCTGCATTTTTTAAAGAAAAAACGGGAAAATGCACAATTCATGACGTTACATTTAGCATTCAGAAGGTCACATGAGAAAAATGATTTGTATGATCTTACTGCATGGAATTTCAACAATTCAGAATGGATGAGTTTTAATATCTGGCACCACTTTCATATTTTAGAAAAATACAGGGTTAGACTCTCTATTGTAACAGTATCATGTTCTTTCTGACCTTGGTCTTTTGACCTCAATATCAACAGGAATCAATTTCAATTCATTTGAACTAAAAGTATAAAATTTCATTGCAAAACCTCAAAGAGAACTAGAGTTATCACCAGGAAACCATTTTATGCATGATATGAATTTTAGACCTTGACATTTTGACCTTAAACTCAAAAAGGGTCTTCTTTAAATCATTGGGAGTCTCATGGAAAAGCTCAGTAAAAACTAAAGTTATCATAAAAAACAAAAGGGGTCTTCTTTAAGTCACTAGGAGTTATATAACTTCACTGAATAAGAGAACTAAAGTTATCATCTGGGAACAGCAATATATGAATTTCTGTATTTGATCTTTGACCTTTTGACCTCAAAATTAAATTCCATAAGGCCAAAATAAAAAATATCTTTGTTTCCCCTAACGCGACCGACCCACTTAAATCGCGCCGACTGATTTTTTTTATTAATAAGATTATTCAAATATTTTTTTTTTATTGTTTATTAACTTTATGAAGTACACGTTCATCAAAATCTGTTTTTATCAGAACAGCGACTTTTGTTCTGCTCTGATTTTGCGCCCACAACATGAGAGGGTTAGTTCGTGTTATAAAACAACGGCGACGTATCAATCTTATTATATACCTTTAACTAATTAGAATCCTACACTCTTGAAGAATTTCGGGAATTAAATACAGTGTATATACCATGACTAAGGAGTTTTTCGATGGTATTTACAAATATATCTATGAAAATTAACGTATATGTGCGTAGTAAGCATGACAAAGCCTGACTCAGAGCAGATGAGGGGCCCATCAATAAATTTCACTGCATCGATTGGATCTAATAAACAGTTCATGTATGGACCTATTTTACTATATGGGACCATAGGAGTTGTAAATATGTCTCTGTATAATTATTTCATCTTCAGAAATATAATTCAGACGTTTCTTCATTCCTTTTATTTATGTGTTCAACTTCATGACAATAACATTAGATATATATGGCATTTTAATCATTTTTAGATATGGTTTGGTTGAATTAAATATTGTTTATACATATATACTCTTTCCTACATGTATACTCTTTCCAAACAGTGTTGGAATCTTTAAAATTGTCTTATGGTACGGCCTCCTGAGATGTCCAATGCATTTTCCTTTCGTTAGGTCCTTGGTTATAGGTTGTTTCTTTGCTTTAGAATACCTTTAAAAGTTGTTGGGCCGACAACATTTGAACATCTACCTGGTGGTGGGCCTCAAATTTAGAATATTATTCGGCACATATGCCCATTGATAATTAAGCATCAGTAAGGGATCTTTTTTGCCCCAACATCTACACTGCGACATTGGACCCACGTTTTACGGTCTCATTCGACTGACCAGTCTCCAAGTCCCACATCGGGACCTATGACTTAGAATAAGCTCCTAAATTACATCCTGAATCCAAAACTAAACACTTTAGAATCACTGCGCCACGTGAAGCCCTTGACATTTTCCCTGTGTAAGCACTTGAAGATGATAGTAGGTTTGAAAAATATACTCGATGTCCGATAGTTGAGTATTAGTTTTGCGAATCTTGTCTTTTTGTAAATATTCGATTTCAATAAATTTACACTGGCCTGAGATATTTCACAAGTTCAAATGAATAGTACATGTATTTGCGAATTTATTTAACATACTGTACATTGCTTTTAAATTTCATTTGTATGATATTCGGTTTAAAATCGGTTTTTTTGTTCTTTCTTATTTATAAAGATATTCAATTTTTCAGAATGTATTTTCTTAACTGCTTTCAGACCCAAAAAAACAGAAAATTACATACCTACATACCCAACTTGAGATTTTAGGGTCGGGTTAGGGGAAACAAAGACATTTTTATTGATGTCCTAGGAAGTTGTGTTATAAGAATTCATTGCAAAATCTCGTACTATACTAATAGTCCGGAAACGAAAGTCTTACAGAATGACAGACAGACAGAAGGACGAACAGACCAAAATTAATGTCCCCTGTTCACTAAAAGTGGGTGACATAAACTTTCTATAACACCAGTCTCTGACGATATACCAGAAGAGTAAGGGACAGAAATAGATTTTTCTGAGTCCAGGTACATATTGATTTAAAAAAAAATTGACAAAATTAATGAAAGAAAAAGAAATGATTTAAAAAATTAGAATCTTTTAAACAAATAAAAAAAAAATAAATGCACACTCTCTGAAGTAAGATTGACATGATTAAAGTTTTTTTTTTCAATTAAGCGAAGACCAGTGGTCAGCTAGGAATATTTGTATTGGCATAGATTTAGCACAAATAAGTCAACTGTATCATTGTATCTAAAGGAATTTTTCAATGTCTGTTGTCCTATTACGTAAGAAACAGGAGAGATTATTCCACTCGCAACTTCTCGGGCACTTACAAGTGTACCATGAATTTGCTATTTATACAACTGAGAATAGGTTTTTTTTATTTCTTGAGGAATAAGCATTGTTTATAAGAAGGTTGGGAGAACTTTATCTTGGAGTTAGTAACGATAAATTTGACTATCAACAAATACGTAATTAATCAAAAAAGAAGGATCTATTTTACTTTCTGACAGCTAAATCGAAGGAAAGATGGCGATGGACTGCTGTGGGCGATTTGGAAAAGCTCTCTTAATCGGCATCAACATTTTGTTCTTTGTAAGTACATCAATAATTTTCATCTTTGATTAAATACATTTTTTTGTTGTGCATGTATTTGTAAAGTTTTTTGAGAGTAAGAAGATAATGTGCATACGCCCCTAATGTAAAAACAAAGGTGTGTAGATATGCGCAGTATGTATGAATACATCCATCACTCACAGACACCGCACACAAATTACAAGCGTGTTTACTGCTACACAAAATCCCTTTTACAAGATGACTAACTATTAAGCAGCTCTAATATGGTAGCACTAATATAACTTTTTATTCTTCCTCTTGTACATCCAATATTAAGTCTCGAATTCGTTATACTCTATTCCAACAACCAGGCCCTCACACGATTCGCTACAGATGGGTTTCAATTGAAAGAATTAGATGATTTGTTAAACAAAGTACTAGTACTTAAAAAAATGTCAAATCAGTCCCTGATGGTATGTTCTACACATTTTTCTTAGCAGCATTTGATCGTTGTCCCCATTTAGAATAGGCTAAAGATTTGTGCAAATTAGAATAATTAAATTCTTCTTGCGGACACTTGTTTCATGAAAACTATATTGCATATTAATAGGTTCACATGTGTATATGTGTAGAGCATCTGCTTTGAATAAAGAAACAAACGTCTTTGATACTACACGGTACACATGTGATATAAATTAAATGGACTGATATTACTACAGAAAACAAATTATTTAAATCAAATGTATTAATGTAAATGACTGTACATATAAATATTACTCTTGTTTTTCTCGTGTTATCACGGTAAGAGTAGTCTTTTATAATGACTGAAATTGTCCACACTGACATGAAATGAATTCTTAACATACAAGCGACAAACATGTAGAAAGGCCTACATTAATATTGATTTCTACTACTAGTATTTTCCGTTTTGATTACTTCAGAAACCACTTGTTTAATGGATACAAATCTTACAGCGGAAATTTTTAGTTTAACTTGTTCTTCCGACGGTGAGTTGCTTCCTCTCAGTATTCAGCTGTGAATGTAAATATTATGGATGAATCACTTGCTCTCAGTATTCAGCTGACATAGTTGCTCTGAGCCATGTTTTATTTATCGACACAGTTCTTATTGACTCTTATAAAGCCTTATCCAGACATTTCCATTATTATTAGACATTAGATCCCTTCATTCCATCGATGTGTAGCAGCTTCCTAAGAATGACTTTTTGAGATGGAAATACAAGGAGATATTAAACTGTTAAGGGGAGAAACGATAATCAAAATACACTTGACTTACCAGAGTTCATTCCTAAGTTTAACTAATGTTTTTAAAACACTCACATATATCATTTTAAAATGCATAAAAATGAACAAAAAAGCAAGTAAATATTGTTGCATGTGAAAACGCTATACTTTGTTCTTGCATGTCATATAGAATTAGACTCGTACAATGGTTAGAAAAGTGAAGCTCAACATTATATGTATAAACAAATATTAGTTAACAGCTATACTTCCCAGTCAGTTATTTGAGTAGTCCCTATCATAATTATACACCCCAAAAGGAGCATTGAAGAGTGATCTCATCATGCTCAATGAAAAAAAAAGATAACCAGTGTGACTTCAGGCTCACCCACACTTTGCGCCTCAAGTGACTTCTCACTAGCTTACACATTAGCAGATAAGGAATATATACGCCACTGACCGCATGGATTACGTGATTCGCGCATGGTCAGAACAATGGCAGATGTGCATTAAAACCGGAGAGGACTACTTTAAAAAATAATGCACACTGAAACCTCATTTTATTTCTTTTAAGGAAGTAATTCAATTAGTTCGCGAACTTTTTGATCATCCCTCCTGGAGTATAGAAAATATTTCCTTGATATTTATGTCCCTGAATATCGAAGATCAGAGGCATAATGTTTTGTCCTTCTGTTTGTCTTAAACTTCAAACCTCCGGCTCGATAAAACAATGGCAAGATAATATCTCCCTGACCATTGAAATCTCGTATTATCACATGAAGAGAGTATCAATAATCATGTAACTTAGATTATTGAAGATCTTTTCGTGGCTTTCAATAAATTTGTTTTGAGTGAGTACAACAAATGAATAAAATGGATAATACTGAGAAGCTTTGGCTTTGAACAGATTACTTGACTGAATGCACACAAGATCAAAATACAAAAAGAAACTACATGTACTTAATAATACAATACTCTAATAATTTAAAGAAATCAGTATGTTTATAAAGACTGAATTGTAGCGTGTACTTTGTTAATTTAGCATCAATTGTTGAGGTATTAATCGAACTAGTCCTCATTTAGGGAAAAGGGAAAATAAAATGACTAGTTAAATAAATTTATTGCTATATAGTATTACCTGCCGTGATTATTCTATAGCTCCAGAATCAAGTTATAAAAAAGGACGTTATTATTCCATGGAAGCCATCACACATATATAGTATATATAGAAAAGCAGAAAAAAGATTATACGGAAACGTATTAGTCCCTCGTAATTTTTCTTCAAAGTTTGTAATTCCAACTTTAAATTTTGGTAATTCAAACTTTAATATTGCAAACTTTAATCTTCAGTTGGGTTTTCCAACTTTAATCTAGGCTTTTCCAACTTTAATTTTGGCTTTTCCAACTTTAAAGTTGGTAATTCCAGCTTTAAAGTTGGTAATTCCAACTTTTATCTCGGCTTTTCCAAATTTAAATTTGAGCTTTTCTAACCCTTTACCTTAAATGTTTTTTGTTTATTTTAATTAAACTGTGTCAATTTATTTTTTTTACCTGACCTTACCTATGACCATACAAAAAAAACTTCCAACTTTAAAAGCTCTTTTTTTGGGGTTCATCTTATATAATTATTATATAGAGGATAACTTCTTATAACTCTGTACATGACAGGATTTCAACCATATCTGCTCAGGCAATTAGACATATATTTTGTTTTGTATGAGAAAATAAGTACATGTATAAACAAATGAGATCAATCATAATTAGGTGTTTGATATAGAGGATGAATCAGCACTATATTTCATGCTACGAATTCAACTGAACTAAATGTATCTATTCGGTTTATGAAAATAAAATGAAATAATTCCTTCTTTCATTATAATTTCATTATTGAATCGTTTCTTTCCATTGTAATTACATGTTTAAAGCAGCAACATGAGTCCAGCTACAAAGTATATAAATATAATCGCACAGAGTTGGAAAAACCGAGAATAAAGTTGGAAAAGCCAAAATTAGAGTTTGAAAAGCCAAAATTATATGTTTAAGCGTCATTTAGTTTGTAAGGTTTACAAAGGAATATACAGAAATAATCTTTAAAAATCTTTCTTTAATAAATAACCATTTTTAGTCTTATTGATAATCAAACATCTTCAGCGTAGTTTAAATTCAAATTTGTTCGGATCAGGATCATAGGAATAGGTTTAGGATTCAATAAGGTATCAGAGTTTTACAAGGAAGTATGTAAAAAGAAACCTTTTCAAGAGCGGTAAGGTCACACCATCATATCAATAAGCAAAACATTCGAATTCCTAATGTGGCTTCAGTTTTTTTTATTCCTGGGATTTGGGTTGAAATCCAGATTCTACATAATGCATGTGCTCAGGAAAAAATCGTGTTGAAAACAACAGAGCCATGTTAGTCATATTGATATTGGGCTAGGTTTGGTCAACATTTTATGAAATTAAGGTCTGACGATACGTTTCTCAAATACTTCTTTTTTGCATTCCTTTGTAAATTACCAAGACTAATATTATACAATTATGGACTCTTTCGGTGGTGAATATGGTTTGTTATTCACCAGAAAAATATCGCCTCGGTCAATATTGATATTTTTCTGGTGAATAACAAACCATATTCACCACCGAAAGAGTCCATAATTGTTTTATTATATAGTCAGGATTTGAATGAATAAAACATTGAAGGCTGCATGACGACTCCATTTTCATTAACGAACTTCTGTCGTAGAAAAATAAAAAAAAAAATGTCCAGATTATAACTTATAACTTCCGTGTTTTCCTTTTGCTGTGTGTAAGACATCGAAATGTTTGGAAAATAATCCTACGAGAAATTTGCCTAAAAGTTTTCCTGTTCAGATATACAGCTTGCACCGGCCGTTGCAACCATTGTTTTCAACGTTGTTTTAGGTATTGATTGTGACGTCACAATGCCACTGCACGCGCACTGACACTCCGGTGAATACGGCTTCAAATCCAGTGAATATATAGTATTATGAACTGTTTGCGTTTGTATAGATTATATAGGGGCTTTTTATAGACTATATAATAATTATCATTGTCATTTGATTTCTAAACTATTTTTTTTTCATTTCTGAAAAATATATAAACTAAAAATCGTGATATTAGCAGTTGAAATGATTTCCAGTATAGGATTATATAGGAAATACCATCGTCCTGAATATTGCACAAATGCCAGGTAATTATGTTCCCTAATTTTTTGTGAGGAAACTGCTTAAAATATCAATATTTCAATCATAAATTCTTGGGAAAAGTTATATATTTTTGAGGAACGTGTCATCTGACCTTAAACAGGGGAATTTAAAAAAATCTGCTGATGACGAACAAGCACGGCCATAGTCACTCAGGTGATCTTTGTTGCCCATGGGCCTCCTGTTCTTTGCATCTCGTCTATTAAATGTATTATTTTACCATGTGACCAATTAATTATGCAAATCCCATGCATATTTATTCTTGGAGTACAATTGTGAAGCTCAATTGCATTAATGCAACATTGTACAATTTTATATGGTGCCATAGCTTTTCATTTCATAATGAAATTAATTAACAAATACAGTCAAACCTCGTTATCTCGAACTCAGAGGGACCGAGAAAAACTTCGAGATATCCCAGGGTTCCAGATATCCAGGGTAAATTACTCAAAGAATAAAGGGTTGGGACTTCCAAATTACTTCGACGTATCCATGGTATTCGAGATATCAGTGTTCGAGATACCAAAATTTAACTGTATTCTCAACAATTTTAGTATCTACAACACAGTAAATTATATGTTTCGCGCATAGGAATATATATATATATTTTTCCATTGTAGTTACTTGGTGTTGGTTTACTGGTAGCGGGAATAGTAGCGAATGTGAATGCCATAGCCGACGAGGTATTGCCCGCGCTAAACAAGGTGGAGTTGGCAGGAAACGACTTGGGGAATTTTTTAAACAGTGTTTCAATTCTGGTCATTATCATTGGGGCTTTTGTGATGTTAGTTGCAGGCCTGGGTTTATTTGGAGCCTGCTGTGAGGTCAAATGTATGCTAGCCACGGTAAGCTTTCAAACTTTACACTTTGCTTTATTATGTTGCAATGTTTTTAAGTTACATTAAAAAGACAGGAACTGTCCTTTTCATCTGCATCCCAACATCAAAGTATGGGTGAGTGAAACATCTTGTGCTATTTTTTTTTTAACATAAATTAGAAAAAAAAAACTAGTTAATTTCTTTCAAGTTAAAAAAAAATTATTAAAGCAAATGTAAAGATTTTATCTCAAATCAAAAAATACTGTGACAAATGATTGATGTAGTGACTGTTGTTTTTATTTAATTACAGTATGCTATCCTGGTGTTGCTTTTACTGCTGATGAAGATTGCAGCTGTCGTTTTATGGTTTCATATGAGAGGAGTGGTAAGTGTAAAACTCCATTGAATTAGCAGGGCTAGTTCAAAGGATGATCCAATAAACTATGGCTAATGTTCAGGTGTAAATCGAATATGGTAAACATGCTAAATGAGCTTATTGCCACTAACAGTTCATACTATTATAAGTTATATTTATAATTTCTAAGTATTAATCATCGATGTCTTTTAGTAATGGGTGAAGAAATAATGACTTCCAATATAAACATGAGTTCCTTTTTAGCTCACATGAGCTGAAGGCTCAAGTGAGCTTTTCTGATCAAAATTTGTCCGTTGTCTGTCGTTGTTGTTGTAAACTTTTCACATTTTCATCTTCTTCTTCGGAACTACTCGGCCAATTTCAACCAAACTTAGCACAGAGTATCATTAGGTGAAGAGGATTCAAGTTTGTACAAAGGAAGGGCCATGTTTTCCTCCAAGGGGAGATAATTATGAAATAGCGAAAAATTAATGGCATCATTGAAAAATCTTCTTCTCAAGAACCAATGGGCCAAGAAAGATGAAACTCATGTGGAATCATTGTCAGGTGGTTTAGAATCAAGTTTGTTCAAATCATGACCCCCGGGGGTAGGGTGGGGCCGCAATTGACGACCGAAGTTTTACATAGGAATACATAGGAAAAAGCTTTTCAATACTAAACTGATTTTGGCTTTCTTCCTAGCCACAGTGTTCAGGTGAGCGATGTGGCCCCTGGGCCTCTTGTTATTAAATTGGCTTTTTTCATATACAATGTAATAAAATAATAAATATGCAAAAAAAAAAAAAAACCAAAAAACAAAAACAAAACTATTTACAATAATGTCAATTTGCATTATAAAAGACTGAATATTTTGCAAATCATAAAAAAGTGGGGAATATTCTATCTACAAATACATATTGTATGTTCATTATTTTTACAAAGAAATTTATTAAAGGGATTGTTACTTAATGTCTGCATGTTGCTCTCCTATTGAGTATACGTATTGTTTATTAAGCTATATATATATACATATATACTGTTCTTCTAGTTTAATAATGAAACTAAGGAGGTCTTGCTCAAGTCCCTGCAGGAAAACTATATCGACGAATCTTTGAATTCTACCAACGATATTTCTAATGCATGGAACTATGCATTTTTAACGGTACGTAATAACATCGTACGTAATTCTTGATATTACGTGTTAAACAGTAAGACATTACTGTAATCAGTGGTAATGTAGTATTGTTATTCTTAGACTATGTCAAAATTGCTGACTTGCTCTCCGACAAATCAACAGCTAAGCTTGAAATCCAGCCATCGTACACTATAACACATCTTTATTTATTCTTAAGACTTCAGGATGCAGTTCATGCCAAAAAAAAAAACAAGTATATATTTTGATAATGTATATATTACTTTAGTTTGATTGCTGCGGCGTTAATAGAGTACAAGGGACTACAAACGATTTTGACCTCACCCCTTGGTGTACAACTTCCGGTGATTGCCAACAAACAAATGCGCAGATTCCTAGAACTTGCTGTGTGGGAGTTACTGAATCAAACTACAAAACCCAGGCCCCGGCTGACTGTTACGCCAGCGTTTCCAAAGACTACAATACTCAGGTGAGTGTTATTATTTCAGCGAGAAATTTGAAGGAAATCATTAAAAAGAATCCATCAAATTTGTCAGAAAACTATTGAGGATATAGGAAGGGCAATTTATTAAGATTCAACAAATTTATCAAAAAATTAGGAAACGTATAGAAATTCTTGAGCGTAACATGGGGGCCGGGGTCCATGAATGTTTTTCAAGGGGGATCCTTACCGACTTCAAAAATATCTGACTCGGAAATTTTTTGACAAGCTCCCCCCCCCCACCCCCAGCCAAAAAAAAGTGAAAAAAAACCCCAAAAAGTTGTCTTAACAAGAAAAACCTACTACATGGGGGTTGGAGGTTGGACATTTTTCAGGACTTCTTCCGGGTTCGTGTTCATAAAGGAGGCGGGTAACTAAGTTCACTTTTTTTGAAGGGTTACTTAAATTTTATAAATTTAACTAAAAAAAAAACAACCTCCCGACTCTGCTCTTCTAGATTTGCACATGGCTTAGGATTTAATACATTTTTGTGTATGTAAGCATTCAAAAATCGGCATTGGTTTTAAAATTAGTTTCTATATCATGATTAAGGATATAATTGTACTTTGTAACATAATGTTTCCTTCGGAAATATACGCCAATTCCACTTGATTTTGAATATTTTGTTGATTTTAAAGGGCTGCTATGATCGGTTCCAACAGTTAGTTCAAAGTTCATCAGCACCGGTCATTGGAGTCGCAATTACCGTTATGGTAATCGAGGTAAGAAACTGGGTTGTTTTTTTACCACTACAGTAACTATTAAACAAAATATTACATTTGTTCTTGACACTTTATGTTTGAATGTTGCCATTCTCCACAAGACTAATACCTGAAACCATTTCTTATATATATACATGTATTTTCAAATGGTTAACATACATGTATTTTTTCTTAAAGATATGCTTTTTTTTTCAAAATCACGACTGAATTTTAAAAAGAGTGTTACTCGTTTATTCATCTTAAATTGATTATTATCGAAAAAAATGTTTGTACAATTTTACTACGATGAAGAAACCTAGAGTCGTTTTTGTACTTTATCGCATAAGGAGAAGCCCTCCTCCTGGCACAAAAAGAGAGTTCACATAATTGAAAATTCGTCCCCCTTTATAAAATATGAACATGGATGTATAAATATTAAACAAACCTTCATACTTTTATTCTGTCATGAAATCTTTTTTCCTCTTTCTTGTTAACTTACATGTGTACATTGTCTTTCCTAGCTTTTGGGCTTTGTTTTTGCCATTGTCCTATGTAAGCAGACGGGATCCGAGTCTATGGCAGTGTAATGTAACAGCCCAGATACTACACTGACAACAGTAGAGTCAGAAAGAACTCCAGCTCAACATTACTGTCAAGCCACTCAGCCACTATATTCATATACAACACTCCTGTACTAAGCTTCTATATATCCTTGTTAAAGCATAAGTAGTAATTTAGACAATGTAAATTCTATAATCTTATTATTTTCATGAATATAAATTATGTTTTCTGGTTTAAGTATATAATTTCTATTGAAACAGTTTTAAATCAAATTATAATGAGTAAAGGTTTCGAGTTACACATTTGTAACAATTAGTCTAGCTTTTAAAAAGACCTGTGTTTTAAAATTTAGCTTGATGTACAGATGATAATAATAAGCAACTTTATAAATAAGTCATCTCTCAATGCATGTAGTGCTTTTTGTAATGTTACTTTTAAAGAATGCAATCTTATTTTAGAAGACCTCAGGCCCATGCGGGGTATTTGTCCAGTTTTGGTGCTTTTGTTTCCTTTGATATTATTTTTGTTCTTGTCCTAGTCATTCTTTCTTTGTTTGTTTTTGTTTTTTGTTTTACATTATCACACAATTTAAAATAACTGTATGAATTACAAACTCTATCATGAAATATCTGTTAATCTCGAGACATACATGTATTTGTCAGACTACAGATTTTCTTAAATAAGAATCACGTACCATATTTGTTATTAGGAGAATTTTTATTCTTTATGCTTGATCAGAACATCAGTTCTTATGTACATATATATAGGTTTTTATTTTTGTTTGTTCGGAGTTTTAGTCAGGAAGAGGTAAAATATTCTTGCTTGTACTTATATACATTAATTTTTTTATTAAAAAAATTTTTGCGATTTTTCATGTGATTTTCTATATATATATATATATATATATATATATATATATATATATATATATATATATATATATATATAAGGAAAAAACTGTATTTGTAACTGTATTTGTACCCGACACAAATGAAATATATATTACAATGATGTCTACCAACACTGATGCGAGAGATCTTTGTAGCCGATAAGAGAAGAGGCCATTGTGACAATTAGACCAATAAAGAATGCGTCTGTGACTGTTAGTAAGGGACCATTTCTGTGACAATAATCAACATAAGAATTTTTTTTAGTGACTAGGATTAAGAAAAAAAATGTATTGTTCAAGAAACCTTCAACAGTGCATGCTGAAATACTACACTTAGTTCCAAAGGGAATTTCTAGTTTTAAGGTATATTAGTAAGAAATCGATTTCCGATTTAACCCGTCAGTTCCTTAAATATGCTAACGAAGGAATAGATGCTGTGGACATTATTAACATTCTTAATCATAAAAAAAGTTCAGTCTTGCATTCCAACATATTTCAATCTGTTGCTTCCAATTTTTATGCCCCCGTATCGAAGATTCGGGGATGTATAGTTTTTGCCCTATCCGTCTGTCCAATTGTCTGTCTGTCTGTTTATCTGTTTGTCCGCAAAAAGTTCAACATTGACCATAACTTTTGATTGGTTGGAGCTATGGCTTTCGTACTTCACATGTGTATTCCTTGTGACAAGACCTTTCTTTGGGTACCATCATGTCTGACCTTTTGACCTGACCTTTGTGTTTGACCCAGTTTTATAAAATTTTACCCAACATTAACCTTGGCCATAACTTTTGAACGGTTGGCGATTGGGCTTTCATATTTCACATATGTAATCCTTGTGACAAGACCTTCCTTTGGATACCAACAACTTTGACCTTTTGACCTTGACCTTGGAGTTTGACCTACTTTTGATAAACTTAAAACTTGCCCATATCTTTTGAACGGTTGGTGATAGGGGTTTCATATTTCACATGTATATTTCTTGTGAGAAGGCCTTTCCTTGGGCACCATGAATTTTGACCTTGAGGTTTTATTTACCTTTGAAAATTTTTGACCTTTTCCATATCTTTTTAATTGTTTCTGCTAGGGCTTTCATATTTCACAGGTATATTCCTCGGGACAAGTATTTACTTTTGTACTAACATATTTGATTTGCGTTTGAGAAAGTTTAAACTTTGCTATAAGTTGCCATACGGGGGCATCAGTGTTTCACAAATTTTGTTTTCAATTATACACAAACCTTACAGTACCTAGATATTGAACATTTAAAACAAATTCCTCTTAAGAGTTCCTTTTTTCAATTATAGTCCTGCTGGACACGTCATTACTGGCGATGTTAATATAGTTGAAAATGACAACCTAAAACCTATCATTTTAAAAGATCCTAAATACGGGGAGTCCAGATCTTTCAATTGGCGACAGAACATCATTTCTATTATGAATTCTGTCCAAGATTATGCGAAGTTGGGCGAAATGTGAAGGGGAAGACCTGAACGCTTTTTAAATTTGTCAGAATGGATGAATCGTGTTAGAAAGTGAAAAGTCAATATGGTAACCATCTATCATTTTTCACCAAATCAGAGGTAATAAAAGAATTAGAAAGACTACATAAACAATATGTTATGGTTCCAGCAGACAGGGCTTGAAGCAATATCGTCTTTGTTTGAAAGGCTCATTATAACTGTATTTTAGAAAAACTTGATTTTAATTCTACATTTGAAAATCCTACTTATACTCACTGTTCACTCTCGAAGGGTGAAATTCTTCAAAATTATATTTAAGTCTTTAATACTTTTAATATGCCAGTCAATAAAGGTGAGAATGATTTATCCTACCTATACTTAGATTCATAAACTTCATAAAAATCCTTACAAATATATATTGCTGGGTCCAGCAAGTGCCCTACTATATACCTATCATTTCTCCTCATAAAAAAATATTAACTACTGTGCTACAGCATGTTCTAGAAATGGTGAAAATCAAATGTGAATTCTCAAAAAACCCAAAGAACTTGGAAAATTTAAAATCACAATATTTTTCAAAATTAAAATGTATGACCTTTTCTACAGTTTTTAAAATTCTTCGCGATAAATTAAAAAACAGGCTTTTCAATATAATAGACAACTGCTTCTTCAATCAAAAAGAACTCGAAAATCTTTATATCTTGACTGGTCATCAACGAAATTACTTTGTTATAAATGAAATATATGGAGATAACGAACATTATTCAAGCCCAAAAGTCCATTAAACAATACAAATTTTGGAGCAGAGCATACACGGACCTCCAAAACATCAGAGGTGGGATCAGGTGCCATGGAGGAGTGAGCATCCCCTGCCGACCGGTCACACCCGCCGTGTGCTCCTTGTTATGAACGGGTAAAAACGGAAAAATCAGTCGAGAACTCAGTGTGTAAATAAAAGCCTAAAAATTAGTATGAAAAACGTCAGTCAGCATTTGACTTGATGATAAATTGTATTTGCTGACAAGGTCATTCTATCGACCATAGAACTTACTGACTTTAAACGAGACGGCTGATATTCTTGTTTCATCAACTGTTTGTCAATAACTTACCTCGTTTTAGAAATTGTTAATACGTAAAGCATGCTCTTGCGTATCGAATCAACTGAGATATAAACCCCGTACGCAGATGATGAAGGTTAATTGCTGCATAAGTAAGGGAAGTTAACGATTGAAAAGTTAATGTCATCACGTTTATCATAAAGCTTGGTTGTTAGATAATCATTAACGTCTTTTCTAGTAAAATATCCAAATATGAAACAGATGTGACAGACTCTATGGTATCTTTAATTTCAAGCTAACTGGGATATATCGTATCGACATACGAGTGGAAATAACTATTGTTAATTGACAATACGTCGTCGATATATCTAAATTTCGAGTTAAAGGCCACGGCAAGTGTTTTCTTCTTTTCACGTACAAGATTTTTAACAAATTCTGCTTCATGTGAATACAAAAATAGATCTGCTAATTATAACCGGACACAATTGGTACCCATGGGAATTCCAATAGATTGTTGGAAGACCTTGTCTCCAAAAACCACATAGATATTGTCAATCAGAAATTCAAGCATCTTTTTAATATCAACTTCAGAGTACTTGTGTGTACAACCAGAATGTTTTTAACAAAATAATTTTGCAAATGACCAATGACAAGGTAAGTAAATTTACGAGTTCCATTTTTATTGAAAAAGCAGCTGTCAATGATATCAAAAAGCCTGGACTTTAATTTATCTTGGGGACTGGTTTTATATAAAGTTGAAGTCGTAAAATTTTATGTTGTTGATTTTGGTAAAATTTTGTGACTTCACATTTTCAAAAAAAAAAAAAAAAAAAAAAATTGGAATTTTTTAATATCCACATCTGACTTACACCTCTTCTCGAATATATTGTTTCACAGTACTCCTGAAGTTTCTTCTTCACTACTGTTAATATTTTAGTTAGGAGTAAAGAAAGAGGCTTGGTAGAACATTTACTGGAACCCCCCAAGACTACATCGGGCCAACGTTGATTGATGGTTGCTAGGTTGGTATAGTGTTGGCGTTGGGCGGTAAATGTTGGTCCAACATTGGCCCAACGGATGATATGTTGGCGTGAAAGCTGGTCCATCGGTGTTTGGTATGCGATGTTGGTCCATTGTAGTAAATGTTGGCATGAAACATGACCATTATATGTTGGGCATTTGATGTTGGCCCAACGTAGGTCCAACCAAGTAGATGTTGGCTTAAAACAAAGCCACTGTGTGTTGGGATGTACTGTTGGCCCAACATAGGGCCAACCAAGTAATGTTGACGTGAAACACATGAAATGTGTGTTGGGCATGTAATGTTGGTCCAATGTTGGCCCAACGTAGTAAATTTTGATTATAATGAGGTATTGATATGGCTTTCAACGTTGGCCCAGCGCTGGTTCAACGGAGTGAATATTGGGATAAAATCAACTTTCATTAACATACATGTTGGTAATCTGTTAATTACACATATTAAATTTGTATCTTTTAGAACCAATTAAGCTTCTTTCAATAAAGACATCTCATCTTTCGTTAAAATATTATGAACAAGGGATTATCTTAATAGCCCATTTATTAATAATTTACAGTGTATGTGTTAATAAAAACGAAAAATTATTCCAGAACCTAATTTATGAAAATAAGATTTTTAATACTGATTTATGTTTGTAATTTGTGTCCGAGACCATTGCAAATACATGTAGAAGTTTTAATTATTCTGCACAGTATATAATTTTGTAAATTCTATATTTAGCATCATGGAACTTAAAGTGCTGAATTTTAGAGCTCCAAATAATTAGGTCAGTGGTGAAATCCACTGGCTCAGCAGGTGACTGGCCGGTTTCCTAGGAAACAGGCATCCTAATCAGCTCTGTTTCGTAAACTCGGAGTGGTCACATCTTATCACTTGCAACACTTGAACAAAGCTGCATATATATGTGCGTGTCCGTTTGGAATTGCAAGACAGAGAAAATGGATTGTTTTAGCCCTTGAAATGTAAGTATAGTCGTTTTAGGTGTGATTGATAGAATTTTATCTTTGTGAAAGTTTTAACTTGAGCATAGTTTGTAAAATTGAACAAGAATTGCAATTTTCAAAATATGCATGTATATTTACTATAGTAATCTGTTTAAAGATAGGCCACAGAGAAATAGAAAACATTTTGAATGACAAGAATTTAACGTACGAAAGACACTGTAAAAAACCCGATGAAAAAAGACATCGTATTTTCCGAGATATTTATAGCTAAACATGCTCATTTGCACGGTTAAATGTACACAAGTTTCGTGACGTCACACGATGTGTTTAGCATACACGTGTTTGCGTTAAGATATGGCCGAGAGAGCTGTCAGTGTTGAAAATTACGTCGAATCAGAGGTATCCGAGGATGAACTATCGCTGGATTTATCCTGTGGTTCTTCAAGTTTCGATGAAGATATTGAAACCGACCCAAATTCAATTGCACCATTCCGTTTTGAACCGTATGCAAGTGCTTCAGATGAGGAGTCTGATGAACCTGCAAATTACGATGACAGTAACAACAGACTTTAAAATACTGAATGGTAACTCCCTAAATGAATTGATTTACTAATTTTAGCTATCCGTGTTTTTTTTCCTTTTACAAAATAACACTGCCCAAGTAATATAGGCCTAATCATGGCGTTATCTTCATTTTCTACACAGGTGCACATGTGGAAACTGTATAGTAATGCCTACAGCAGCTGAGTGTGTATGCTGTCAAGAAGTGGATAGAGTGCATGCCCTAGTTGAAGAATCAGAAAATGCAATTAATTGTATTACATCTCACCCTGGTTTCCATCCAGCATGTCTAAATTTATATGTTCTGCAAATTGCATATTATCAGTATAGGCAACAATACAATGAAAGTATACCAGATTCCTCAGAGTAAGTTCACTTTTGTATTGTCTTTGTTAAAACAAATACATGTATATAATTTAAAACGTGTAATAAATAGTACAAAATAGATTTATTATTAAGTCATGAATTTCATTTCAGAATGTAAAGATATACAGCTTATCGACAGCTTGCACGCTGGGCATGGGGGTACTTGGGAAAGAAAGTAAGGGTTGTTCTACCCTCATGTGCAGTCACTTGTATAAGAAACACTTTTCCAAGTGAATCAGGACATTATACTGGTTTCAAACCAGGTTAATGATCTTAACTAAATGCATATTATTCATACATGTGTGAATGTATGTTGAATATACATTTGTACAATGAACTTTAGATATTTAACAACAAGCAGAAGAATCGTCGTCTTCAAAATTATGTGACTGATTAAATCTAGACGGTTTCTCTTCAACTGCCTTTGTCTTGTCTGGATGGTGATAGACACTACACAGAGGAGGAGGTGCAGGTTGACGCTGGACGACTATGCTAGAATTCATGCTGAATTGAGAGGCCCGCTCCTCAACTGCAGACATCAGTTTCTTTACATAACCTGTACAAAGAGAAAATAATTATAATTTGAAATATTATATATAAAAGTACAACAAAACGGGATTTGAATTTATGACATGTTTTTTCTTTACTTTAGTTGCTTATATAATTATGAAAATTCTACCGTAAGTGCATTCCACTTTAACTTCCCGAACTGTGTATTCCCCTTTTTTGTATTTTGGAAACACAACGTCAAATCTTTTTTTCCCTTCTTTTGTAGTGGCCTGTTCCCTCATTCCATTTTCATTAAAATGGAGAGCAGCAAGTATAAGTCTGTAAGATAGTTTAAGAATATGTAGAAAAAATATAAAAACAAAAAGGTTTTGATATTTTGAGTTTCATTAAAAATAATATATACCTTGACAGCATTCCATGGTATGAAAATCCAATCATCTTTGGTGCAAAGTGATTGACAACTGCATGGAATCCTTCAAGTGCTGCTGTCTGGGAACCAGGTGATAATTTGGGGACGTCTTTCTTCATCTGGTTTGAGAAGACCAGGTCTGAAAACTTTTCAGTCAGTTTTGATCCTTGCAAATGATGAAACTCAATTTCATATACTGATACAATTGTGTTTAACAAACCAGAAAAAAAAACACTTGCTAATATGTGCTATATTACCTGGTTTCAACCATTTTTTGTGTCGTTCGATGCCTTCCAAAGGACCATGGGGGCAGGTGTTATATAGTTCACCATCATGTTCATGAATATTTTGGACATGATTAGCAACCGATTGCCATTTTTTTAACAACAACTGCCCATTTCCATCTGGGGTTGATGCAGCAGACCAATATAAATGATTGCAAATACTTCTAATCCATTCTTGAAGTTGTTCATACCCTTTTTCCTTAGACATAGCAGTCAGCTTCTTCTTTAATCCTGATTTATGCAAAATACAAATTTGATTCATCACCTACTCCTCATAATTTAAAATATTATGAATTCTTAAGATACATGTAAGTCTACACAAAAATAAAATATGTTCCTTTTAAAAATGCCAAAACATTATTTACCTTTTGCTACATGCCATACATCAAAGTGATGGACTGTTTCTGGCATTTCTTCTCTAATGTGTTTCACAATCTGCACATGCCTGTCGGTTATGATCCCCTTGATTTTGATCCCTCTTTCCTGAATATGATTCGTGCTCCTTATAAACCCTTCCTTTTCCATGTGATGGCTACTTTTTACTTAATTGCTCTACAGGTGAAGAATAAATGATGTTAAATCATATGAATTTGCAGAAGAATACAATATGAGATGACCATTAAAAAGAGTACCTGTATCAGTTCTATATTGATTACAAGAGAAAGGTCCATGTCAAGCAAAGCATAGCTTCCAAACTTCGCAGAATGTCCAGGAGTATCGGCTCGACCATCCCCTCCGACAGTTAAAGCTTTGCCATTTTCTTCCAATTTTTTAAAATAATTATCCTGGAAGTTTTTCCAAACGGAACAAACTGATGGGTGGAGATAGTGCTTCTGGTGTTGAAAGAAAGTATTGGTTGTAATAGTCTGAATATGGAGATGTTCCATAAACCTAAGAACTTTTGATGTTAGTAAGCCTGGAAATTAAAAAAAAAGTTATAGTGTATTTTTTTTTACCCCCATCCCCTAATTAAGCCCATTAAAATTATACTAGTTGATAAAGTGTTACCTGTAAACAGAATAGCTGCAGATAAAAGTAGATTTCCTGCAGGAATTGACCCAGTCATTGGTTGACTGTTCCATATCCTATGATGTCCACAACTGCCACATATTTGCTCAGCTTGAACCAAGGACCCTTAAATTTTCTTGACAGCAAATAAGGTTTCAGATGAACAAGATGAACAATAGCGGAATAATTCGAGTAGGTTGGATTCAAATACAATGAATTTTCTTTCATTCCACATCCCTGTACCTTCACTTTTACTGAAAAAAAAACAATAAAATTGCATTATGTAGATCAATGGGAGAAAAGTAAAAAACTCTAATTTTGGTAAAATTCTATCTACCTATTTTCTTCAGAAAAGGTGTCTGGCAGTGAGTCATCTGATAAGTTGGGCTCATAATCTGAGTCTTTGTTAGGTTCCTCTGTGTAACTGGGAGCTGTATCATCAACATCGTCATTCAGATATGATGTTTGTTTCAATTTTTTTTTTTCGCCTTCTTGAAAAGTCGAACTCTTCCAAATCCCTGTTGACCGTTCACGGTAGCTCAGACGGTAGAGCGCTCGCTCCGTGATCGGAAGGTCGTGAGTTCGAATCTCGGCCGCGACAGACCTAAGTCGATAAAAAATAGGTAGCAACTGTTCCTTCGCCATGCGCTCGGCACTTTGAAGTGAAAGTTGCGGGTCTTTCGGATGAGACCTTAAAAACCGAGGTCCCGTGTCACGGCAGGCGTTGGCACGATAAAGCTCCCTCACTGCTCAATGGCCCTGAGTGCCGAGTAAAGGTCAAAAATTTGAAGCCCTTCACCGGTATATGGTGACGTCTCTATATGAGTGAAAAATTCTCGAATGGGACGTAAAACAACATACAATCAATCAATCAAATCCCTGTTACATTGAGTCCCGGTAGTAATCATCTTGGGTCTCTGTCTGATGTCAACTTGAACTCCTGATCAAATTAAATTATTATTAAATATATATATGAAACAATTGCAATATGCAGAATGTTGCATATAACCCATGAAGTATTTCAGTTTACCCTTTTCTTTTAATTGTGGCTTGACTTGAGAGTATTTTGATCTTCTCAGTACTGGTTTCCTGTCAACCTGCATCCCAACAGTTCGAGTCTTACTCTGAAAAAGTAATAATGAATGCCAATATCTAATTTAATTAAAGCATATTTAAAAACTATTCTGAATTGCTTTCAATCTACCTGTTCAGGTTCATCCAGGTTGTTACTTGAATCTGTTCCAGTCTCGACTAATTCAGTATTTTTTAAGCTGGCACTGCTTTTAGTCTGGATAACCTTTAAAATTATAAAATGATTAAGATTTTTATTGCTCATAGCCCCCCCCCCCTCCCTTTCATAACTTTTAAACAAAAGTAATTATAGTTAAAGATTTCATAAGTAGTTGAACAAAACTTAAGTAAATGAATGTTTTTCCCACAAAAATACACAATGAGAAACAATGCAACTTACTCTCATACATTCACGTTTTCTAAAAGCAGCTCTCATTTTTTGGGTTGCGAAGGACGCTCTGAAGCTTCCTGGTGAGAGGGTGATGCATACGGATTCGACCTTTTTGGACACGGCACATCGACTGTGTGAACTGTGGGTACTGCATCTGATAACAAACTTTTCCTCTTTACTTCAAAACCTATAGATTCTTTGATCGAATATTCCTGAGGATAGCACTTCGATGTGAAATGATTTTCACATAGCACGGAATACTTGCTTGGGTTTGTGAAGTCTTTTCTTTTAGTTTTCACAAAATTAATCCATAGTCGCCGAATTTCAGGGCGATTTTCTTTCGGAAACTCGTGGAGAGACACATTGTCACGATTGGTTGACGTACAACCCGCCGCTACACAAAACTTTCCAGATATTCTCTTAGACATTTTATTAAGCACATGCTATTCATACACAACGTGTGACGTCATATCCGGTTTTCTGGTCTTTTTCTGGAGATCGCACAGGTGTGTTAATCGCTATTTTTAGCGTTATCTCTGCAGTGCGTTGGAATTTGGGGGAACCACATATATCGCTGTGATCGTAATTTTAATATCTATTTTACTGACTTGAAAGTTAAAACCTCTAAGGCCTTTCTTTAAGTTTTAACTTATAAGTAGTAAGTGACATCATTTTTGAACGGATTAAACTGATATATTTTTCATATCATTTATAGCGTCTGGTGGGGAGAAAACCCTTTGTGTTACAAGACAATTGATGTTTGGAATGTAATGGACAGGACAGTGAGTGATTTATCTCAATTATCAGTGTGAGAGATATGGATTTTACAGACAAAGAAACAATAACATGAACAGGAAAAAAGGAGTGAATGGTTCAGAAGTAATATGGGCAGGAGAACATTCCAAAGTTTCACAAATTTGAACACTGGGACTCTAGAGGAATATTATATAGTGACTGAAGTAATATCAGATAGACTTAAAAAAACATTGAACTACATTTATTTCCCTCTGTTGATTTCATTCCATAGGTGTGACAAAAAATAGAGCATTTGTTTGAGGAACAAGATAATTTACCATGCAGGATTTATTCAATCAATTGTATTTTACTCGTAATTATGGAAATAAAAAGGTTACAGGAATTCATATTGTTGAAATAAAATAATTCAGTCGCCGATCATTTGCCAACATGTTTATAGAACGTAGGGCCAACGTTGGTCCAACATTCATTCTTAGCTTTAAAAAAACATTGAACCAACATTGAGCCAACAGGAAGTTAAACGTTGGGCCATTGTTGGGCCAATGCCAGATAACCAACCATCGAATGTTGGCCCAACGTCGAGCCAACTTGTTGGTTGAACGTAGGGCCGATGAGCAAGATGATGTTGGGCCAACGCAATTTTCACCGTTGAGCTTGCGTTGGCCCAACGTAGGCTTGCTATATGGGGGCCGCTATGTATCTTCGTTTGTAAGGAATTTTATGAAGTTTCGGAATCCAATATAGATATGGTAATTCAAATTCATGTTGGTTGTTGGGAATATTAAAAATATTCAAATCACTCTGATTCTCCACACAAGTACTCTGAAATTGATATTAAAAGGATGCTGGATTTCATCATGGACAATATCAATGTAGTACTGGACTTTTACGAGAAGCACTGACTTTTACACTCGACGGCTTACTTTGACAATTAAATATGTGTCATGTACGGAGGTACGGAATTGATATTATATTAGAAAACCTTACTAGTGGTCATAGGTATGATGTTAGGGACACTTACATGATTTACTTGTGTTCAATCAACACAAGAGATAATGGGAGGTAGAATAAATTAACTTAAAATTCCCTATTATGAGGGATAGAATTTCCTTTCAATCTCATTTTAAGAAGGAATCAAATAAGGAAGGAAAAAAACATTCCAGAATGAAAACCTGGCAGTAGTTGGTCAAATGGGAAAGGGGGAGGTTAGTACAGGGTGTTTATCCTTCCCCTCCCCAGAAAACGTAATATGTGCTTTGAAATGCCCAATTAATATCGTTTAATTAACTGTTAAGCTAAATACTTATATATCGCAAAAAAGCTGCCGTATATTGTCCCACTGTAAAAGTAAGTCCTCGATTGTAAAAGTCAGCGCTTCTCGCAAAAGTCCATTTGGAGACCAGGTCTCTTAAGAAACTGTTGGAATACAAGAGGGTTCTTATTGTGGTCCTTTACTAGACGACCTGTTTTTATATTATGAAGCAGAATTTATCAAAAAATTTCTACATGACTTGTCGTTGCCTTCAACCCGACATTCAAATCTATTGACACGTATTATTAATGAACAATAGTTACTTCCATTTATATATGTCGACTCGTTGTATCCCAGTGAACTTGAAAGAAAAGACACAATAGAGTCTGCCACATCTGTTTCGTAATTGGATGTTTTACTGTCTATAGACGATTAGGACCAACTAACAACTGAACTGTATAACAAGATAACTTCAGCTTTTCAATCGTCAACTTTCCCCTTTTGATGTAGTAATATTCCACCAATACCTACATATGCTGTTAATGTCTCCTAAATTATTCGATACTCAAGATGATGCTCTGAGTACGATCCGGCAGGATACTGACAGATAACTTGATATTACAGAGATTTCAACAACATCGCTTAAAGTCAGCATTTCGCAAATTCTATGGTCGTTATAATGACCTTGTTAGTAAATATAACTTATCAATGGGTCGTATTTTGACTGACATATTTCATACCAATTGTTAGGTCTTTAGGCCTTAGTTTTTAGCTCTACTGGTCAGAGACCAGAAGAGCTTATGCGATAGTAAGGTGTCCGTCCGTCTAGCTGTCTGTCTGTCTGTCCGTCCGTCTGTAAACAATTTTTCAAAACGCTACTCCTCCTACAGTTTTGGTCTGATTTCAATATAACTTGGCACATAAGTAGACTACACTAAGATACATAATTCTGTGTATCGGTTTTTTATTTCAATGAACATTGTTGCCATGGTTACTAAAAATAGAAATTTCTGTGAAATACTTTCGAAATGCTACTCCTCCTACAGTTTTGGTCTGATATCAGTATAACTTGGCACACAAGTAGACTATACTAAGATACATAATTTTTTTTTATCTGTTTTTGATTTCAATGAACAGTGTTGCCATGGTTACTAAAAATAGAAATTTCCATGAAACACTTTCAAAATGCCACTCCTCCTACAGTTTTGGTCTGATTTTAGTATAACTTGACACACAAGTAGACTACACTAAGATACATAATTCTGTGTATCCAGTATTCGATTTTGATGAACGGTGTTGCTATGGTTACTAAAATTAGAAATTTTTAAAAATACTTTCAAAACGCTACTCCTCCTGCATGTTTTGTTTGATTTCAGTATAACTTGGCATACAAGTAGAACTACACTGAGATACATAATTGTCATTATTGCTTTTTGATTTTGTTGAATGATGTTGCCATAGTTACTTAAATTGAAATTTCTGTAAAAATATTTTGAAAGGCTACTTCTCCTACAGATTTAGTCTGATTGCAATAAATCTTGCCACAAAAACAGACTAAACCAGGGATCATTATTCTATTTATTGTTGTTGCAAAGTTTCAAGTCCAAGTGCTACTTTTATCTTCCTTTATAAGTACAACCAGTAGAGCTACAGTTTCCTCAGAGACTTCTGGTTATACTGAATATGTCTACGAATTATTTTGTCCATCTGCTCATGCAATACATAGGGCTCACGGCGGGTGTCTCAGGTCGACAGGGGATGTTAACTCTTCTTAGGCACCCGATCCCAAAACTGGAATTTCCAGCTGCCCGTCTTTATGCCCTCTTCATACATTTGTATTGTTTGTAGGGTTTTTTTTGTTTTTTTTTTAGATCGATCACTGTTCGTTATCTTCAACTTTTTTAATACTGAAATTTCAGTGTTAGTATTTAATTTATCCACATAATGTTTTACAACGACCATGTCACAAATCAACAATTGCAAAAAAGATAGGCATTTGAAAAGTTAAGCATTATAGCTGTATAATAGGGTCCCTGTGCTGTTCGTATCAATGACGAGGGATATATTGTAACTGAAGATGGATCAGTGTTTCTTCTCAAGGCACTGATAGTGAAAGTTTTTGTCAAACATTAAATTATTCACTGAGGCCATTGATTGTACCAAACAGCCTGTAGGTTGAATGAGGTAGAGTTCCAAACATTCATTATAGATAGGTTCATGTGTAAATAATTATTGTCGAATTTGATCATCATATTTTTTAATGTTTCACTCTTTCATGCAAGGTGTTCTCATTAGACAATCCAAAAAGATGTCAACTAATTTCGAAGTACACGTAGTTCTCCATATATATCACATGATATCCGTGTGAATTGGTAATGAATGGGGAATAGTTTCCTAGATAAATCTTGACAAAATATAAGTATCTGATGAGAACTGATTACATGTAGCTAAAAAAAGTATTGACAAAATATTTTTTGTAGACTGATGTTAATGTTTGTTATGCTAATCGTATGTTATCCATGTTGACCGACTCTTGATAAATACCTATGTCATTTTATTTAATGTTTGGCACAGTCACTGTCATATTCCTTTTAATCAATATATTTGGTACACTCATATTCATTAGCTTTTTCAGCTTCGTATCATCAGTGACGTTCACATTCCTTTGCTCAGAACTCTCTCCTCTACGATGTATTCTTTGGATATTGGTACAATCAATTGACGCATTCACTTTCTCATCAGATATGATACAATTACTGATGCATTCCTACTAGGCCTATTACATAAACTTAACATTGTCAATTTATCAATGGCTGTTTATCTTGACTTATTCTATAGTTAGTTAACAAAGAAGATATTAAAATTCGTCATCTTCTTTGTCCAATGCTACATCTATTTATTACGGAAGCCTATTAGTGCCAACCTGTATATATATAAAAGCAAACCTCTCTATATAAAGGAAATGCGAAATGTAAAAACAGAACCTCGAAATATATAAAGGAAGTGCACTTATGGGCTTCCGTAGTTCATGTTAAAGAAAAGCATACCGTTCTGTAACATGTATTTATGAAAGCTGATGTAAGCATAAAAAAGAATGTACTTGTGTATCCTTATCTTGTTAAAATCCTGATAACACTTCACCCTTTATTAATAATTGTCTATTTCTGTTGTCAATCTTTTAGGACTGTCCTCAGAACATCATTCAGTACAGTTGTTTTAAGTGATTAAATATTAGGAATGCCCTTGTTAAGGTCTTCCGTTCCAATGGAAGACATTCTACTGATTCTGATGATTAAAATTATTCGTCTCCAACGGAAGACCTTATTGTTTTCGTTCGGTTTCTTTTTCCCTATTATTATTAGTCTTACCGATTTTGTGCAAGCGAGTTCTCGGTAACGGCTTAGCCGATTTTCATAAAACTTTCATATCTGATAGGTATTGATCTGAACCTTATTGGAAATTTTTTTAGTCTTTTTCACTTTCCATCTTGAGATATTTGGGGTTTTCTGATTTTCAGAGGGTCGGCTTGTCCTGGAAACTCCTCCGAAACGACTTAAGATATTGTGTCAAGATTTTCAGTGAGGGTAGGGGAAGGTTTGAAGATTTGCAGATGGGTGTCCAAAGCTCTCTGGCGCAAAAGGCGCCGAAGCTCAGTAGGGCTCAAAAATGTCTCACAAAATTTTGGACAGTGTTGATAAGCAATACTAAACAAAACATGGTCAGAATAATGTTCTAAAAAATATGCACCCCTTCAATTTTTGTTAAACGGCCCATTCAGGACTTGGAGGGGTGGCCCATAAATATTTCCATTCGGCATATCTCCACAACGAAAAGAAATTTTTGAATAGGTGTTGAACAAAAAGTCTTCAAAATCACAAGACCTTTCATTTCATATCAAGAAAAAGGGGCTGACCCCTCAAATTAGGGACTCAGAGGGGCCAAAAGTCTTTCATCTATAACTCTTTAACTATCAATATTTTGTTATCAATTACTGAAGCAAAATGCTCATCTTAACGATTTGCCACTACATATTATAAAATGAAGATCATATGGTGCGTAATAAGGGACCAGAATGCTAAATCTTTGACGCTTTATATCTCAACAAGGGGAGATATTTTAATAAGCAATATTGAACAAAAGATGTTCAGAATAATGTTCTGAACGATGTGCGTTCTTTAAATTTTTGCAAAACGGACCCATTAAGGACTTGAAGGGTTGGCCCCTAAATATTTCTATTCTACATATCTCGAAAACGAGAAGAAACTTCTGAATAGTTGTTGAGCAAAAAATGTTTAAAATCACAAGTCTTTTCATTTGATACCAAGAAAAAGGGGCTGACCCTTCAAATTAGGGACTCAGAGGGGCCAAAAGACTAATATGTAACTCTTCAATGATCAAGAATTTGTTATAAATTACTGAAGCAAAAATGCTTAACGTAACAATATGCAACAATATGTTGTGAAATTTTGATTCTCTATTGCGTAATTAGGGGCCATAAGTAGCCAGAATACTAAATCTTTTACATTTCATATCTCGAAAAGGGAAAATATTTTGAAAAGCAATATTGAACGAAAGATCTTCAAGATTATGTTATATAAATCAAAAGAATGAAATCTAAGGTGGGAAATCTTTATATCATTATCTTTTAACGAAGACTTAATCAAAATCACATCTCATCGAAAAATCGGACGGAAGACCTACTCGTTGCTCGCAACGAGATCTCATTTAGTTATTCTTTTTTTCCTAGACGCTAACTTTGAAACTCCCGATTTTCCTCATTTCTAAACGGATTTTGTTCAAATTTTCAGAGCAGTTAGACTTTACAAAACGCTTTTAAAATACTGTAATACATTTCAATAATTTCTTTCCGCTCACGAGTTATTTCCCTTTGATTGAAATATTAGGGGCTTTGGTTTCCAGACAAAAGCTCCGAGACCATAATAGCTGGAGCACGAACATTATTGAAATTGAAAAGAAGAAACACTGTAGTTGTGCACATCAGTTTTTGTTTGTTGATTTCTGCGTTCAAAATGGCGCTAGAGAGGGGTCGAAAATCAGGACGCTTAAAAGAGCAAAAATTTAGACATTTTTTCTTTTGTATCTTTAAATGATTATTGATTTTGTTTGAAAACGAAACCATTTTGAATTAAAAGAAACATTTTATGATGGTTTTTTTTAAAAATTTTAATAAGTTTTTAAAGTGTTTATAGATATCCCAACAAGAACGGCAACTCTATATTAATATTCTACAGTATAAAAGAACAGAAACTATTTTCTCCAATCTGCGGAATACAATTCGTCTCCCATCTCGTTATATTACTGTGATTTCTAAATTACATAAAGTGACTCTTATTAACTAATCAGAATTAGCTATAAATTAGTACTTGTCACACTCTGAAATTCACTAACTGCTAAATAAGACATTATATGTATAAAGATAAATTACACATTAATAGTTGGCAAGTAACCTCGTAGAAAATATTCGCTTGTTTAAACAGTTTTAGACATAATCATGATAATGTACGTTTTATCGATACCTGGAAGAATGGCAAATCTGAACTGGACAAATAAACGATTTTAATACGTCGTATATTGAATTTGTATGTATACATAACTTCATAGACATTTTTTAAAAAGAACGCGCATATTCTTTGAACACAAAAGTAATAGCTTTTCAAAAAGCTTTTCAAAAAGCTTGTCTGACTATAAAGCAATCAATAACTATAGAATGTATAAGCATTATAAAGGTTTCCGTCCATTTTTTTTAATTTCATTACCGTACAATTTGAAGGCATTGTATGAGACATCATTTTTTTCTCATCAGAATAAAGGAAAGGGAACAAAATTTATGTAAATATATTTATTGTTTGTAGCTCAAACAACAAATGTAAATTACAGTCTTTACCTGTACATGCATGTGGAAAACATTTTTGAAATAAGTGGTGGCATGCATTAGTTTCAACTACATAAAATATCAGAAATGCCGAAGACAGCTTAAATTATAAGAAATTGTGAATTGTTATGATAGACATGCAGAATTCTTTTTTTTCACATGCATCACTATTGCATGAATGTCGAGAGGCGCGGATCCGGAAATTTGTTTTCCGGGAGGTGGGAGTTTCACAACAACAGATGTCAGACTCAGAAATATTTTTAACCGAAAAAACAAAACAAAACAAAAAAACCATATAAACTTCCTCAACCCCTGAAGAACCTAAAATCTATTTCCTTTCGGGGTTGGGGGTTGGAGAAGGCACTTTCAGAATTATCATCAATATTTGGCCAGTTCTTCCTTTTAAGAAGTTTTTGTCTGTTTCATTTTATTAAAATTATTTTAAATCTTTATAAAGTACGTCTGATTGAACGTCGGCGCAGGACCGATGGACCGACGCTAATTTCGAACACTGCCCATTATAAACACTATATTTTTAATTTAGGATCGAATTGCATGGGAACCGCTAAGGTATTTGGAACTCATTGGCTTATTCTTAACTGGTAAAATGAGTACCCATGCTAACTTGCTAAAATAAAAGTTTTTTTGAAAAGCTGAACTTTTATGAAACAACATTTAATTTCACAAGTCATAGAAATACTTTGACAAACATCTTAAATTTTGAAATAATGCCATCATATATTTATAGCACTGCCGAATCGTTCCTATTCGGAACAGGTCAAACGCCTGTACTAGCTTCGATTTATATTAAAGCTGACATGAATATGCATAATTATGAGGTACAAGATTTCAAATTTTGTGCGATTTTAGTAACGTCTGAGATGACAATAAAACGTTAATACATATCAAAATGTATCATGATACACATTTATGTTAAAATATTTACATTTCAAGTTGATCAGCTTTTTTTATGCATCTAAACTCATCCTTATTGGTCAATAATGAATATACACTCAAAGGTCAAAAGTATTTACTTTTAAATGTTTATTATAACCTCCACCTATCTAAAACATTTCTAAATAAAATATTTCTACTGCAGCTATCAATATGAAAAAAATCACAAATATCTAGATATAAAGCTGATATGGTATGGCCTTTTTTCTGGAAGTATAACAGTTTTTTTGAATTAAGATTTTAAATTACTAGGATAATCTTGATGAAAGGAGTCTGTTTGAGCTTCATCTTATATGAATTCCTATTAATAATTTAAAATCAAGACAAGTCAAGTAAATTTTATTTATAGTCGGCATGTATCCCACAATAACAGATTCCAATATAACAGATTAACATGGACTGGAATTTTTTACCAGCTTCTATTAAATGTACTAAAGGAAAGAGTACTTTTAAGAAACAAATTAAGAGTTTTATCTTACAAAATGGCATTTTAGAACATGAAAGTGATATGTTTCAGCATTAACTTATAAAACATATTTTATTGATCCTATATGTTGTCATACTTAAATTAAATTTAACGTGTAAGCAACGCAGTGCTAAAATTATAGTGCCAAAAATTGTTATATTGCTTTAATGATGAAACATTGTATTTATATCTTATTTAGGGTAGGATCCCATTGGAAATAAGCTCTCCAGCTTTAATGGGTTATCTGGTATCAACTAGTCACTATCCAAAAATATGGTTTCCTGAATATTTATTTATAAATCTATTTAAAATTTATGGATTCCCAAATATTGTCTTTCCAATGATTATGTACATTGATGTGTATTTGTTTTATGTATGATGACATATGATACCAAATAAATGATGATGATGATGTGATAACTCTTTAACCGACAAAGCTTAAATACAGGTGATAACAAAAATAAGTTGCAACTAAAAACTTTGTGAAAATTTCAAATACAAAGCCTGTAAATGATTACATAATAAAAACTTTTAGTGTAGATATAGGCCAGTTAAGGTTTGTGCCTTGAATTCCATTCCTAAATATGACTGAGGAAATTCGAAATGTGTATCATCATACAAATGTTATATTTCACCCCATGTATCATGATACAAGTGTTCTGAAAGAATAAGGAGCTTAAATATGTAGTTCTACATTGAAAACAAAGCTTATTGATACATACCTCTATAAAATCCTGTCAAAAATAAATCGTTAATTGTCCACAATCACAAAATCATTTCCCCTCGTTTTATACTCTCGAAAAATGACGTCATGGGATGCAAATTTTTAACAGTTCTTATTTTTCTGAAATGAAGACTTCAGAAATACAAGGAGAAGGGAATATATAATTTTTTTTCTAAAAAAAAAAATCATAAATTTTAGGTCACCAAAGGTGGTCCAGAGGGGTAAGCTAGGTACCCCCCCCCTTCTTTTCTTCCTGCGAGGAAAACACACAGTTATGAGCTCTAGATCTAGAGATCAATAAAAAAAGGTCGTAAAATATGACATTGAACACTCCCCTCCCCTTTAGTTAAGGAGAGTAATATAAAGCAGCTCACCCCCACCCCCACCAAGATTTTTTTTTCGATTTTAGAAAAGTTGTTTCGGTTTTAGTTTCTTGTTTAGGCCTATCCAAAAATTTCAGACTAGGATACTTTTTAAGTGGATGTGGAACCCCCCACCCCCCACCCCACCTCCACCCTTTTCCACCTTTTTGAAAAATTCCTGGATCCGCGTAAAGTCACAGGAAGTTCCTATATGATAATGCTGGGAGATAAATATCACTTAGTAAAAGGATTTATCATCCTCTTGTGTTTCTCATAGATTATCATTATACATACAAAATCCTTTTTCTAACAGTATTTTATCAATCCGTACGGAAGGAAGGAATTTCATGGCCTTCTGATAACAGACACAGTATGATGATAAATTTCTTTTATTAAAAGATGATAAGTGTAAGGATCGGGTGACTTACAAGTGTACCATGAATTTGCTATTTATACAACTGAGAATAGTTTTTTTTTATTTCTTGAGGAATAAGCATTGTTTATAAGAAAGTTGGGAGAACTTTATCTTGGAGTTAGTAACGATAAATTTGACTATCAACAAATACGTAATTAATCAAAAAAGAAGGATCTGTTTTACTTTCTGACAGCTAAATCGAAGGAAAGATGGCGATGGACTACTGTGGACGATTTGGAAAAGCTCTCTTAATCGGCATCAACATTTTGTTCTTTGTAAGTACATCAATAATTTTCATCTTTCAATATTTACATTTGCAAATATTTTCTTTTATATAACACTACTGAAAGCAATACGTATCTATATCCGTATAAACACGGGTTCCTCTCGTCATCAACGTTCGACGTAATTTTTCAGTGACGTCATAAAGGGTCGACGCGCAATCAGAGGATCAAACACGTGCCGTTGGGTTTGAAAAATAAAACGTTTCACGCGCTAAAGATTATAATCAGGCAAATATAAAATATGAATAAGTGAAAAATGTAAATATAAGTAATAAGGTGTCATTTTTAAACATCTATAGGGCTATAAATACGGGTTGGTACGAGATCAAAATTACCATAAAGCCCTTCGTGCTTTATGGAATTTGATCTCGTGACCAACCCGTATTTATAGCCCGATAGATGTTTAAAAATGATACCTTATTTCTTAATTAAATACATTTTTTTGTTGTGCATGTATTTGTAAAGATTTTTTGAGAGGAAGAAGATAATGTGCATACGCCCCTAATGTAAAAACAAAGGTGTGTAGATATGCGCAGTATGTATGAATACATCCATCACTCACAGACACCGCACACAAATTACAAGCGTGTTTACTGCTACACAAAATCCCTTTTACAAGATGACTAACTATTAAGCAGCTCTAATATGGTAGCACTAATATAACTTTATTCTTCCTCTTGTACATCCAATATTAAGTCTCGAATTCGTAATAGTCTATTCCAACAACCAGCCCTCACGCGATTCGCTACAGATGGGTTTCAATTGAAAGATGATTTGTTAAACAAAGTACTAGTACTTAAAAAATGTCAAATCAGTCCCTGATGGTATGTTCTACACTTTTTTTCTTAGCAGCATTTGATCGTTGTCCCCATTTAGAATAGGCTAAAGATTTGTGCAAATTAGAATAATTAAATTCTTCTCGCGCACACTTGTTTCATGAAAACTATACTGCATATTAATAGGTTCACATATGTATATGTGTTTATTAAAAAAATGAAATAGTATTCGTGGGATTCGATATAAATCCGGAGTATCATATTGCTTTGAGACTAACACGCTTTTTTTTTTTTTATCTTTTTGACTAACACGCTAATCACTACGCCACGCAGCTCCTGATGAACAGTGGCATTTAAATCATGTTTGTGATATGACCTTTGGCTGAATAGACTTCAAGTATTTCTCGAAAAGGTGCGAATACTTTGTCATAAAAGTGTACTTTTAAGGTTTAGCGGGTCTTTGCTCCATGTTTTTGTTAACCAAAAAATGTATATTTTTATGCAAACTTTTTAGGATTAACTTTCAAGAAAATGGATCCAAGACCCACTCATATCGAAAAATTTTGTTAGAGTATGAGAAAATGGTCATTTGTGTCCTCTTTAGTGTGTGCATGCTATTTCATAGGCAAATAATTTCAGTCTTTGTGAGATTTTTGTAAATTGTAGAGATTTTACATAAAATATACTTTAATGTTAGATGAAATATCAAAGAAAATTTTGATAAAATTGAGAATTTATTTTTCACTTCATATTTGTCGAACTATAGGCACTTCGTCCGCCTTGTTCACCGACTTCTGTGGCACACATATAGTCATACACATGTTCTATAAATAACATGTTATATAATGTTTTGTTCCGTGTTTGTGACATCAAAATGTGAAAATGACGTCAATATGTAGGTGACTTGTGATAAAAAAAAATGGTTGACTCAGTCGTACTCGAGCAACGGACGGCTGTAAAGTTTAACGTGTATCTTGGAAATTCCTTTGCAGCATAATATGATAATTTGTAGAAGGTTTACGAAGACAAATGACTTAACCAGAAGTTCAATTAATAATTGTATTGATTGTTTTAGTGAAGGCTGGGAGATGGTTAAAAACGATGTTTGTTCTGTTGCCCGGCGAAAGCAAACCGGGGAAAAGATGTGTGCTTAGTTGAGCAAATTGTTATGAAAGATTGTCAAATTACAATTAGAAAAATTGTTGAATATCTTAACAATAATATAATTATTAAATCCCTAAAATATCGTTTACTTAAGACTTTAAACATATGAGCTTTGATAAAAAGAATGCGCCCATACTTTATCCACATTGGATAAACGACGCTCCCGAGACAGAGGACTCGGGTTGTGATGGTCACCATGCTAATTCATGGAAGGGATATCCGCATCCACCCATCCTATTGCCGAGATTTGTCCATTTCTGATAGATGGACTGTTCTTGTTATAAAAAATAACTTGCATGGTAAGAAATATAAGACTCGGAAAAATCTTTTAGCTTCTGTGAACAGAACGCTAAGGAGTATGTCACGTGACCGCCAGTGGCGTATATTCCATATAGGCAAAAAGGCTGTAGCCTACACATCATTTTCTTAGGGATAAAAAAATTGGTTGGAAAAAAGAGAAGAAAAGATGATAATTATTCTTATCTATTAGTTTTATTTTGTTGCAAATGCCAAAATAGCTTTCTTAGCAATCCGTACTTTTATACCTATCCAAAGTTGACAGTTTTACTATATATTTAAAGACAAAACTTCCTATAGCTGGAATTTTTTAAATCCTAAACTCAAGTTTTTTTAATTAAATTAAGTCTGTATCAGACAATTTCAAAACCATCGACAGCAACAGGAGGTCATGATTAGTGCAGGAAATGAAATTAATATTACTGTTTTTTTTTTTTTTTTTTTTTTTTTTTTTTTTTTTTTGGTTAGTAGGAAATTAAATGTATTGATCGTATTTAGATTATTCAGTAAGGAAGTTTCCATATTTTCTAAGTAGAGTAAAAATAAGTTAAAACTTCTCATTTTGTTGAGTAGTCTTCATATCATGATATAAACTGTAAAAACGTTTGCAACATTATTTTCACTTGTCAAATTGTAGATTACAATCTTAGATGTCTTCGCGAAAAGCTCCCACCGACCCCTCCCCTCTCCTGCAATCCCTATCGAGAGGGGGGGGGGGTGGCAACCTTCTCCTTGCCTACCCATACTTTGCGCCTCAAAATAAATCTGTGACTTCTCACTAGCTTACACATTAGCAGATAAGAATATACGCCACTGACCGCCTGGAGCACGTGATTCGCGCATGGTCAGAACAATGGCAGATGTGCATTAAAACCGGAGAGGACTACTTTAAAAAATAATGCACACTGAAACCTCATTTTATTTCTTTTAAGGAAGTGATTCAATTAGTTCGCGAACGTTTTGATCATCCCTCCTAGAGTATAGAAAATCTTTCCTTGATATTTATGTCCCTGAATATCGAAGATCAGAGGCATAATGTTTTGTCCTTCTGTTTGTCTGTTAAAACTTCAAACCTCCGGCTCGATAAAACAATCGCATGATAATATCTCCCTGACCATTGAAATCTCGTATTATCACATGAAGAAAGTATTAATAATCATGTAACTTAGATTATTGAAGATCGTTTCGTGGCTTTCAATAAATTTGTTTTCAGTGAGTACAACAAATGAATAAAATGGATAATACTGAGAAGCTTTGGCTTTGAACAGATTACTTGACTGAATGCATACAAGATCAAAATACAAAAAAGAAACTACATGTACTTAAGAATACAATACTCTAATAATTTAAAGAAATCAGTATGTTTATAAAGACTGAATTGTAGCGTATACTTTGTTAATTTAGCATCAATTGTTGAGGTATTAATCGAACTAGTCCTCATTTAGGGAAAAGGGAAAATAAAATAACTAGTTAAATGAATTTATTGCTATATAGTATTACCTGCCGTGATTATTCTAAAGCTCCAGAATCAGGTTATAAAAAAGGACGTTATTATTCCGGTGTATGAAAATAAAATGAAATAATTCCTTCTTTCATTATAATTTCATTATTGAATCGTTTCTTTCCATTGTAATTACATGTTTAAAGCAGCAACATGAGTCCAGCTACAAAGTATATAAATATAATCGCACAGAGTTGGAAAAACCGAGTATAAAGTTGGAAAAGCCAAAATTAGAGTTGGAAAAGCCAAAATTATATGTTTAAGCGTCATTTAGTTTGTAAGGTTTACAAAGGAATATACAGAAATAATCTCTAACAATCTTTCTTTAATAAATAGCCATTTTTAGTCTTACTGATAATCAAGCATCTTCAGCGTAGTTTAAATTCAAATTTGATTAGGATCATAGGAATAGGTTTAGGCTTCAATAAGGTATCAGAGTTTTACAAGGAAGTATGTAAAAAGAAACCTTTTCAGTACATGTGCTCAGGAAAAAATCTTGTTGAAAACAGGAGAGCCATGTTGGTCATATTGATATTGGGCTAGGTTTTGGTCGACATTTTATGAAATTAAGGTCTGACGATACGTTTCTCAAATACTTGTTTTTTGCATTCCTTTGTAAATTACTAAGACTAATATTTATCATTATCATTTGATTTCTAAACTATTTTTTTCATTTCTGAAAAATATATAAACTAAAAATCGTGATATTAGCAGTTGAAGTGATTTCCAGTATAGGATTATATAGGAAATACCATCGTCCTGAATATTGCACAAATGCCAGGTAATTATGTTTCCTAATTTTTTGTGAGCTCGAGGAAACTGCTTAAAATATCAATATTTCAATCATAAATTCTTGGGAAAAGTTATATATTTTTGAGGAACGTGTCATCTGACCTTAAACAGGGGAATTTAAAAAAAAATCTGCTGATGACGAACAAGCAGGGCCATAATCACTCAGGTAATCCTTGTTGCCCATGGGCCCCCTATTCTTTGTATCTCGTCTATTAAATGTATTATTTTACCATGTGACCAATTAATTATGCAAATCCAATGCATGATTATTCTTGGGGTACAATTGTGAAGCTCAATTGCATTAGTGCAACATTGTACAATTTTATATGGTCCCATAGCTTTTCATTTCATAATGAAATTAATTAACAAATACATTGTATTCTCAACAATTTTAGTATCTACAACACAGTAAATTATATGTTTCACGCATAGGAATATACATCTTTTCCATTGCAGTTACTTGGTGTTGGTTTACTGGTAGCGGGGATAGTAGCGAATGTCAATGTCATAGCCGACGAGGTATTGCCCCCGCTAAACAAGGTGGAATTGGCAGGAAACGACCTGGGGAATTTTTTTTATTTAATACCGGAACTAATAACGGTATTTCTTAATCTTTGAAATATTTAATACATTCAAAATGATTTTTAAAAAATGATTTCAGACTCACTTAAATCGAATTTCCCGCGCATTGAAAGGGTAGGCTAATTAACGAAATGGATGCTTAGTATTGCTACCGATATTCGAGGCAAATCAATACCTATATTTATAGAAAAAAAAATACATGTACATTAATCGTGTTTTAATTTCATTAATAAAAAATGATAATAAATGTAAATTAAAAAGGCAAAATGTCGCAAAAATTTGATGTGCATCTCTATCCATTTTCTGATATTTCGTCGTTTAGTGCTACCAAAGAAAATGGGCCCAGGCTACCGGACGAAGCGATCAGCTGTCTGGTCCCATTTTAGCAGAAAATCAGACGGCGGTGTTTGTAATCATTGTCAATTATTTTGCCAGGGGAAAAGGGGGAATACGAGCAACTTAATTAAACATCTACGAATCATACACAGAATAGATATTAACCCATGTACAATTTTTAACGTGAAGAAACAGAAAGTAGATCTACATGTAGAAAGCGAAGGTTTGACTTCCTCTAATGCTTCAGACAAAAAAGGTAGATTTTTTTTTTTAACCATTAGGTATATTAGAAGATGCACAGTGCACACTTAAATGCACTTAATAAATAAAAGTTTATTCTTGGAAATCTTGACAATGATTTTTTTCTCTCCATCTGTACATTCATAAAAGTGAAAATAAGTTAAGAAAAAAAATTATTAGAATTAGTTTGATGATATTTAATTTATTTAATTGAATAATCGAATAAATCATTTTCTGAATAAATAAGCATTGAAAATGAAAACATAAATTATTTTGATAAAAGTTATAACATCAAACTGAAATTACTGAATTGTTTTGATATTTAAAAAAAAAGGGGGGGGGGGCATTACACGTGCTGATAATCATTTTAATGGAGTATAAAATCAAATCATTTAGATGAATTTGTGCAATATTTCTGATTCAACAGCAGCTGTATCAGTTATAACACCACCACTTCCCAGCCTATAGAAGTCCACTTCCTCATGTCAAATGAATCCAGGTCCTCAAATTATCAAACAGCCTACTCCATTTAACCAACTTACCTTGTCTTCTAGTTTAAAAAAGAAAAAGATGTCGAAGGAGCAGCATGAAAGTATTAGTAGGGCAGTTACCAGATTTGTTGTAAAAGAAATGCAGCCTTTTAGTATAATAAGCAGTAATTCATTCAGAGAAGTTTTAAAGGAATTAAATCCAGAGTTCATTCCACCCAACAAGGAAACAATATCTTCTATTTATGTTCCAAACTGGTACAATGTGAAAATGCAAAAACTACAAATAGAGTTGGCTTCAGTAGAAGCTGTTGCAATTACAGCAGATCATTGGACAAGTTTGGGTGGGGACCACTATCTTACAGTAACAGCTCACTTCATTAAAGACTGGACTCTAGAAAACAAAGTTCTACAAACGAAAGCAGTGTATGAGTCCCAGACTGGAGAGGCAATATCAATATATTGGAAATAAGAGAATGTCTAACCTCATTCGGTATCAAAGAAAAAGTAGTTGCCATTGCTGTGGACAATGCTGCTAACATGGCAGTAGGTGCAAATGTGTTGAATGTCTTACGGGTCCCTTGCTTTGCCCACAGCATGAATGTTTCTGCTGGAAAGTTATACAAAGAGACAGCATTTACTAAATGGCTTGCTCGCATAAGATCAGTAGTCCTTTGGTTTAAGCGTGTCCACATGGCTGGAGTTGTTTTGAAGGAAAAGTTAGCTTCCTTAGAACTTCCAAAACATAATGTCATTCTTGATGTTAAGACCAGATGGAACTCTATGTATCTGATGGTTGAAAGATTTGCTGAAATTTATCCTGGACTCAGTGCAGCAACCAGAGATCAGCGGTTGAAGAAGCGTGTTGACAAGGACAAAGTGGACAAAGTAACAGATGAAGATTTGAAGAAAAGTGAAGAATTTGTAGAATGTATGAAAATTCTTTACACAAGCACGTTAGCAGTATCCACTGACAAAATGCCCACTATTGGTCAGATACTTCCAACCTGGTTAAAACTGCAAAAATGTTTCACTGTTCAACGCGATGATAGCCCATTTATTAAAATGGTAAAGACAGCAATATGGAACGACATGAAGAATAGGTATCAAGATGAAGAAGTGCGCCATTTCTTGGAAGAGGCGGCTGCCTTAGATCCTAGATTCAAATCAAAAATGACCAAAGAAGAGGAAGTTTGGGACAGAATACAAGAAAAATTACTGATATGATCAGAGCAAAGAGAGCCAGCCTCACAGTAATTAAACATGATCCAGATGAGCCCATGTCCTTAAACAACAATGACACAGAGTCCACCAGTGAAACAGAAATAGTTACAGATGTCACAGAAGAAAGCACTGTAAGCATACCCTCTTTAAAACACCCAAGATCTGCAATTGAGGAATTATTCAGTGAGGATGAAGATTCTGTTATAATTACAAGACATGTAGCTCCACCAACTCCTGAAATGGAAGCCCAAAAGGAGATTGAAATGTTCAAGAAGTTTCAAGGAATTAAATTCAGTGCTAATCCTCTTTCATTCTATGATGAGCACAAGTCTAAATTTCCGTGGATTTCGGCATTGTCCATCAGGTATTTCTGTGTTCCTGCCAGCAGTGTTCCCTCTGAGAGAATTCTTTCCTTAGCTGGAAATATTATCAGCCAAGAGCGTGTGCGCCTCGACCCGGAGAAGGCCGATATGTTTATTTTTCTACATAAGAATGCAGAGTGATTGACTGAATTCTTGAAATGTCACTTCATTTACATGACAGAGTTATTTCTACATGTGAGAGATGTTGAACAGTTTAAGGTGTCTGTTATCATAAAAGTACTCAATTTTACTCAAATAATCAGTCAATTAAATATCTTTAAATATTTTGTTTCACATTTTATCTTTAATTAACCCGGGAGGTTGTGTATACTGTGAGTTGTGATTATGTTATTTATATATGTAGTGAAATTAATTTGAGATTCAGTTTATTTGTTTTGTTTTTCATTTATTAAAAGTTTGAAGAATAAACATGGTTTATAAGCTCATTTTAGTGTATAACATTGAAAGGTTGGTGATTGGTGAAAGCGCATTTGTTTTAAAATGAACCTTCAAGGTATAGTACCGTATCGTTAAAAATACCGTATCGTTTCAAAAATACCGGTATGGTATCGTACCGTTTCATCCTTAACAGTATCCATCCCTAAATGGGTGAAGAAATTATGACTTCCAATATAAACATGAGTTCCTTTTTAGCTCACATGAGCTGAAGGCTCAAGTGAGCTTTTCTGGTCCATATTTGTCCGTTGTCTGTCGTTGCCGTTGTCGTTGTAAACTTTTCACATTTTCATCTTCTTCTCCAGAACTATTTGGCCAATTTCAACCAAACTTGGCACAGAGTATCATTAGGTGAAGGGGATTCAAGTTTGTACAAATGAAGGGCCATGTCCTCCTTCAAGGGGAGATAATTATGAAATAGCGAAAAATTAATGGCATCATTGAAAAATCTTCTTCTCAAGAACCAATGGGCCAAGAAAGATGAAACTCATGTGGAATCATTGTCAGGTGGTGTAGAATTAAATTTGTTCAAATCATGACCCCCGGGGGTAGGGTGGGGCCGCAATTGACGACCGAAATTTTAGATAGGAATACATAGGAAAAAGCTTTTCAATACTAAACTGATTTTGGCTTTCTTCCTAGCCACAGTGTTCAGGTGAGCGATGTGGCTCCTGGGCCTCTTGTTATTAAATGGCTTTTTTTCAAATACAATGTAATAAGATGATAAATATGCAAAAAAAAATTACTATTTACAATAATGTCAATTTGCATTATAAAAGACTGAATATTTTGCAAATCATAAAAAAGTGGCGAACATTCTATCTACAAATACATATTATATGCTCATTATTTTTACAAAGAAATTTATTAAAGGGATTGTTACTTAATGTCTGCATGTTGCTCTCCTATTGAGTATACGTATTGCTTATTAAGCTATATATATATATATATTACATATATACTGTTCTTCTAGTTTAATAATGAAACTAAGGAGGTCTTGCTCAAGTCCCTGCAGGAAAACTATATCGACGAATCTTTGAGTTCTACCAACGATATTTCTAATGCATGGAACTATGCATTTTTAAAGGTACGTAATAACATCATACGTAATTCTTGATATTACGTGTTAAACAGTAAGACATTACTGTAATCAGTGGTAATGTAGTACTGTTATTCTTAGACTACGTCAAAATTGCTGACTTGCTCTCCGACAAATCAACAGCTAAGCTTGAAATCCAGCCATCGTACATTGTAACACATCTTTATTTATTCTTAAGACTTCAGGATGCAGTTCATGTAAAAAAAAACAACCAAGTATATATTTTGATAATGTATATATTACTTCAGTTTAATTGCTGCGGCGTTAATAGAGTACAAGGGACTACAAACGATTTTGACCTCACCCCTTGGTGTACAACTTCCGGTGAATGCCAACAAACAAATGCGCAGATTCCTAGAACCTGCTGTGTGGGAGTTACTGAATCAAACTACAAATCCCAGGCCCCGGCTGACTGTTACGCCAGCGTTTCCAAAGACTACAATACTCAGGTGAGTGTTATTATTTCAGCAAGAAATTTGAAGGAAATCATTAAAAAGAATCTATCAAATTTGTCAGAAAAATATTGAGGGTGTAGGAAGGACAATTTATTAAGATTCAACAAATTTATCAAAAAATTAGGAAAAGTATAGAAATTCTTGAGCGTAACATCGGGGCCGGGGTCCATGAATGTTTTTCAAGGGGGATCCTTACCGACTTCAAAAACATCTGACTCGGAAATTTTTTTAACAAGCTCCCCCCTCCCCCGCCAAAAAAAAGTGGGAAAAAAGTCTTAACAAGAATAACCTACTACATGGAAGTTGGACATTTTTCAGGACTTCTTCCGGGTTCGTGTTCATAAAGGAGGCGGGTAACTAAGTTCACTTTTTTTTGAAGGGTTACTTAATTTTATAAATTTAACTTAAAAAAAAAAACAACCTCCCGACTCTGCTTTTCTAGATTTGCACATGGCTTAGGATTTGATAAGTTTTGTGTATGTAAGCGTTCAAAAATCGGCATTGGTTTTAATTAAAACTAAACTAACCAATGCCGATTTTTGAACGCTTACATATTAGAAACTAATTTAGTTTCTATATCATGATTACGGATATAATTGTACTTTGTAATATAATGTTTCCTTCGGAAATATTCTCCAATTCCACTTGATTTTGAGCATTTTGTTGATTTTAAAGGGCTGCTATGATCGGTTTCAACAGTTAGTTCAAAGTTCATCAGCACCGGTCATTGGAGTCGCAATTACCGTTATGGTAATCGAGGTAAGAAACTGGGTTGTTTTTTTACCACTACAGTAACTATTAAACAAAATATTACATTTGTTCTTGACACTTTATGTTTGAATGTTGCCATTCTCCACAAGACTAATACCTGAAACTATCCCCTATATATATAAACATATATTTTCAAATGGTTAACATAAATTTTTTTTAAGATATGCTTTTTTTTCAAAATCACGACTTAATTTTAAAAAGAGTTTTACTCGTTTATTCATCTTAAATTGATTATTATCGAAAAAAATGTTTGTACAATTTTACTGCGATGAAGAAACCCAGAGTTGTTTTGTACTTTATCACATAAGGAGAAGCTCCTCCTGGCACAAAAAGAGAGTTCACATAATTGAAAATTCGTCCCCCTTTATAAAATATGAACATGGATGTATAAATATAAAACAAACCTTCATACTTTTATTCTGTCATGAAATCTTTTTTTTCCCTCTTTCTTGATAACTTACATGTGTACATTGTCTTTCCTAGCTTTTGGGCTTTGTTTTTGCCATTGTCCTATGTAAGCAGACGGGATCCGAGTCTATGGCTGTGTAATATAACAGCCCAGATACTACACAGACAACAGTAGAGTCAGAAAGAACTCCAGCTCAACATTACTGTCAAGCCATTCAGCCACTATATTCCTATACAACACTCCTGTACTAAGCTTCTATATATCCTTGTTAAAGCATAAGAAGTAATTTAGACAATGTAAATTCTATAATCTTATTATTTTCGTGAATATAAATTATGTTTTCTGGTTTAATTATATAATTCCTATTGAAACAGTTTTAAATCAAATTATAATGTGTTAAGGTTTCGAGTTACACATTTGTAACAATTAATCTAGCTTTTAAAAAGACCTGTGTTTTAAAATTTAGCTTAATGTACTGATGATAGTAATTAACAACTTTATAAATAAGTCATCTCTCAATATATATTCAGCGCTTTTTGTAATGTTACTTTTAAAGAATGCAATCTTATTTTAGAAGACCTCAGCCCCATGCGGGATATTTGTCCAGTTTTTGGTGCTTTTGTTTCCTTTGATATTATTTTTGTTCTTGTCCTAGTCATTCTTTGTTTGTTTGTTTTTTAGGTCACCTGAGTCACTCAGGTGACCTATTGCTATCCGTTTTTGTCCGTCGGCGTGCGTCGTGCGTCGTGCGACGTGCGTCGTGCGATGTGCGTTAACATTTGAACATTTTTAGCTTCTTCTCTGAAACCGCTCAACCAATTTCAACTAAATTTGGCATATAGCATCTATGGGTGAAGGGGAACAAAAATTGTGAATTTCATGGTCCCTGCCCCCCTGGGGCCTGAGGGGTGGGGCTAAAACCACCAAAATTAATGCAATCTTTAAAAATCTTCTTCTTTACTCCTGGACATCAAGCAGTCAAACTGTTGGCATCATTGTGATAAGCATTGAGTCCTCTACCAAAATTGTGAAATTCATGGCCCCAGGGTCAGGGGTTCTGGTGCTAGGGCGGGGCTATATAGATCATATAGTGAAAGTGCATTATTTCTTTGAAAATCTTCTTCTCTGCTCCTGGGTATTAAATAAACTAACTAAGTATATAGTTATGATGAGTAAGAGTGACTCTTCCAAAATTGTGAAATTCATGGCCCCAGGGGCAGGGGTTCTGGTGTTAGGGTGGGGCTCTATTGATTATATAGTGAAAATGCATTAGTTCTTTGGAAATCTTCTTCTCTGCTCCTGGGTATTAATTAAACTAACTAAGTATATAGTAATGATGAGTAAGAGTACCTCTACCAAAATTGTGAAATTCATGGCCCCAGGGGCAGGGGTTCTGGTGTTAGGGTGGGGCTCTATTGATCATATAGTGAAAATGCATTAATTCATTGAAAATCTTCTTCTCTGCTCCTGGGTATTAAATAAACTAACTAAGTATATAGTTATAATGAGTAAGAGTACCTCTTTCAAAATTGTGAAATTCATGACCCCAGGGTCAGGGGTTCTGGTGTTAGGGCGGGGCTCTATTGATTATATAGTGACAATGCATTAATCCTTTGAAAATCTTCTTCTCTGCTCCTGGGTATTAAATTCAGTAACTAAGTACATAGTTATGATGAGCAAGAGTGCCTCTTTCAAAATTGTGAATTTTATGGCCCCTGGGTCAGGGGTTCTGGTGTTAGGGTGGGGCTCTATTGATTATATAGTGAAAATGCATTAATCCTTTGAAAATCTTCTTCTCTACTCCTGGGTATTATTGAAACATATTAAATACATTGTTATGATAATCAAGGATGCCTCTTTCAAAATTGTGAAATTCATGGCCCCAGGGTCAGGGGTTCTGGTGCTAGGGCGGGGCTATATAGGTCATATAGTGAAAGTGCATTATTTCTTTGAAAATCTTCTTCTCTACTCCTGGGTATCATTTAAACAAATTGAATACATAGTTATGATAAGCAAGGGTGACTCTACCAAAATTGTGAAATTCATAGCCCCAGGGGCAGGGGTTCTGGTGTTAGGGCGGGGCTATATAAATCATATAGTGAAAATGCATTAATGCTTTAAAAATCTTCTCTACTCCTGGGTATTATTTAAACAAATTAAATACATAGTTATGATAAGCAAGGATGCCTCTTCCAAAATTGTGAATTTCATGGACCCTGGATCAGGGGTTCTGGTGTTAGGGTGGGGCTCTATTTATTATATAGTGAAAATGCATTAATGCTTTAAAAATCTTCTCTACTCCTGGGTATTATTTAAACAAATTAAGTACATTGTTATGATAAGCAAGGATGATTCTTCCAAATTATGAAATTCATGGCCCCAGGTACAGGGGTTCTGGTGCTAGGGCGGGGCCATATATATCCTATAGTGAAGGTGAATTATTTCTTTAAAAATCTTCTTCTCTGCGCCTGGGTATTATTTAAACAAACTATTAGTACATTGTTATGATACGCAAGTATGCCCCTTCCAAAATTGTGAATTTCATGGCCCCAGGGTCAAGGGTTCTGGTGAAAAGGGGGGGGCTCTATTGATTATATAGTGAAAAAGCAAAATTTCTCTGAAAATATTCTTTTCTGCTTCTGGTTAAAAAGCAAAGAAGCTAAGTGTATAGTTATGATGAGCATGATTACTTCTTCCAGAGTAGTGAATTGCATGACCCCTGGGTCAGATGTGCTGGTGTAAGGGTGGGGCTCTTGATAATGTAGTGAAAATACATTAATTCTGTTAAATAATCCTGTCTGCTCCTTAGTGTTAATCAGATAAACAAAGTGATTACTTACATGTATGATGAATAAACTTCTGGTCCCAGGGTGAGAGACTCTGGTGTTTCTCGGTGGGGATGGGAGGTGGGGGGGGGGGGGGGCTGGGGGGCTCTATTGATAATGTAGTGAATCTGTAGTAAAAACTGCATTATTTCTTTGAAAATCTTCTCTGCACCTGGGCATATCAGAGGCAAAAAGAGTAAAAGTTTAATAAATATTTTTGAACATCTGGGCCATTTTGTCAAGTGTTCTGGTCCTGGCCAGGGCTCTATTAATTTGTATTCTACTGAGGGGAGTTATTCCCCTTTGCCATTTACTTTTGATAATTAGTCACTGTAAATAATGTACTTGAAAGGTTAATAGAATAAGAGAATTTTGCAAGATTTTTTATTGTATAATACAAAAAGTACTTTCATAGTTTTAATGATCAGGTAGACTTGTAAGTAATAGATAAATAAAAATGAGACAAAAATAACTTGTCTTATTCAATGTTCATCAAAGACCAAGAGAGTCCAATGTAAGAGATTTCAACAAGGAATTAAAATAGTACAGAAGCATTGATAGTTTGTTAATATACTGTATGGTGATAGTGATAAATGGGGAACAGATTAGAACCTAATTTATGAACTGTTAATGAACACTAGACTAATTATTTTGTTGAACCTGATCACCCTATTTTTCTTGCTTTTGGGCAACAAAGCTTCACTTTTCAGTTCATTTTATACTCTATGGATTCTCTAAATTGTTGTATTATACTCAGGTGACCGTTAAGGCCCTTGGGCCTCTTGTTTGTTTTACATTATTACACAATTTAAAATAACTGTATGAATTACAAACTCTATCACGAAATATTTGTTAATCTCGAGACATGCATGTATTTGTCAGACTACAGAGTTTCTGAAATAAGAATCACGTAACATATTTGTTATTAGGAGAATTTTTATTCTTTATGCTTGATCAGAACATCAGTTCTTATGTACATGTATATAGGTTTTTATTTTTGTTTGTTCGGAGTTTTAGTCGGGAAGAGGTAAAATATTCTTGCTTGTACTTTTATACATTAATTTTTTTTATTAAAAAAAATTTGCGATTTTTCATGTGATTTTGTATATATATATATATATATATATATATATATATATATATATATATATATATATATATATATATATATATATATATATATATATATATATATATATATATATATATATATATATATATATATATATATACAAGGGAAAAAAAAACTGTATTTGTACCTGACACAAATGAAATATATACTACAATGATGTCTACCAACACTGATGCGAGAGATCTTTGTAGCCAATAAGAGAAGAGGCCATTGTGACAATTAGACCAATAAAGAATGCGTCTGTGACTGTTAGTAAGGGACCATTTCTGTGACAATAATCAACATAAGAATTTTTTTAGTGACTAGGATTAAGAAAAAAAAATGTATTGTTCAAGAAACCTTCAACAGTGCATGCTGAAATACTACACTTAGTTCCAAAAGGAATTTCTAGTTTTAAGGTATATTAGTAAGAAATCGATTTCCAATTTAACCCGTCAGTTCCTTAAATATGCTAACAAAGGAATAGGTGCTGTGGACATTATTAACATTCTTAATCATAAAAAAAGTTCAGTCTTGCATTCAAACATATTTCAATCTGTTGCTTCCAATTTTTATGCCCCCGTATCGAAGGTTCGGGGGTATATAGTTTTTGCCCTATCCGTCTGTCCAATTGTCTGTCTGTCTGTTTATCTGTTTGTCCGCAAAAACTTCAACATTGACCATAACTTTTTATTGGTTGGAGCTATGGCTTTCGTACTTCACATGTGTATTCCTTGTGACAAGACCTTTCTTTGGGTACCATCATGTCTGACCTTTTGACCTGACCTTTGTGTTTGACCCAGTTTTACAAAATTTTACCCAACATTAACCTTGGCCATAACTTTTGAACGGTTGGCGATAGGGCTTTCATATTTCACATATGTAATCCTTGTGACAAGACCTTCCTTTGGATACCAACAACTTTGACCTTTTGACCTTGACCTTGGAGTTTAACCTGCTTTTGATAAACTTAAAACTTGCCCGTATCTTTTGAACGGTTGGTGATAGGGTTTTCATATTTCACATATATATTTCTTGTGAGAAGGCCTTTCCTTGGGCACCATGAATTTTGACCTTGAGATTTTATTTACCTTTGAAAATTTTTAACCTTTTCCATATCTCTTTAATGGTTGCTGCTAGGGCTTTCATATTTCACAGGAATATTCCTCGGGACAAGAACTTACTTTTGTACTAACATATTTGATTTGCATTTGAGAAAGTTTAAACTTTGCTATAAGTTGCCATACGGGGCCATCAGTGTTTCACAAATTTTGTTTTCATTTATACACAAACCTTACAGTGCCTAGTGAACATCTAAAACAAATTCCTCTTAAGTGTTCCTTTTTTCAACTATAGTCCCGCTGGACACGTCATTACTGGCGATGTTAATATAGTTGAAAATGACAACCTAAAACCTATCATTTTAAAAGATCCTAAATACGGGGAGTCCAGATCTTTCAATTGGCGACAGAACATCATTTCTATTATGAATTCTGTCCAAGATTATGCGAAGTTGGGCGAAATGTGAAGGGGAAGACCTGAACGCTTTTTAAATTTGTCAGAATGGATGAATCGTGTTAGAAAGTGAAAAGTCAATATGGTAACCATCTATCATTTTTCACCAAATCAGAGGTAATAAAAGAATTGGAAAGACTACATAAACAATATGTTATGGTTCCAGCAGACAGGGCTTGAAACAATATCGTCTTTGTTTGAAAGGCTCATTATAACTGTATTTTAGAAAAACTTGATTTTAATTCTACATTTGAAAATCCTACTTATACTCACTGTTCACTCTCGAAGGGTGAAATTCTTCAAAATTATATTTAAGTCTTTAATACTTTTAACATGCCAGTCAATAAAGGTGAGAATGATCTATTCTACCTATACTTAGATTCATAAACTTCATAAAAATCCTTACAAATATATATTGCCGGGTCCAGCAAGTGCCCTACTATATACCTATTATTTCTCCTCATAAAAAATATTAACTACTGTGCTACAGCATGTTCTAGAAATGGTGAAAATCAAATGTGAATTCTCAAAAAACCCAAAGAACTTGGAAAATTTAAAATCACAATATTTTTCAAAATTAAAATGCATGACCTTTTCTACAGTTTATAAAACCATTCCTCGCGATAAATTAAAAAACAGGCTTTTCAATATAATAGACAACTGCTTGTTCAATCAAAAAGAACTCGAAAATTTTTATATCTTGACTGGTCATCAACGAAATTACTTTGTTATAAATGAAAAATATGGAGATAACGAACATTATTCACGCTCAAAAGTCCATTAAACAATACAAATTTTGGAGCAGAGCAAACACGAACCTCCAAAACATCAGAGGTGGGATCAGGTGCCATGGAGAAGTGAGCATCCCCTGCCGACCGGTCACACCCGCCGTGTGCTCCTTGTTATGAACGGGTAAAAACGGAAAAATCCGTCGAGAACTCAGTGTGTAAATAATGGCCTAACAATTAGTATGAAAAACGTCAGTCAGCATTTGACTTGATGATAAATTGTATTTGCTGACAAGGTCATTCTATCGACCATAGAACTTACTGACTTTAAACGAGACTGCTGATATTCTTGTTTCATCAACTTGTTTGTCAATAACTTACCTCGTTTTAGAAATTGTTGATACGTAAAGCATGCTCTTGCGTATCGAATCAACTGAGAGATATAAACCCCGTACGCAGATGATGAAGGTAAATTGCTGCATAAGTAAGGGAAGTTAACGATTGAAAAGTTAATGTCATCACGTTTATCATAAAGCTTGGTTGTTAGATAATCATTAACGTCTTTTCTAGTAAAATATCCAAATATGAAACAGATGTGACAGACTCTGTGGTATCTTTAATTTCAAGCTAACTGGGATATATCGTACGAATACGAATGGAAATAACCATTGTTAATTGACAATACGTCGTCGATATATCTAAATGTCGAGTTAAAGGCCACAGCAAGTGTTTTCTTCTTTTCAGGTACAAGATTTTTAACAAATTCTGCTTCATGTGAATACAAAAATAGATCTGCTAATTATAACCGGACACAATTGGTACCCATGGGAATTCCAATAGATTGTTGGAAGACCTTGTCTCCAAAAACCACAAAGATATTGTCAATCAGAAATTCAAGCATCTTTTTAATATCAACTTCAGAGTACTTGTGTGTACAACCAGAATGTTTTTAACAAAATAATTTTGCAAATGACCAATGACAAGGTAAGTAAATTTACGAGTTCCATTTCTATTGAAAAAGCAGCTGTCAATGATATCAAAAAGCCTGCACTTTAATTTATCTTGGGGGCTGGTTTTATATAAAGTTGAAGTCGTAAAATTTTATGTTGTTGATTTTGGTAAAATTTTGTGACTTCAAATCCCCCCCCCCCCACTCCCAAAAAAAAAAATTGGAATTTTTTAATATCCACATCTGACTTACACCTCTTCTCGAATATATTGTTTCACAGTGCTCCTGAAGTTTCTCCTTCACTGCTGTTAATATTTTAGTGAGGAGTAAAGAAAGAGGCTTGGTAGAACATTTACTGGAACCCGCTATGTATCTTTGTTTGTAAGGAATTTTATGAAGTTTCGGAATCCAATATAGATATGGTAATTCAAATTCATGTTGGTTGTTGGGAATATTAAAAATATTCAAATCACTCTGATTCTCCACACAAGTACTCTGAAATTGATATTAAAAGGATGCTGGATTTCATCATGGACAATATCAATGTAGTATTGGACTTTAGCGAGAAGCACTGACTTTTACACTCGACGGCTTACTTTGACATTTAAACATTTGTCATGTACGGAGGTACGGAATTGATTTTATATTAGAAAACCTTACTAGCTATAGTGGTCATAGGTATGATGTTAGGGGCACTTACATGATTTACTTGTGTGCAATCAACACAAGAGATAATGGGAGGTAGAATAAATTGACTTAAAATTCCCTATTATGAGGGATAGAATTTCCTTTCAATCTCATTTTAAGAAGGAATCAAATAAGGAAGGAAAAAACATTCCAGAATGAAAACCTGGCAGTAGTTGGTCAAATGGGAAAGGGGGAGGTTAGTACAGGGTGTTTATCCTTCCCCTCCCCAGAAAACGTAATATGTGCTTTGAAATGCCCAATTAATATCGTTTAATTAATTGTTAAGCTAAATACTTATATATCGCAAAAAAAAAAACTGCCGTATATTGTCCCAGTGTAAAAGTAAGTCCTCGATTGTAAAAGTCAGCACTTCTCGCAAAAGTCCATTTGGAGACCAGTCTCTTAACAAACTGTTGGAATACAAAAGGGTTCTTATTGTGGTCCTTTACTAGACGACCTGTTTTTATATTATGAAGCAGAATTTATCAAAAAATTTCTACATGACTTGTCGTTGCCTTCAACCCGACATTCAAATCTATTGACGACGTTTTATCTATGAACAATAGTTACTTCCATTTATGTATGTCGACTCGTTATATCCCAGTGAACTTGAAAGAAAAGACACAATAGAGTCTGCCACATCTGTTTCGTAATTGGATGTTTTACTGTCTATAGACGATAATTAAGGACCAACTAACAACTGAACTGTATAACAAGATAACTTCAGCTTTTCAATCGTCAACGTTCCCCTTTTGATGTAGTAATATTCCACTAATACCTACATATGGTGTTAATGTCTCCTAAATTATTCGATACTCAAGATCATGCTCTGAGTACGATCCGGCAGGATACTGACAGATAACTTGATATTACAGGGATTTCAACAACATCGCTTAAAGTCAGCATTTCGCAAATTCTATGGTCGTTATAATGACCTTGTTAGTAAATATAACTTATCATTGGGTCGTATTTTGACTGACATATTTCATACCAATTGTTAGGTCTTTAGGCCTTAGTTTTTAGCTCTACTGGTCAGAGACCAGAAGAGCTTATGCGATAGTAAGGTGTCCGTCGTCCGTCCGTCTAGCTGTCTGTTTGTCTGTCCGTCCGTCTGTAAACAATTTTTCAAAACGCTACTCCTCCTACAGTTTTGGTCTGATTTCAATATAACTTGGCACACAAGTAGAATACACTAAGATACATAATTCTGTGTATCGGTTTTTGATTTCAATGAACGGTGTTGCCATGGTTATTAAAAGTAGAAATTTCTGTAAAATACTTTCAAAATGCTACTCCTCCTACAGTTTTGGTCTGATATCAATATAACTTGGTACAGAAGTAGACTATACTAAGATATACATAATTCTTTGTATCGTTTTTTGATTTCAATGAACGGTGTTGCCATGGTTACTAAAAATAGAAATTTCTGTGAAATACATTCAAAATGCTACTCCTCCTACAGTTTTGATCTCTTTTCAATATAACTTGGCACACATGTAGACTACACTAAGATACATACATCAGTGTATCCGTTTTTGATTTCGATGAACGGTGTGGCCATGGTTACTAAAAATAGAAATTTTCTTGAAATACTTTCAAAATGCTACTCCTCTACAGTTTTGATCTCATTTCAGTATAACTTGGCACACAAATAGACAACACAAAGATACATAATTCTGTATATCCGTTTTTGATTTCGATAAACGGTGCTGCCATGGTCACTAAAAATAGAAATTTCCTTGAAACACTTTCAAAATGCTACTCCTCCTACTGTTTTGGTCTGATTTTAGTATAACTTGACACACAAGTAGACTACATTAAGATACATAATTCTGTGTATCCATTATTCGATTTTGATGAACGGTGTTGCCATGGTTACTAAAAATAGAAATTCTTTAAAATACTTTCAAAACGCTACTCCTCCTGCATGTTTTGTTTGATTTCAGTATCACTTGGCATACAAGTAGACTACAATGAGATACATAATTGTCATTATTGCTTTTTGATTTTGTTGAATGATGTTGCCATACTTACTTATATTGAAATTTCTGTAAAATTATTTTGAAAGGCTACTCCACCTACAGTTTTACTCTGATTGCAATAAATCTTGCCACAAAAACAGACTAAATCAGGGATCATTATTCTATCTATTGCTGCTGCAAAGTTTCAAGTCCAAGTGCTACTTCTATCTTCCTTTATAAGTACAACCAGTAGAGCTACAGTCTCATCAGAAACTTCTGGTTATACTGAATATGACTACGAATTATTTTGTCCATCTGCTCATGCAATACATAGGGCTCACGGCGGGTGTGTCAGGTCGACAGGGGATGTTAACTCTTCTTAGGCACCCGATCCCAAAACTGGAATTTCCAGCTCCCCGTCTTTTATGCCCTGTTCATACATTTGTATTGTTTGTAGGTGCTTTTTTTTTTTTTTTTTTTTAGATCGATCACTGTTCGTTATCTTCAACTTTTTTAATACTGAAATTTCAGTGTTAGTATTTAATTTATTCACATAATGTTTTACTACGACAATGTCACAAATCAACAATTGCAAAAAAGATAGGCATTTGAAAATTTAAGCATTATAGCTGTATAATAGGGTCCCTGTGCTGTTCGTATCAATGACGAGGGATATATATATAGTAACTGAAGATGGATCAGTGTTTCTTCTCAAGGCACTGATAGTGAAGGTTTATGCCAAACATTAAATTATTCACTGAGGCCATTGATTGTACCAAACATCCTGTAGGTTGAGTGAGGTAGAGTTCCAAACATTCATCATATATAGGTTCATGTGTAAATAATTATTATCGAATTTGATCACCATATTTTTATTGTTTCACTCTTTCATGCAAGGTGCTCTCATTAGACAATCCAAACTATGAAAAAGATGTCAACTAATTTGGAAGTACATATAGGTCTCCATATATATCACATGATATCCATGTGAATTGGTGATGAATGGGGAATAGTTTCCTAGATAAATCTTGACAATCTGATGAGAACTGATTACATGTGGCTAAAAAAAGTATTGACAAAATATTTTTTTGTAGACTGATGTAAATGTTTATGCTAATCGTATGTTATCCATGTTGACCGACTCTTGATGAATACCTATGTCATTTTATTTAATGTTTGGTACAGTCACTGTCATATTCCTTTTAATCAATATATTTGGTACACTCATATTCATTAGCTTTTTCAGCTTCGTATCATCAGTGACGTTCACATTCCTTTGCTCAAAACTCTCTCCTCTACGATGTATTCTTTGGTGATTGGTACAATCAATTGACGCATTCACTTTCTCATCAGATATGATACAATTACTGATGCATTCCTACTAGGCCTGTTACATAAACTTAACATTGACATTCAATTTATCAATGGCTGTTTATCTTGACTTATTCTATAGTTAGTTAACAAAGAAGATATTAAAATTCGTCATCTTCTTTGTCCAATGCTACATCTATTTATTACGGAAGCCTATTAGTGCCAACCTGTATATATTTAAAAGCAAACCTCTCTATATAAAGGAAATGCGAAATGTAAAAACAGAACCTCGAAATATATAAAGGAAGTGCACTTATGGGCTTCCGTAGTTTATGTTAAAGAAAAGCATACCGTTCTGTAACATGTATTTATGAAAGCTGATATAAGCATAAAAAAGAATGTACTTGTGTATCCTTATCTTGTTAAAATCCTGATAACACTTCACCCTTTATTAAGAATTGTCTATTTCTGTTGTCAATCTTTTAGGGAATATCCTCAAAACATCATTCAGTACAGTGATTAAATATTAGGAATGCCCTTGTTAAGGTCTTCCGTTCCAACGGAAGACATTCTACTGATTCTGATGATTAAGATTATTCGTCTCCAACGGAAGACCTTATTGTTTTCTTTCGGTTTCTTTTTCCCTATTATTATTATTCTTACCGATTTTGTGCACGCGAGTTCTCGGTAACGGCTTAGCCGATTTTCATGAAATTTTCATATCTGATAGGTATTGATCTGAACCTTATTGGAAATTTTTTTCGTTGACTTCCATCTTGAGATATTTGGGATTTTCTGATTTTCAGAGGGTCGGCTTGTCCTGGAAACTCCTCCGAAACGACTTAAGATATTGTGTCAAGATTTTTAGTGAGGGTAGGGGAAGGTTTGAAGATTTGCAGATGGGTGTCCAAAGCTCTCTAGCGCAAAAGGCGCCAAAGCTCAGTAGGGCTCAAAATATGTCTCACAAAATTTTGGACAGTGTTGATAAGCAATACTGAACAAAACATGGTCAGAATATTGTTCTAAAAAATATGCACCCCTTCAATTTTTGTTAAACGGCCCTTTAAGGACTTGGAGGGGTGGCCCATAAATATTTCCATTCGGCATATTTCCACAACAAAAAGAAATTTTTGAATAGGTGTTGAACAAAAAGTCTTCAAAATCACAAGACCTTTCATTTCATATCAAGAAAAAGGGGCTGACCCCTCAAATTAGGGGCTCAGAGGGGCCAAAAGTCTTTCATCTATAACTCTTTAACTATCAATATTTTGTTATCAATTACTGAAGCAAAATGCTAATCTTAACGATTTGCCACTACATATTATAAAATGAAGATCATATGGTGCGTAATAAGGGACCAAAAGGGGCCAGAATGCTAAATCTTTGACGCTTTATATCTCAACAAGGGGAGATATTTTAATAAGCAATATTGAACAAAAAATGTTCAGAATAATGTTCTGAACAATATGCGTTCTTTAAATTTTTGCAAAACGGACCTATTAAGGACTTGAAGGGTTGGCCCCTAAATATTTCTATTCTACATATCTCGAAAACGAGAAGAAACTTCTGAATAGTTGTTGAGCAAAAAATGTTTAAAATCACAAGTCTTTTCATTTGATACCAAGAAAAAGGGGCTGACCCTTCAAATTAGGGACTCAGTGGGGCCAAAAGACTAAATGTAACTCTTCAATGATCAAGAATTTGTTATAAATTACTGAAGCAAAAATGCTTAACGTAACAATATGCAACAATATGTTGTGAAATTTTGATTCTCTATTGCGTAATTAGGGGCCATAAGTGGCCAGAATGCTAAATCTTTTTCATTATTTTGAAAAAGCAGTATTGAACGAAAGATCTTCAAGATTATGTTATATAAATCAACAGAATGAAATCTAAGGAGGGAAATCTTTATATCATTATCTTTGAACGAAGACTTAATCAAAATCACATCTCATCGAAAAATCGGACGGAAGACCTACTCGTTGCTCGCAACGAAATCTCATTTAGTTATTCTTTTTTTCCTAGACGCTAACTTTGAAACTCCCGATTTTCCTCATTTCTAAACGGATTTTGTTCAAATTTTCAGAGCAGTTAGACTTTACAAAACGCTTTTAAAATACTGTAATACATTTCAATAATTTCTTTCCGCTCACGAGTTATTTCCCTTTGATTGAAATATTAGGGGCTTTGGTTTCCAGACAAAAGACCGAGACCATAATAGCTGGAGCACGAACATTATTGAAATTGAAAAGAAGAAACACTGTAGTTGTGCACATCAGTTTTTGTTTGTTGATTTCTGCGTTCAAAATGGCGCTAGAGAGGGGTCGAAAATCAGGACGCTTAAAAGAGCAAAAATTTAGACATTTTTTCTTTTGTATCTTTAAATGATTATTGATTTTGTTTGAAAACGAAACCATTTTGAATTAAAAGAAACATTTTATGATGGGTTTTTTAAAAATTTGAATAAGTTTTTAAAGTGTTTCTAATTATCCCAACAAGATCGGCAACTCTATATTAATATTCTACAGTATAAAAGAACGGAAACTATTTTCTCCAATCTGCGGAATACAATTCGTCGCCCATCTCGTTATATTACTGTGATTTCTAAATTACATAAAGTGACTCTTATTACCTAATTAGAATTAGCTATAAATTAGTAATTGTCACACTCTGAAATTCACTAACTGCTAAATAAGACATTATATGTATACAGATAAATTACACATTAATATTTGGCAAGTAACCTCGTAGAAAATATTCGCTTGTTTAAACAGTTTTAGACATAATCATGATAACGTAAGTTTTATCGATACCTGGAAGAATGGCAAATCTGAACTGGACAAATAAACGATTTTAATACGTCGTATATTGAATTTGTATGTATACATAACTTCATAGACATTTTTTAAAAAGAACGCGCATATTCTTTGAACACACAAGTAATAGCTTTTCAAAAAGCTTTTCAAAAAGCTTGCCTGACTATAAAGCAATCAATAACTATAGAATGTATAAGCATTATAAACGTTTCCGTCCATTTTTTTTAATTTCATTACCGTACAATTTGAAGGCATTGTACATGTTTGAGACATCATTTTTTTCTCATCAGAATAATGGAAAGGGAACAAAATTTATGTAAATATATTTATTGTTTGTAGCTCAAACAACAAATGTAAAGTACAGTCTTTACATGTACATGCATGTGGAAAACATTTTTGAAATAAGTGGTGGCATGCATTAGTTTCAACTACATAAAATATCAGAAATGCCGAAAGACAGCTAAAATTATAAGAAATTGTGAATTGTTATGATAGACATGCAGAATTCTTTTTTTTTTTCACATGCATCACTATTGCATGAATGTCGAGAGGCGCGGATCCGGAAATTTGTTTTCCGGGAGGTGGGAGTTTCACAACAACAGATGTCAGACTCAGAAATATTTTTAACCGAAAAAAAAAAAAACCAAAAAAAAAAAACCCATATCAACTTCCTCAACCCCTGAAGAACCTAAAATCTATTTCCTTTCGGGGTTGGGGGTTGGAGAAGGCACTTTCAGAATTATCATCAATATTGGGCCAGTTCTTCCTTTTAAGAAGTTTTTGTCTGTTTCATTTTATTAAAATTATTTTAAATCTTTATAAAGTACGTCTGATTGTACGTCGGCGTAGGACCGATGGACCGACGCTAATTTCGAACGAACACTGCACCTTATAAACACTATATTTTTAATTTAGGATCGAATTGCATGGGAACCGCTAATGTATTTGGAACTCATTGGCTTATTCTTAACTTGTAAAATGAGTACCCATGCTAACTTGCTAAAATAAAAGTTTTTTTGAAAAGCTGAACTTTTATGAAACAACATTTAATTTCACAAGTCATAGAAATACTTTGACAAACATCTTCAATTTTGAAATAATGCCATCATATATTTATAGCACTGCCGAATCGTTCCTTATTCGGAACAGGTCAAACGACTGTACTAGCTTCGATTTATATTAAAGCTGACATGAATATGCATAATTATGAGGTACAAGATTTCAAATTTTGTGCGATTTTAGTAACGTCTGAGATGACAATAAAAAGTTAATACATATCAAAATGTATCATGATACACATTTATGTTAAAATATTTACATTTCAAGTTGATCAGCTTTTTTTATGCATCTAAACTCATCCTTATTGGTCAATAATGAATATACACTCAAAGGTCAAAAGTATTTACTTTTAAATGTTTATTATAACCTCCACCTATCAAAAACATTTCTAAATAATATTTCTAATGCAGCTATCAATATGAAAAAAATCACAAATGTCTAGATATAAAGCTGATATGGGCTTTTTTTCTGGAAGTATAACAGTTTCTTTGAATTAAGATTTTAAATTACTAAGATAATCTTGATGAAAGGAGTCTGTTTGAGCTTCATCTTATATGAATTCCTATTAATTATGTAAGATCAAGACAAGTCAAGTAAATTTTATTTATAGTCGGCATGTATCCCACAATAACAGATTCCAATATAACAGATTAACATGGACTGGAATTTTTTACCAGCTTCTATTAAATGTACTAAAGGAAAGAGTACTTTTAAGAAACAAGTTAAGAGTTTTATCTTACAAAATGGCATTTTAGAACATGGAAGTGATATGTTTCAGCATTAACTTATAAAACATATTTTATTATTTTATTGATCCTATATGTTGTCATACTTAAATTAAATTTAACGTGTAAGCAGCGCAGTGCTAAAATAATAGTGCCAAAAATTGTTATATTGCTTTAATGATGAAACATTGTATTTATATCTTATTTAGGGTAGGACCCAATTGGAAATAAGCTCTCCAGCTTTAATGGGTTATCCTGGTATCAACTAGTCACTATCTAAAAATATGGTTTCCTGAATATTTATTTATAAATCTATTTAAAATTTATGGATTCCCAAATATTGTCTTTCCAATGATTATGTACATTTATGTGTATTTGTTTTATGTATGATGACATATGATACCAAATAAATGATGATGATGATGTGATAACTCTTTAACCGACAAAGCTTAAATACAGGTGATAACAAAAATAAGTTGCAACTAAAGACTTTGTCAAAATTTCAAATACAAGGCCTGTAAATGATTACATAATAAAAACTTTTAGTGTAGATATAGGCCTAGTTAAGGTTTGTGCCTTGAATTCCATTCCTAAATATGAATGAGGAAATTCGAAATGTGTATCATCATACATATGTTATATTTCACCTCATGTATCATGATACAAGTGTTCTGAAAGAATAAGGAGCTTAAATATGTAGTTCTACATTGAAAACAAAGCTTATTGATACATACCTCTATAAAATCCTGTCAAAAATGAATCGTTAATTGTCCACAATCACAAAATCATTTCCCCTCGTTTTATACTCTCGAAAAATGACGTCATGGGATGCAAATTTTTAACAGTTCTTATTTTTCTGAAATGAAGACTTCAGAAATACAAGAAGGGAATATATAATTTTTTTTCTAAAAAAAAAAATCATAAATTTTAGGTCACCAAAGGTGGTCCAGAGGGGTAAGCTAGGTACCCCCCTTCTTTTCTTCTTGCGAGGAAAAACACACAGTTATGAGCTCTAGATCTATAGATCAATAAAAAAAAGGTCGTAAAATATGACATTGAACACTCCCCTCCCCTTTAGTTAAGGAGAGTAATTTAAAGCAGCTCACCCCCACCCCCACCAAGATTTTTTTTTTCGATTTTAGAGAAGTTGTTTCGGTTTTAGTTTCTTGCTTAGGCCTATCCAAAAATTTCAGACTAGGATACTTTTTAAGTGGATGTGGAACCCCCCACCCCACCTCCACCCTTTTCCACCTTTTTGAAAAATTCCTGGATCCGCGTAAAGTAACAGGAAGTTCCTATATGATAATGCTGGGAGATAAATATCACTTAGTAACAGGATTTATCATCCTCTTGTGTTTCTCATAGATTATCATTATACATACAAAATCCTTTTTAAGCGCTAAGCGCAGCGCAAAGCGCTTTCTGTCATCTTAAATCTACTTCCGTTCGCGATCCAGCGCCACTAAGCAAGTTAGATAACTCCACTGGGTTTTCTAAAAATATGCAACTGGAAATCCCCGACGCTCTTTCGGCTATTTTAGTGTAATACTGCGTTACGTGCAGTTCTAATAATAGGAGTCAATTAGTAAGGTAAAGAGTATGCATGTACATTGTACGAAAATCCACTGTTAGTAGATAGGGGCGGTTCTTATCTCTATACATTGTAGTTCATTTAAAATCGTGTCGGCACATACCACTTGTGTACCAGGTAACTAACAATTGCTGCATCTATGGCGCAGATACCCTAAAAACGGTTAATTTTATGTCATGTACATATAATGTAGTGATTGAATAAGTACATATTTTTAAAACTCAGATGGGATTTTAATAAGTATTTAAAACTCAAACTGGAATTAAGTTATTTAGTAAAAAATTTCGCATAAAATTGATTAACAATGTACCTACATATGTACGCTCTATATAATTTATATCCATATTAACTAATTTTTCTTCTTCTAGACCCTTATTTCAGACAATGTAACTAAAAACAAGTCTTCCTATTATCACCCTTGCACCATGCAGAGAGCTATCAATGAAGTTGATTTTCGCATCTCAGTGTCAATTAGTAACAGACTGGAATGCATTCATGAACTGTCTTTACTTGTGTTGTACTCTATACTTGTAATATGGGTAAAAAAAATATGATGTTAATAATTCGCAAAGAAAGGCAGTTCGCGGCTGTACGTACACGTAGGGAACGTGGAGACTGTGTTTTCAACGAATTCATTTAGATAGGAAAACTGATTTCTCGGAAATATTGATGACAAATATTGTGCTTTAAAATTGTGTGTGCAGTGCGCAAGATCTGGCGGAAAATGCTAAAACCTTAATTAAACGTTATTAGAAATGGACAGGAATAGCGCTGATGAAATGTTAAGCATACTTGTGTTAGGAACTTAGGAAGAAATAGTTTATAGGTAAAGGTGTGCGTGTGTTGCTGATTTGTCTGCTAAGCGACTTAATTAGGACTAAGTAAAAACAGAATAAAACAATGTTGCATACCTTCATAAAGATTTATTCATACTTGAGATTAATATAATGTCTTTTCTTTCTTGGGCTGTTGAATTATTTATCATGGAATTAGCAGAAAAATTACGGGTCAATTATTTTCAGTACTAGTATTCCTTTTTAACACACCAGTGCTGTGGATATTTTTTCCCTCTCAACATGTTTTGCGTGGTAGTTAATTTCATACATAAACAAGTAAAGATTGGTGTAAAGTATTAAATTCCGTAAAAAAAAATACTGAAGCATTTTAAGTATTTCAACAAGAGTCCAAAAATTACTTTTGGGGTTTAAATGACATATTTTTATTCCGAAGAAGAAAAGTATAAAAAATTTATTTTAAAAAAGTAAAATTTACAAATCACATACATATATTGTAGATCAACAGAAAAGACTAATTTTTTTGATGCAAATACATTATAAATCATGTACATGTTTATGAAAATCAGATGTAAAGGATAGCTTTGAATGTGTTATCATCAGACGAAGAAGACAAATATAATATCCTTATAATCAAAATGTATATTTACCAATTATCTCTGACAAAATGACGTAAACTGTACGGGTGCTCATTTAATAGATTTTTTTTCACATGATGATGCCGATATGCTGCACAGCGCGATGAATGTGAAGTGTAAAAAATGTATAATGCACAGCTGTAGCATATTCAAAACAAAATGAAATATATAGTCTAAGTTTTATTTATCATTAATAAATACCGGACGCTCGTACCGACTGTGTAAATATCTTACACACTCCATTAATGTATTTTTTGTAAAATCCTTTCTATAGATTCGTAAATTTAAAAATCGCTCATGAATATGAAAAAAAAGAGATATACTAAAAAACAATTAAGTGAGAATACTAGTATTCGATAGTTTTTAGATCTTTAATTCATAACTTTAATAAAATATGTTATCAATAAGGAAATATTTTATCGACGCAATAAAAAATAACATTTTTATTTTTTTGGAGCACTTTCTAAATTTAATTCACAATCACAAACAGGCATCTTCAATTTGAAACACCCGTGAACACGGAATGAATTATTAAAGATTATCACCAGAACATTTTAGCTATCAGTGTTGCACATTAATGAGAGGAATATCAGCGACATTTTCAAGTGTTCAAAATTATTTAAAAATATACATTTTCCATCAAATGTATAGCTACATTCATAGTCTAAATTTGGTTGGAAAACTCGTCGACCCCCCCCCCCCCACCTCCAATGAATTGCGATTTATACGCAAACCTACCTCTTATAGACTACTATAAAGCGATGGAGAACGAAAATATTTTTACATGTTCTTTTTTTTCGTTTCTTTTTTTTTTTTTTTAGGTTTGAGAAATACATTACTGTTTGGACTAAATATCTGTTATTTAATATATATATATATATATATATATATATATATATATTAATATATATATATATATATATATATATATATATATATATATATATATATATATATATATATATATATATATATATATATATATATATATATTAAAGAAACGGAGAATCTCGAACCTTCAAATGTTTCCCCGTCTGGTTTGAAAAGGCGGATATAAGTTTTAATTTAAATTAAGTGAATATTTATCGAAGAACTGTGCTCGCCCCAGCGCGGTTGCACTGTCAACATAATACTTCTTCCAATACAACAGGCAATTTAAATTCAAAATAATTCTGATGAATTTCAAACATTGCTTAGCGCTTCCCAGTACTTTCAGTACTTTGATTCTAACAGTATTTTATCAATCCGTACGGAAGGAAGGAATTCCATGGCCTTCTGATAACAGACACAGTATGATGATAAATTTCTTTTATTAAAAGATGATAAGTGTAAGGATCGGGTGACTTACAAGTGTACCATGAATTTGCTATTTATACAACTGAGAATAGGGTTTTTCTTTATTTCTTGAGGAATAAGCATTGTTTATAAGAAAGTTGGGAGAACTTTATCTTGGAGTTAGTAACGATAAATTTGACTATCAACAAATACGTAATTAATCAAAAAAGAAGGATCTGTTTTACTTTCTGACAGCTAAATCGAAGGAAAGATGGCGATGGACTGCTGTGGACGATTTGGAAAAGCTCTCTTAATCGGCATCAACATTTTGTTCTTTGTAAGTACATCAATAATTTTCATCTTTCAATATTTACATTTGCAAATGTTTTCTTTTATATAACACTACTGAAAGCAATACGTATCTATATCCATATAAACACGAGTTCCTCTCGTCATAAATGTTCGACGTAATTTTTCAGTGACGTCATAAAGGGTCGACGCGCAATCAGAGGATCAAACACGTGCCGTTAGGTTTGAAAAATAAAACGTTTCACGCGCTAAAGATTATAATCAGGCAAATATAAAATATGAATAAGTGAAAAATGTAAATATAAGTAATAAGGTATCATTTTTAAACATCTATAGGGCTATAAATACGGGTTGGTACGAGATCAAAATTACCATAAAGCCCTTCGTGCTTTATGGAATTTGATCTCGTGACCAACCCGTATTTATAGCCCGATAGATGTTTAAAAATGATACCTTATTTCTTAATTAAATACATTTTTTTGTTGTGCATGTATTTGTAAATATTTTTTGAGAGGAAGAAGATAATGTGCATACGCCCCTAATGTAAAAACAAAGGTGTGTAGATATGCGCAGTATGTATGAATACATCCATCACTCACAGACACCGCACACAAATTACAAGCGTGTTTACTGCTACACAAATCCATTTTACAAGATGACTAACTATTAAGCAGCTCTAATATGGTAGAACTAATATAACTTTATTCTTCCTCTTGTACATCCAATATTAAGTCTCGAATTCGTAATAGTCTATTCCAACAACCAGCCCTCACGCGATTCGCTACAGATGGGTTTCAATTGAAAGATGATTTGTTAAACAAAGTACTAGTACTTAAAAAATGTCAAATCAGTCCCTGATGGTATGTTCTACACTTTTTTTTCTTAGCAGCATTTGATCGTTGTCCCCATTTAGAATGGGCTAAAGATTTGTGCAAATTAGAATAATTAAATCCTTCTCGCGGACACTTGTTTCATGAAAACTATACTGCATATTAATAGGCTCACATATGTATATGTGTTTATTAAAAAATGAAATGGTATTCGTGGGATTCGATATAAATCCGGAGTATCATATTGCTTTGAGACTAACACGCTTTTTTTTTTTAATCTTTTTGACTAACACGCTAATCACTACGCCACGCAGCTCCCGATGAACAGTGGCATTTAAATCATGTTTGTGATATGACCTTTGGCTTAATAGACTTCAAGTATTTCTCGAAAAGGTGCGAATACTTTGTCATAAAAGTGTACTTTTAAGGTTTAGTGGGTCTTGGCTCCATGTTTTTGTTAACCAAAAAAATATTTTTATGCAAACTTTTTAGGATTAACTTTCAAGAAAATGGATCCAAGACCCACTCATATCGAAAAATTTTTGTTAGAGTATGAGAAAATGGTCATTTTTGTCCTCTTTAGTGTGTGCATGCTATTTCATAGGCAAATAATTTCAGTCTTTGTGAGATTTTTGTAAATTGTAGAGATTTTACATAAAATATACTTTAATGTTAGATGAAATATCAAAGAAAATTTTGATAAAATTGAAAATTTATTTTTCACTTCATATTTGTCGAACTATAGGCACTTCGTCCGCCTTGTTCACCCATCTTCTGTGGCACACATATAGTCATACACATGTTCTATAAATAACATGTTATATAATGTTTTGTTCCGTGTTTGTGACATCACAATGTGAAAATGACGTCAATATGTAGGTGACTTGTGACCAAAAAAATGGTAGACTCAGTCGTACTCGAGCAACGGACGGCTGTAAAGTTTAACGTGTATCTTGGAAATTCCTTTGCAGCATAATATGATAATTTGTACAAGGTTTACGAAGACAAAAGACTTAACAAGAAGTTCAATTAATAATTGTATTGATTGTTTTAGTGAAGGCTGGGAGATGGTTAAAACGATGTTTGTTCTGTTGCCCGGCGAAAGCAAACCGGGGAAAAGATGTGTGCTTGGTTGAGCAAATTGTTATGAAAGATTGTCAAATTACAATTAGAAAAATTGTTGAAAATCTTAACAATAATATAATTATTAAATCCCTAAAATATCGTTTACTTAAGACTTTAAACATATGAGCTTTGATAAAAAAAAAATGCGTCCATGCTTTATCCACATTGGATAAACGACGCTCCCGAGACAGAGGACTCGGGTTGTGATGGTCACCATGCTAATTCTTGGAAGGGATATCCGCATCCACCCATCCTATTGCCGAGATTTGTCCATTTCTGATAGATGGACTGTTCTTGTTATAAAAAATAACTTGCATGGTAAGAAATATAAGACTCGGAAAAATCTTTTAGCTTCTGTGAACAGAACGCTACGGAGTATGTCACGTGACCGTCAGTGGCGTATATTCCATATAGGCAAAAAGGCTGTAGCCTACACATCATTTTCTTAGGGATAAAAAAATTGGTTGGAAAAAAGAGAAGAAAAGATGATAATTATTCTTATCTATTAGTTTTATTTTGTTGCAAATGCCAAAATAGCTTTCTTAGCAATCCGTACTTTTATACCTATCCAAAGTTGACAGTTTTACTATATATTTAATGACAAAACTTCCTATAGCTGGAATTTTTTAAATCCGAAACTCAAGTTTTTTTAATTAAATTAAGTCTGTATCAGACAATTTCAAAACCATCGACAGCAACAGGAGGTCATGATTAGTGCAGGAAATGAAATTAATATTACTGGTTTTTTTTTTTTGGGGGGGGGGGGTTATTAGGAAATTAAATGTATTGATCGTATTCAGATTATTCAGTAAGGAAGTTTCCATATTTTCTAAGTAGAGTAAAAATAAGTTAAAACTTCTCATTTTGTTGAGTAGTCTTCATATCATGATATAAACTGTAAAAATGTTTGCAATATTATTTTCACTTGTCAAATTGTAGATTACAATCGTAGATGTCTTCGCGAAAAGCTCCCACCGACCCCTCCCCCCTCCTCCAATCCCTATCGAGAGGGGTGTGGCAACCTTCTCCTTGCCTACCCATACTTTGCGCCTCAAAATATATCTGTGACTTCTCACCAGCTTACACATTAGCAGATAAGAATATACGCCACTGACCGCCTGGAGCACGTGATTCGCGCATGGTCAGAACAATGGCAGATGTGCATTAAAACCGGAGAGGACTACTTTAAAAAATAATGCACACTGAAACCTCATTTTATTTCTTTTAAGGAAGTAATTCAATTAGTTCGCGAACTTTTTGATCATCCTCCTAGAGTATAGAAAAAATATTTCCTTGATATTTATGTCCCTGAATATCGAAGATCAGAGGCATAATGTTTTGTCCTTCTGTTTGTCTGTTAAAACTTCAAACCTCCGGCTCGATAAAACAATGGCATGATAATATCTCCCTGACCATTGAAATCTCGTATTATCACATGAAGAGAGTATCAATAATCATGTTACTTAGATTATTGAAGATCGTTTCGTGGCTTTCAATAAATTTGTTTTAAGTGAGTACAACAAATGAATAAAATGGATAATACTGAGAAGCTTTGGCTTTGAACAGATTACTTGACTGAATGCATACAAGATCAAAATACAAAAAAGAAACTACATGTACTTAAGAATACAATACTCTAATAATTTAAAGAAATCAGTATGTTTATAAAGACTGAATTGTAGCGTATACTTTGTTAATTTAGCATCAATTGTTGAGGTATTAATCGAACTAGTCCTCATTTAGGGAAAAGGGAAAATAAAATAACTAGTTAAATAAATTTATTGCTATATAGTATTAGCTGCCGTGATTATTCTAAAGCTCCAGAATCAGGTTATAAAAAAAGGACGTCATTATTCCGGTGTATGAAAATAAAATGAAATAATTCCTTCTTTCATTATAATTTCATTATTGAATCGTTTCTTTCCATTGTAATTACATGTTTAAAGCAGCAACATGAGTCCAGCTACAAAGTATATAAATATAATCGCACAGAGTTGGAAAAACCGAGTATAAAGTTGGAAAAGCCAAAATTAGAGTTTGAAAAGCCAAAATTATATGTTTAAGCGTCATTTAGTTTGTAAGGTTTACAAAGGAATATACAGAAATAATCTCTAACAATCTTTCTTTAATAAATAGCCATTTTTAGTCTTACTGATAATCAAGCATCTTCAGCGTAGTTTAAATTCAAATTTGATTAGGAACATAGGAATAGGTTTAGGCTTCAATAAGGTATCAGAGTTTTACAAGGAAGTATGTAAAAAGAAACCTTTTCAATACATGTGCTCAGGAAAAAATCTTGTTGAAAACAGCAGAGCCATGTTAGTCATATTGATATTGGGCTAGGTTTTGGTCGACATTTTATGAAATTAAGGTCTGACGAAACGTTTCTCAAATACTTGTTTTTTGCATTCCTTTGTAAATTACTAAGACTAATATTTATCATTATCATTTGATTTCTAAACTATTTTTTTTCATTTCTGAAAAATATATAAACTAAAAATCGTGATATTAGCAGTTGAAGTGATTTCCAGTATAGGATTATATAGGAAATACCATCGTCCTGAATATTGCACAAATTCCAGGTAATTATGTTTCCTAATTTTTTGTGAGGAAACTGCTTAAAATATCAATATTTCAATCATAAATTCTTGGGAAAAGTTATATATTTTTGAGGAACGTGTCATCTGACCTTAAACGGGGGAATTAAAAAAAAAATCTGCTGATGACGAACAAACAGGGCCATAGTCACTCAGGTAATCTTTGTTGCCCATGGCCCCCCTATTCTTTGTATCTCGTCTATTAAATGTATTATTTTACCATGTGACCAATTAATTATGCAAATCCAATGCATGATTATTCTTGGGGTACAATTGTGAAGCTCAATTGCATTAATGCAACATTGTACAATTTTATATGGTCCCATAGCTTTTCATTTCATAATGAAATTAATTAACAAAAACATTGTATTCTCAACAATTTTAGTATCTACAACACAGTAAATTATATGTTTCACGCATAGGAATATACATCTTTTCCATTGCAGTTACTTGGTGCTGGTTTACTGGTAGCGGGGATAGTAGCGAATGTCAATGTCATAGCCGACGAGGTATTGCCCGCGCTAAACAAGGTGGAATTGGCAGGAAACGACCTGGGGAATTTTTTTCATTTAATACCGGTACTAATAACGGTATTTCTTAATCTTTGAAACATTTAATACATTCAAAATGATTTTAAAAAAATGATTTCAGACTCACTTAAATCGAATTTCCCGCGCATTGAAAGGATAGGCTAATTAACGAAATGGATGCTTAGTATTGCTACCGATATTCGAGGCAAATCAATACGTATATTTATAGAAAAAAAATAAAATACATGTACATTAATCGTGTTTTAATTTCATTAAAAAAAATGATAATAAATGTAAATTAAAAAGGCAAAATGATATTTCGTCGTTTAGTGCTACCAAAGAAAATGGGCCCAGGCAACCGGACGAAGCGATCAGCTGTCTGGTCCCATTATAGCAGAAAATCAGACGGCGGTGTTTGTAATCATTGTCAATTATTTTGCCAGGGGAAAGGGGGGATTACGAGCAACTTAATTAAACATCTACGAATCATACACAGAATAGATATTAACCCATGTACAATTTTTAACGTGAAGAAACAGAAAGTAGATCTACATGTAGAAAGCGAAGGTTCGACTTCCTCTAATGCTTCAGACAAAAAAGGTAGATATATTTTTTTAACCATTAGGTATATTAGAAGATGCACAGTGCACACTTAAATGCACTTAATAAATAAAAGTTTTTCTTGGAAATCTTGACAATGATTTTTTTCTCTCCATCTGTACATTCATAAAAGTGAAAATGAGTTTAAGAAAAAAAATTATTAGAATTAGTTTGATGATATTTAATTTATTTAATTGAATAATTGAATAAATCATTTTCTGAATAAATAAGCATTGAAAATGAAAACATAAATTATTTTGATAAAAGTTATAACATCAAACTGAAATTACTGAATTGTTTTGATGTTTAAAAAAAGTGGGGAAAACATTACATGTGCTGATAATCATTTTAATGGAGTATAAAATCAAATCATTTAGATGAATTTGTGCAATATTTCTGATTCAACAGCAGCTGTATCAGTTATAACACCACCACTTCCCAGCCTACAGAAGTCCACTTCCTCATGTCAAATGAATCCAGGTCCTCAAATTATCAAACAGCCTACGCCATTTAACCAACTTACCTTGTCTTCTAGTTTAAAAAAGAAAAAGATGTCGAAGGAGCAGCATGAAAGTATTAGTAGGGCAGTTACCAGATTTGTTGTAAAAGAAATGCAGCCTTTTAGTATAATAAGCAGTAATTCATTCAGAGAAGTTTTAAAGGAATTAAATCCAGAGTTCATTCCACCCAACAAGGAAACAATATCTTCTATTTATGTTCCAAACTGGTACAATGTGAAAATGCAAAAACTACAAATAGAGTTGGCTTCAGTAGAAGCTGTTGCAATTACAGCAGATCATTGGACAAGTTTGGGTGGGGACCACTATCTTACAGTAACAGCTCACTTCATTAAAGACTGGGCTCTAGAAACAAAGTTCTACAAACGAAAGCAGTGTATGAGTCCCAGACTGGAGAGGCAATATCATTGGAAATAAGAGAATGTCTAACCTCATTCGGTATCAAAGAAAAAGTAGTTGCCATTGCTGTGGACGATGCTGCTAACATGGCAGTAGGTGCAAATGTGTTGAATGTCTTACGGGTCCCTTGCTTTGCCCACAGCATGAATGTTTCTGCTGGAAAGTTATACAAAGAGACAGCATTTACTAAATGGCTTGCTCGCATAAGATCAGTAGTCCTTTGGTTTAAGCGTGTCCACATGGCTGGAGTTGTTTTGAAGGAAAAGTTAGCTTCCTTAGAACTTCCAAAACATGTCATTCTTGATGTTAAGACCAGATGGAACTCTATGTATCTGATGGTTGAAAGATTTGCTGAAATTTATCCTGGACTCAGTGCAGCAACCAGAGATCAGCGGTTGAAGAAGCGTGTTGACAAGGACAAAGTAACAGATGAAGATTTGAAGAAAAGTGAAGAATTTGTAGAATGTATGAAAATTCTTTACACAAGCACGTTAGCAGTATCCACTGACAAAATGCCCACTATTGGTCAGATACTTCCAACCTGGTTAAAACTGCAAAAATGTTTCACTGTTCAACGCGATGATAGCCCATTCATTAAAATGGTAAAGACAGCAATATGGAACGACATGAAGAATAGGTATCAAGATGAAGAAGTGCGCCATTTCTTGGAAGAGGCGGCTGCCTTAGATCCTAGATTCAAATCAAAAATGACCAAAGAAGAGGAAGTTTGGGACAAAATACAAGAAAAATTACTGATATGATCAGAGCAAAGAGAGCCAGCCTCACAGTTATTAAACATGATCCAGATGAGCCCATGTCCTTAAACAACAATGACACAGAATCCACCAGTGAAACAGAAATAGTGACAGATGTCACAGAAGAAAGCACTGTAAGCATACCCTCTTTAAAACACCCAAGATCTGCAATTGAGGAATTATTCAGTGAGGATGAAGATTCTGTTATAATTACAAGACATGTAGCTCCACCAACTCCTGAAATGGAAGCCCAAAAGGAGATTGAAATGTTCAAGAAGTTTCAAGGAATTAAATTCAGTGCTAATCCTCTTTCATTCTATGATGAGCACAAGTCTAAATTTCCGTGGATTTCGGCATTGTCCGTCATGTGTTCCTGCCAGCAGTGTTCCCTCTGAGAGAATTCTTTCCTTAGCTGGAAATATTATCAGCCAAGAGCGTGTGCGCCTCGACCCGGAGAAGGCCGATATATTTATTTTTCTGCATAAGAATGCAGAGTGATTGACTGAATTCTTGAAATGTCACTACTTCATTTACATGACAGAGTTATTTCTACATGTGAGAGATGTTGAACAGTTTAAGGTGTCTGTTATCATAAAAGTACTCAATTTTACTCAAATAATCAGTCAATTAAATATCTTTAAATATTTTGTTTCACATTTTATCTTTAATTAACCCGGGAGGTTGTGTATACTGTGAGTTGTGATTATGTTATTTATATATGTAGTGAAATTAATTTGAGATTCAGTTTATTTGTTTTGTTTTTCATTTATTAAAAGTTTGAAGAATAAACATAGTTTATAAGCTCATTTTAGTGTATAGTATTGAAAGGTTGGTGATTGGTGAAAGCGCATTTGTTTTAAAATGAACCTTCAAGGTATAGTACCGTATCGTTAAAAATACCGTATCGTTTCAAAAATACCGGTATGGTATCGTACCGTTTCATCCTTAACAGTATCCATCCCTAAATGGGTGAAGAAATTATGACTTCCAATATAAACATGAGTTCCTTTTTAGCTCACATGAGCTGAAGGCTCAAGTGAGCTTTTCTGGTCCATATTTGTCCGTTGTCTGTCGTTGCCGTTGTCGTTGTAAACTTTTCACATTTTCATCTTCTTCTCCAGAACTATTGGGCCAATTTCAACCAAACTTGGCACAGAGTATCATTAGGAGAAGGGGATTCAAGCTTGTACAAATGAAGGGCCATGTCCTCCTTCAAGGGGAGATAATTATGAAATAGCGAAAAATTAATGGCATCATTGAAAAATCTTCTTCTCAAGAACCAATGGGCCAAGAAAGATGAAACTCATGTGGAATCATTGTCAGGTGGTGTAGAATTAAATTTGTTCAAATCATGACCCCCGGGGGTAGGGTGGGGCCGCAATTGACGACCGAAATTTTAGATAGGAATACACAGGAAAAAGCTTTTCAATACTAAACTGATTTTGGCTTTCTTCCTAGCCACAGTGTTCAGGTGAGCGAAGTGGCTCCTGGGCCTCTTGTTATTAAATGGCTTTTTTTCAAATACAATGTAATAAAATAATAAATATGCAAAAAAAATTACTATTTACAATAATGTCAATTTGCATTATAAAAGACTGAATATTTTGCAAATCATAAAAAAGTGGCGAACATTCTATCTACAAATACATATTATATGCTCATTATTTTTACAAAGAAATTTATTAAAGGGATTGTTACTTAATGTCTGCATGTTGCTCTCCTATTGAGTATACGTATTGCTTATTTAGCTATATATATATATTACATATATACTGTTCTTCTAGTTTAATAATGAAACTAAGGAGGTCTTGCTCAAGTCCCTGCAGGAAAACTATATCGACGAATCTTTGAGTTCTACCAACGATATTTCTAATGCATGGAACTATGCATTTTTAAAGGTACGTAATAACATCATACGTAATTCTTGATATTACGTGTTAAACAGTAAGACATTACTGTAATCAGTGGTAATGTAGTACTGTTATTCTTAGACTACGTCAAAATTGCTGACTTGCTCTCCGACAAATCAACAGCTAAGCTTGAAATCCAGCCATCGTACATTGTAACACATCTTTATTTATTTTTAAGACTTCAGGATGCAGTTCATGTAAAAAAAAAACAACCAAGTATATATTTTGATAATGTATATATTACTTTAGTTTAATTGCTGCGGCGTTAATAGAGTACAAGGGACTACAAACGATTTTGACCTCACCCCTTGGTGTACAACTTCCGGTGAATGCCAACAAACAAATGCGCAGATTCCTAGAACCTGCTGTGTGGGAGTTACTGAATCAAACTACAAATCCCAGGCCCCGGCTGACTGTTACGCCAGCGTTTCCAAAGACTACAATACTCAGGTGAGTGTTATTATTTCAGCAAGAAATTTGAAGGAAATCATTAAAAAGAATCTATCAAATTTGTCAGAAAAATATTGAGGGTGTAGGAAGGACAATTTATTAAGATTCAACAAATTTATCAAAAAATTAGGAAAAGTATAGAAATTCTTGAGCGTAACATCGGGGCCGGGGTCCATGAATGTTTTTCAAGGGGGATCCTTACCGACTTCAAAAACATCTGACTCGGAAATTTTTTTAACAAGCTCCCCCCTCCCCCGCCAAAAAAAAGTGGGAAAAAAGTCTTAACAAGAATAACCTACTACATGGAAGTTGGACATTTTTCAGGACTTCTTCCGGGTTCGTGTTCATAAAGGAGGCGGGTAACTAAGTTCACTTTTTTTTTGAAGGGTTACTTAATTTTATAAATTTAACTTTAAAAAAAAACAACCTCCCGACTCTGCTTTTCTAGATTTGCACATGGCTTAGGATTTGATAAGATTTGTGTATGTAAGCGTTCAAAAATCGGCATTGGTTTTAACTAAAACTAAACTAACCAATGCCGATTTTTGAACGCTTACATATTAGAAACTAATTTAGTTTCTATATCATGATTACGGATATAATTGTACTTTGTAATATAATGTTTCCTTCGGAAATATTCTCCAATTCCACTTGATTTTGAGCATTTTGTTGATTTTAAAGGGCTGCTATGATCGGTTTCAACAGTTAGTTCAAACTTCATCAGCACCGGTCATTGGAGTCGCAATTACCGTTATGGTAATCGAGGTAAGAAACTGGGTTGTTTTTTTACCACTACAGTAACTATTAAACAAAATATTACATTTGTTCTTGACACTTTATGTTTGAATGTTGCCATTCTCCACAAGACTAATACCTGAAACTATCCCCTATATATATAAACATATATTTTCAAATGGTTAACATAAATTTTTTTTATAAAGATATGCTTTTTTTTTTCAAAATCACGACTGAATTTTAAAAAGAGTGTTACTCGTTTATTCATCTTAAATTGATTATTATCGGAAAAAAATGTTTGTACAATTTTACTGCAATGAAGAAACCCAGAGTCGTTTTGTACTTTATCACATAAGGAGAAGCCCTCCTCCTGGCACAAAAAGAGACAGTTCACATAATTGAAAATTCGTCCCCCTTTTTAAAATATGAACATGGATGTATAAATATTAAACAAACCTTCATAGTTTTATTCTGTCATGAAATCTTGTTTCCTCTTTCTTGATAACTTACATGTGTACATTGTCTTTCCTAGCTTTTGGGCTTTGTTTTTTGCCATTGTCCTATGTAAGCAGACGGGATCCGAGTCTATGGAGGTGTAATGTAACAGCCAAGATACTACACTGACGACAGTAGTGTCAAAAAGAACTCCAGCTCAACATTACTGTCAAGCCATTCAGCCACTATATTCCTATACAACACTCCTGTACTAAGCTTCTATATATCCTTGTTAAAGCATAAATAGTAATTTAGACAATGTAAATTCTATAATCTTATTATTTTCATGAATATAAATTATGTTTTCTGGTTTAAGTATATAATTCCTATTGAAACAGTTTTAAATCAAATTATAATGTGTAAAGGTTTCGTGTTACAATTAGTCTAGCTTTTAAAAAGACCTGTGTTTTAAAATTTAGCTTAATGCACAGATGAGGCCTAAAAAAATGTGTGTTTCGGGTAACACTGATGAAAAAATTAGGATAGGTAGGTAGGAAATTTTTTTTTTGGATTTTTTTTTAATGAAATGACCACTGCAACAGAGATAGAAAATCATGAGAATATTATTCTGTATTTTATTTCACTCCGACATGTTTGAAAAACATCAGACAACAAAATTTTATAGTTTCATATCATTTTAATTTTTCATTTTCTCTTCATTTCAGCAAATATGAGTGGTTAAGTTTCAAATATGTGTTCGACCCTTGTGTTTACGACCAGAGTGGTTTCGTTCTGAATCCAAAAGATAACAGTTAATGGATAATTTAAAATTCTGTTATTAAATTTTTCTTCTGCAAGGGAAATCTTTCATTTTAACACAAATCACATATTCTTAAATCAGTGTTTGAAATAACCGTGCGCCCGACTGAGACGCACAAATTTTGCAGCAGGCAAACCAATTTGCATGTATTGACGCCCGGCTGGACGTGTTAAATTAAAATTTCGATAATTAAAATTCATATATATTTGATAAATCTCTTTCATATCAACTAATAATTTCAGCAGCAAAGTGTAACAAACCCAGAGGAAGAATTTGTCAGTCTGTAGATTCTGGTTTGAAGTTGTGGTAATCAGTTGTTCGAGTCGCATAATCGTTAATTAAAGAACAAATTTATAAAAGACAATTATTTTCTTGGGATACTCGTACTAAGTAGATCTTTGGCAGATATGCATTTGAATTCAGAACAATATCATCTTTATTTATACCATTCATTATTGTAATTTTGAAGCAATTATATTTTTACCAGTTAAGGTTTTCGATCTTCAAAGAAGGCTGTAATTGTGTGAATGTTAGTTATCTAGTTATTGTTTACACTACAGCTTGTCCCTGCGTTTGCGGGTTCTTTCCAAAACATTTAAACAGGCTTTCTTCTATGAAAAAAGTGATCTAAAATATTCTAATACACATATATCAAAATCTATGATTTTAAGAAAAATCTTTTAGAAAGATAGAAATTTTTTTTAATATATGTACTTATTCATTATTCGTGCTATTTGTATGACAGAAACAATCTAATTGACACAAATAACTATTAAGCCTTTTGCTCTCTATTGACAGCTCCGTACACCAGTGTGTTTGCCACACATCTGTGTGTTTGTAAACACGTTAGTTCATATTAACCTGTCTGCTTGTATACACATGTTGGTTTATACATACGCAGTACGAAACTACGCGGGTCGAACACGTAATCGGTACGTAACCCACCAATACCATTTCAACTATATCACTAAAATTTTAAATTACAGAAAATTATATTATTCAAAAGATTTCCCATTCCATGCTGTCGGACTCGTCATAAAAACGCTTGCTTGTTGATTTAAATTTCGTTAATGTTCACTGTAAGCCAAAGCGTTTTAAAGACGTTCCTTAGGAATGAGAAAAAAATATCCTGATAAAAACGGATTTTACATATAAATAATACGGACATGGAAAAAAAACGTTAGGATCGGCGCATTTTTATAGGTTAGGTCGGGTAACCTGAAACACACAATTTTTTTTAGGCCTGATAATAATAAGCAACTTAATAAATAAGTCATCTCTCAATATATGTTGTGCTTTTTGTAATGTTACTTTTAAAGAATGCAATCTTATTTTAGAAGACCTCAGCCCCATGCGGGATATTTGTCCAGTTTTTGGTGCTTTGTTTCCTTTGATATTATTTTTGTTCTTGTCCTAGTCATTCTTTGTTTGTTTGTTTTTGTTTCTTGTTTTACATTATCACACAATTTAAAGTAACTGTATGAATTACAAACTCTATCACGAAATATTTGTTAATCTCGAGACATGCATGTATTTGTCAGACTACAGAGTTTCTTAAATAAGAATCACGTACCATATTTGTTATTAGGAGAATTTTTATTCTTTATGCTTGATCAGAACATCAGTTCTTATGTACATGTATATAGGTTTTTATTTTTGTTTGTTCGGAGTTTTAGTCAGGAAGAGGTCAAATATTCTTGCTTGTACTTTTTTACATTAAATTTTTTTTTTAAAAAAAAATTTGCGATTTTTCATGTGATTATATATATATATATATATATATATATATATATATATATATATATATATATATATATATATATATATATATATATATATAAAGGAAAAAAAAAACTGTATTTGTACCTGACACAAATGAAATATGTATTACAATGATGTCTACCAACACTGATGCGAGAGATCTTTGTAGCCAATAAGAGAAGAGGCCACTGTTACAATTAGACCAATAAAGAATGCGTCTGTGACTGTTAGTAAGGGACCATTTCTGTGACAATAATCAACATAAGAATTTTTTTAGTAACTAGGATTAAGAAAAAAAAATGTATTGTTCAAGAAACCTTCAACAGTGCATGCTGAAATACTACACTTAGTTCCAAAAGGAATTTCTAGTTTTAAGGTATATTAGTAAGAAATCGATTTCCGATTTAACCCGTCAGTTCCTTAAATATGCTAACAAAGGAATAGATGCTGTGGACATTATTAACATTCTTAATCATAAAAAAAGTTCAGTCTTGCATTCCAAAATATTTCAATCTGTTGCTTCCAATTTTTATGCCCCCGTATCGAAGATTCAGGGGTATATAGTTTTTGCCCTATCCGTCTGTCCAATTGTCTGTCTGTCTATCTGTTTGTCTGCAAAAAGTTCAACATTGACCATAACTTTTGATTGGTTGGAGCTATGGCTTTCGTACTTCACATGTGTATTCCTTGTGACAAGACCTTTCTTTGGGTACCATCATGTCTGACCTTTGTGTTTGACCCAGTTTTACAAAATTTTACCCAACATTAACCTTGGCCATAACTTTTGAACGGTTGGCGATAGGGCTTTCATATTTCACATATGTAATCCTTGTGACAAGACCTTCCTTTGGATACCAACAACTTTGACCTTTTGACCTTGACCTTGGAGTTTGACCTACTTTTGATAAACTTAAAACTTGCCCATATCTTTTGAACGGTTGGGGTTTCATATTTCACATATATATTTCTTGTGAGAAGGCCTTTTCTTGGGCACCATGAATTTTGACCTTGAGGTTTTATTTACGTTTGAAAATTTTTAACCTTTTCCATATCTTTTAATGGTTGCTGCTAGGGCTTTCATATTTCACAGGTATATTCCTCGGGACAAGAATTTACTTTTGTACTAACATATTTGATTTGCATTTGAGAAAGTTTAAACTTTGCTATAAGTTGCCATACGGGGGCATCAGTGTTTCACAAATTTTGTTTTCAATTAAACACAAAAATTACAGTGCCTAGATAGTGAACATCTAAATCAAATTCCTCTTAAGCGTTCCGTTTTTCAACTATAGTCCCGCTGGACACGTCATTACTGACGATGTTAATATGACAACCTAAAACCTATCATTTTAAAAGATCCTAAATACGGGGAGTCCAGATCTTTCAATTGGCGACAGAACATCATTTCTATTATGAATTCTGTCCAAGATTATGCGAAGTTGGGCGAAATGTGAAGGGGAAGACCTGAACGCTTTTTAAATTTGTCAGAATGGATGAATCGTGTTAGAAAGTGAAAAGTCAATATGGTAACCATCTATCATTTTTCACCAAATCAGAGGTAATAAAAGAATTAGAAAGACTACATAAACAATATGTTATGGTTCCAGCAGACAGGGCTTGAAACAATATCGTCTTTGTTTGAAAGGCTCATTATAACTGTATTTTAGAAAAACTTGATTTTAATTCTACATTTGAAAATATTACTTGCTCACTGTTCACTCTCGAAGGGTGAAATTCTTCAAAATTATATTTAAGTCTTTAATACTTTTAACATGCCAGTCAATAAAGGTGAGAATGATTTATCCTACCTATACTTAGATTCATAAACTTCATAAAAATCCTTAAAATATATATATTGCCGGGTCCAGCAAGTGCCCTACTATATACCGATCATTTCTCCTCATAAAAAATATTAACTACTGTGCTACAGCATGTTCTAGAAATGGTGAAATTCAAATGTGAATTCTCAAAAAACCCAAAGAACTTGGAAAATTTAAAATCACAATATTTTTCAAAATTAAAATGTATGACCTTTTCTACAGTTTATAAAACCATTCCTCGCGATAAATTAAAAAACAGGCTTTTCAATATAATAGACAACTGCTTCTTCAATCAAAAAGAACTCGAAAATTTTTATATCTTGACTGGTCATCAACGAAATTACTTTGTTGTAAATGAAATATATGGAGATAACGAACATTATTCAAGCTCAAAAGTCCATTAAACAATACAAATTTTGGAGCAGAGCAAACACGGACCTCCAAAACATCAGAGGTGGGATCAGGTGCCATGGAGGAGTGAGCATCCCCTGCCGACCGGTCACACCCGCCGTGTGCTCCTTGTTATGAACGGGTAAAAACGGAAAAATCCGTCGAGAACTCAGTGTGTAAATAAAAGCCTAACAATTAGTATGAAAAACGTCAGTCAGCATTTGACTTGATGATAAATTGTATTTGCTGACAAGGTCATTCTATCGACCATAGAACTTACTGACTTTAAACGAGACTGCTGATATTCTTGTTTCATCAACTTGTTTGTCAATAACTTACCTCGTTTTAGAAATTGTTAATACGTAAAGTATGCTCTTGCGTATCGAATCAACTGAGAGATATAAACCCCGTACGCAGATGATGAAGGTTAATTGCTGCATAAGTAAGGGAAGTTAACGATTGAAAAGTTAATGTCATCACGTTTATCATAAAGCTTGGTTGTTAGATAATCATTAACGTCTTTTCTAGTAAAATATCCAAATATGAAACAGATGTGACAGACTCTGTGGTATCTTTAATTTCAAGCTAACTGGGATATATCGTATCGACATACGAATGGAAATAACCATTGTTAATTGACAATACGTCGTCGATATATCTAAATTTCGAGTTAAAGGCCACGGCAAGTGTTTTCTTCTTTTCAGGTACAAGATTTTTAACAAATTCTGCTTCATGTGAATACAAAAATAGATCTGCTAATTATAACCGGACACAAATGGTACCCAAGGGAATTCCAATAGATTGTTGGAAGACCTTGTCTCCAAAAACCACATAGATATTGTCAATCAGAAATTCAAGCATCTTTTTAATATCAACTTCAGAGTACTTGTGTGTACAACCAGAATGTTTTTAACAAAATAATTTTGCAAATGACCAATGACAAGGTAAGTAAATTTACGAGTTCCATTTTTATTGAAAAAGCAGCTGTCAATGATATCAAAAAGCCTGGACTTTAATTTATCTTGGGGACTGGTTTTATATAAAGTTGAAGTCATAAAATTTTATGTTGTTGATTTTGGTAAAATTTTGTGACTTCACATTTTCCAAAAAAAAAAAAAAAAACCTTGGAATTTTTTAATATTCACATCTGACTTACACCTCTTCTCGAATATATTGTTTCACTGTACTCCTGAAGTTTCTTCTTCACTGCTGTTAATATTTTAGTTAGGTGTAAAGAAAGAGGCTTGGTAGAACATTTACTGGAACCCGCTATGTATCTTTGTTTGTAAGGAATTTTATGAAGTTTCGGAATCCAATATAGATATGGTAATTCAAATTCATGTTGGTTGTTGGGAATATTAAAAATATTCAAATCAGTCTGATTCTCCACACAAGTACTCTGAAATTGATATTAAAAGGATGCTGGATTTCATCATGGACAATATCAATGTAGTATTGGACTTTTGCGAGAAGCACTGACTTTTACACTCGACGGCTTACTTTGACATTTAAACATGTGTCCTGTACGGAGGTACGGAATTGATATTATATTAGAAAACCTTACTAGTGGTCATAGGTATGATGTTAGGGGCACTTACATGATTTACTTGTGTGCAATCAACACAAGAGATAATGGGAGGTAGAATAAATTAACTTAAAATTCCCTATTATGAGGGATAGAATTTCCTTTCAATCTCATTTTAAGAAGGAATCAAATAAGGAAGGAAAAAACATTCCAGAATGAAAACCTGGCAGTAGTTGGTCAAATGGGAAAGGGGGAGTTTAGTACAGGGTGTTTATCCTTCCCCTCCCCAGAAAACGTAATATGTGCTTTGAAATGCCCAATTAATATCGTTTAATTAACTGTTAAGCTAATACTTATATATCGCAAAAAAGCTGCCGTATATTGTCCCAGTGTAAAAGTAAGTCCTCGATTGTAAAAGTCAGCGCTTCTCGCAAAAGTCCATTTGGAGACCAGGTCTTTTAACAAACTGTTGGAATACAAAAGGGTTCTTATTGTGGTCCTTTACTAGACGACCTGTTTTTATATTATGAAGCAGAATTTATCAAAAAATTTCTACATGACTTGTCGTTGCCTTCAACCCGACATTCAAATCTATTGACGACGTTTTATCAATGAACAATAGTTACTTCAATTTATATATGTCGACTCGTTATATCCCAGTGAACTTGAAAGAAAAGACACAATAGAGTCTGCCACATCTGTTTTGTGATTGGATGTTTTACTGTCTATAGACGATAAGGACCAACTAACAACTGAACTGTATAACAAGATAACTTCAGCTTTTCAATCGTCAACTTTCCCCTTTTGATGTAGTAATATTCCACTAATACCTACATATGGTGTTAATGTCTCCTAAATTATTCGATACTCAAGATGATGCTCTGAGTACGATCCGGCAGGATATTGACAGATAACTTGATATTACAGAGATTTCAACAACATCGCTTAAAGTCAGCATTTCGCAAATTCTATGGTCGTTATAATGACCTTGTTAGTAAATATAACTTATCATTGGGTCGTATTTTGACTGACATATTTCATACCAATTGTTAGGTCTTTAGGCCTTAGTTTTTAGCTCTACTGGTCAGAGACCAGAAGAGCTTATGCGATAGTAAGGTGTCCGTCGTCCGTCCGTCTAGATGTCTGTCTGTCTGTCCGTTCGTCTGTAAACAATTTTTCAAAACGCTACTCCTCCTACAGTTTTGGTCTGATTTCAATATAACTTGGCACACAAGTAGACTACACTAAGATACATAATTCTGTGTATCGGGTTTTGATTTCAATGAACGGTGTTGCCATGGTTACTAAAAATAGTAATTTCTGTGAAATACTTTCAAAATGCTACTCCTCCTACAGTTTTGGTCTGATATCAGTATAACTTGGCACACAAGTAGACTATACAAAGATACATAATTCTTTTTATCTGTTTTTGATTTCAATGAACAGTGTTGCCATGGTTACTAAAAATAGAAATTTCCATGAAACACTTTCAAAATGCCACTCCTCCTACAGTTTTGGTCTGATTTAAGTATAACTAGACACACAAGTAGATTACACTAAGAAACATAATTCTGTGTATCCAGTATTCGATTTTGATGAACGGTGTTGCCATGGTTACTAAAAATAGAAATTTTTAAAAATACTTTCAAAACGCTACCCCTCCTGCATGTTTTGTTTGATTTCAGTATAACATGGCATACAAGTAGAACTGCACTGAGATACATAATTGACATTATTACTTTTTGATTTTGTTGAATGATGTTGCCATAGTTACTTAAATTGAAATTTCTGTAAAATTATTTTGAAAGGCTACTTCTCCTACAGTTTTAGTCTGATTGCAATAAATCTTGCCACAAAAACAGACTAAACCAGGGATCATTATTCTATTTATTGCTGTTGCAAAGTTTCAAGTCCAAGTGCTACTTTTATCTTCCTTTATAAGTACAACCAGTAGAGCTATAGTCTCCTCAGAGACTTCTGGTTATACTGAATATGACTACGAATTATTTTGTCCATCTGCTCATGCAATACATAGGGCAATACATAGGGCTCACGGCGGGTGTGTCAGGTCGACAGGGGATGTTAACTCTTCTTAGGCACCCGATCCCAAAACTGGAATTTCCAGCTGCCCGTCTTTATGCCCTCTTCATACATTTGTATTGGTTGTAGTTTTTTTTTTTTTTTTTTTTTTTAGATCGATCACTGTTCGTTATCTTCAACTTTTTTAATACTGAAATTTCAGTGTTAGTATTTAATTTATCCACATAATGTTTTACAACGACCATGTCACAAATCAACAATTGCAAAAAAGATAGGCATTTGAAAAGTTAAGCATTATAGCTGTATAATAGGGTCCCTGTGCTGTTCGTATCAATGACGAGGGATATATTGTAACTGAAGATGGATCAGTGTTTCTTCTCAAGGCACTGATAGTGAAAGTTTTTGTCAAACATTAAATTATTCACTGAGGCCATTGATTGTACCAAACATCCTGTAGGTTGAATGAGGTAGAGTTCCAAACATTCATCATATATAGGTTCATGTGTAAATAATTACTGTCGAATTTGATCATCATATTTTTTAATGTTTCACTCTTTCATGCAAGGTGCTCTCATTAGACAATCCAAACTATGAAAAAGATGTCAACTAATTTGGAAGTACATGTAGGTCTCCATATATATCACATGATATCCGTGTGAATTGGTGATGAATGGGGAATAGTTTCCTAGATAAATCTTGACAAAATATAAGTATCTGATGAGAACTGATTACATGTAGCTAAAAAAAGTATTGACAAAATATTTTTTGTAGACTGATGTAAATGTTTGTTATGCTAATCGTATGTTATCCATGTTGACCGACTCTTGATCCTTTTAATCAATATATTTGGTACACTCATATTCATTAGCTTTTTCAGCTTCGTATCATCAGTGACGTTCACATTCCTTTGCTCAAAACTCTCTCCTCTACGATGCATTCTTTGGTGATTGGTACAATCAATTGACGCATTCACTTTCTCATCAGATATGATACAATTACTGATGCATTCCTACTAGGCCTATTACATAAACTTAACATTGACATTCAATTTATCAATGGCTGTTTATCTTGACTTATTCTATAGTTAGTTAACAAAGAAGATATTAAGATTCGTCATCTTCTTTGTCCAATGCTACATCTATTTATTACGGAAGCCTATTAGTGCCAACCTGTATATATATAAAAGCAAACCTCTCTATATAAAGGAAATGCGAAATGTAAAAACAGAACCTCGAAATATATAAAGGAAGTGCACTTATGGGCTTCCGTAGTTTATGTTAAAGAAAAGCATACCGTTCTGTAACATGTATTTATGAAAGCTGATGTACGCATAAAAAAGAATGTACTTGTGTATCCTTATCTTGTTAAAATCCTGATAACACTTTATTAACAATTGTCTATTTCTGTTGTCAATCTTTTAGGACTATCCTCAAAACATCATTCAGTACAGTTGTTTTAAGTGATTAAATATTAGGAATGCCCTTGTTAAGGTCTTCCGTTCCAATGGAAGACATTCTACTGATTCTGATGATTAAGATTATTCGTCTCCAACGGAAGACCATATTGTTTTCGTTCGGTTTCTTTTTCCCTATTATTATTAGTCTTACCGATTTTGTAACGGCTTAGCCGATTTTCATGAAACTTTCATATCTGATAGGTATTGATCTGAACCTTATTGGAATTTTTTTTTCGTTGATGACGTCACTTTCCATCTTGAGATATTTGGGATTTTCTGATTTTCAGAGGGTCGGCTTGTCCTGGAAACTCCTCCGAAACTCCTCCGAAACGACTTAAGATATTGTGTCAAGATTTTCAGTGAGGGTAGAGGAAGGTTTGAAGATTTGCAGATGGGTGTCCAAAGCTCTCTAGCGCAAAAGGCGCCGAAGCTCGGTAGGGCTCAAAAATTGTCTCACAAAATTTTGGACAGTGTTGATAAGCAATAATGAACAAAAGATGGTCAGAATAAAGTTCTAAAAAATATGCACCCCTTCAATTTTTGTTAAACGGCCCATTCAGGACTTGGAGGGGTGGCCCATAAATATTTCCATTCGGCATATCTCCACAACAAAAAGAAATTTTTGAATAGGTGTTGAACAAAAAGTCTTCAAAATTACAAGTCCTTTCATTTCATATCAAGAAAAGGGGCTGACACTTCAAATTAGGGACTCAGAGGGGCCAAAAGTCTTTCATCTATAACTCTTTAACTATCAATATTTTGTTATCAATTACTGAAGCAAAATGCTCATATTAACGATTTGCCACTATATATTATAAAATGAAGATCATATGGTGCGTAATAAGGGACCAAAAGGGGCCAGAATGCTAAATCTTTGACGCTTTATATCTCAACAAGGGGAGATATTTTAATAAGCAATATTGAACAAAAGATGTTCAGAATAATGTTCTGAACAATATGCGTTCTTTAAATTTTTGCAAAACGGACCCATTAAGGACTTGAAGGGTTGGCCCCTAAATATTTCTATTCTACATATCTCGAAAACGAGAAGAAACTTCTGAATAGTTGTTGAACAAAAAATGTTTAAAATCACAAGTCTTTTCGTTTGATACCAAGAAAAAGCATCTTCGCTAGCCAAGGGTTTCTGATACGCTACTCTCCTCATAAACCCTTGGCATACGGTGCTGACAAAAGACGGGATTGTTTTCGTCACGTGATCACCATTCTTACCAGGTATGCACAGATTGCGTAATCGACAGAAATAAATAACGTATTTAAAAAATAATGTTTTCAAAGAATAATTAACAAGAAGGCATTTAGTTATGTTAATTTGTTATTTAAACATGTAAAATGAAAATCTACATCTTCAGTATAGATTCTTAATCACATATTTTGCACGTAGCTTAAGATATTGGATGACACCATATAGCTATTCATAGAATGACATGTTATCTTACGGATCGTTGTTTACTTGCGTTTTTCATTCCCGATATTAAAGAGTCAAGATATATCCCGAACGCAAATATCGTCATTTACAGAAAACAATTGCTGATTGGTCGAACGATGTCGATCAACTCCAATCACAACTTGAGAAAAAAATCCCAACTTTTTTTAACACCGTATGCCAAGGGCTTATGAGGAGAGTAGCGTATCAGAAACCCTTGGCCAGCGAAGATGAAAAAAAAGGGGCTGACCCTTCAAATTAGGGACTCAGAGGGGCCAAAAAACTAATATGCAACTCTTTAATGATCAAGAATTTGTTATAAATTACTGAAGCAAAAATGCTTAACGTAACAATATGCAACAATATGTTGTGAAATTTTGATTCTCTATTGCGTAATTAGGGGCCATAAGTGGCCAGAATGCTAAATCTTTTACATTTCATATCTCGAAAAGGGGAAATATTTTGAAAAGCAATATTGAACGAAAGATCTTCAAGATTATGTTATATAAATCAAAAGAATGAAATCTGAGGAGGGAATTCTTCATATCATTATCTTTTAACGAAGACTTAATCAAAATCACATCTCATCGAAAAATCGAACGGAAGACCTACTCGTTGCTCGCAACGAGACCTCATTTAGTTATTCTTTTTTTCCTAGACGCTAACTTTGAAACTCCCGATTTTCCTCATTTCTAAACGGATTTTGTTCAAATTTTCAGAGCAGTTAGACTTTACAAAACGCTTTTAAAATACTGTAATACATTTCAATAATTTCTTTCCGCTCACGAGTTATTTCCCTTTGATTGAAATATTAGGGGCTTTGGTTTCCAGACAAAAGCTCCGAGACCATAATAGCTGGAGCACGAACATTATTGAAATTGAAAAGAAGAAACACTGTAGTTGTGCACATCAGTTTTTGTTTGTTGATTTCTGCGTTCAAAATGGCGCTAGAGAGGGGTCGAAAATCAGGACGTGTAAAAGAGCAAAAATTTAGACATTTTTTCTTTTGTATCTTTAAATGATTATTGATTTTGTTTGAAAACGAAACCATTTTGAATTAAAAGAAACATTTTATGATGTTTTTTTTTAAAATTTGAATAAGTTTTTAAAGTGTTTCTAATTATCCCAACAAGATCGGCAACTCTATATTAATATTCTACAGTATAAAAGAACGGAAACTATTTTCTCCAATCTGCGGAATACAATTCGTCGCCCATCTCGTTATATTACTGTGATTTCTAAATTACATAAAGTGACTCTTATTACCTAATTAGAATTAGCTATAAATTAGTACTTGTCACACTCTAAAATTCACTAACTGCTAAATAAGACATTATATGTATAAAGATAAATTACACATTAATATTTGGCAAGTAACCTCGTAGAAAATATTCGCTTGTTTAAACAGTTTTAGACATAATCATGATAACGTAAGTTTTATCGATACCTGGAAGAATGGCAAATCTGAACTGGACAAATAAACGATTTTAATACGTCGTATATTGAATTTGTATGTATACATAACTTCATAGACATTTTTTTAAAAAGAACGCGCATATTCTTTGAACACAAAAGTAATAGCTTTTCAAAAAGCTTTTCAAAAAGCTTGCCTGACTATAATGCAATCAATAACTATAGAATGTATAAGCATTATAAACGTTTCCGTCCATTTTTTTATTAATTTCATTACCGTACAATTTGAAGGCATTGTATGAGACATCATTTTTTTCTCATCAGAATAATGGAAAGGGAACAAAATTAATGTAAATATATTTATTGTTTGTAGCTCAAACAACAAATGTAAAGTACAGTCTTTACATGTGCATGCATGTGGAAAACATTTTTTAAATAAGTGGTGGCATGCATTAGTTTCAACTACATAAAATATCAGAAATGCCGAAAGACAGCTAAAATTATAAGAAAATGTGAATTGTTATGATAGACATGCAGAATTTTTTTTTCGCATGCATCACTATTGCATGAATGTCGAGAGGCGCGGATCCGGAAATTTGTTTTCCGGGAGGTGGGAGTTTCACAACAACAGATGTCAGACTCAGAAATATTTTTAACCGAAAAAACAAAACAAAAAAACCCATATCAACTTCCTCAACCCCTGAAGAACCTAAAATCTATTTCCTTTCGGGGTTGGGGGTTGGAGAAGGCACTTTCAGAATTATCATCAATATTTGGCCAGTTCTTCCTTTTAAAAAGTTTTTGTCTCTTTCATTTTATTAAAATTATTTTAAATCTTTATAAAGTATGTGATATGACTTCTATATTATATCTTCGTTCCCAACATCACAGATATATATGTTACTTATTTTTCCAAAGGTAGAAAACAATTTTTATCTAATTCTATGTAGTAATCCTGTCCATTCAATAAGATTATCCAAGAAAAAGGCGTGAAGATTTACTCCTGACATTTGGCGCGAAATAATTGTGTGATCCCTTTCCTAGAAGACAAATGGACTGATCCAGAAGGATAGAAGAAAAGTTACACGGATACACTGTAGAATAAACAGTTGCATGCAAAAAAGTATAGGAAGTAAACGCATCAATATTTTGCATCAGTAATATGACAGTTTCTCCTGCTAACTGTTGTTAAAACGCAGGTAACAAATTCCAATGTAAATCAGCTTGCCAAAAATTTAGCTGCCTAACTGCATGTGAACCTTTAGTTTTAAACCATGGAAAAATTTATCTTTAACCTGTCTGCATGTCTGATGACATGGTCTGATGCTCGTGGTGTCAGACAATAATATTTTTTGGTTTATAGAATGTGACAGCGTATCATCATTCACCTTGTACTCTGTTTTGAAATGAGGACTAAAAAGGTGAAGGCCAGCGCAGAAACTTAAAGGCCCTGATATTTTTCAATATCCGAACTGGACATAAAACATTTACAATGAACATTTCAATCTGGTACTTGATCGCCTACGCAAAAGGGACATTTTTAAAAATAAGATTTATGCAATTAATCATGTCTACTTTCGGTGAAAGAGTCTAGCTAAGAGGAAAACTATGTAAAATACCTTAAAGGGCTTGTTCACATCACATAACTAAAATTTCATAAAATGCCCTCTCTTTGAATTGGATTTTTTTAAAAAGTGTTTTTTCCGATCAGTTTCGTTGAGTGTCGATAGTTTGCCGTATCCATGACGTGCCCATTCCATAACTTGTCCATTCTATGACTTGTCCTTTCTATGAGTCGTCGCACTGATGATTTTTTCGATGAGCTGTCTTTCGATGAAGTGTCATTTCAATCAATGAGTTGAAACTAATTAATTATATACAACCATGCAGGATAAAATGTTTTGACTTGATATATGGTCAGTAAGGACATGGGTGAACTTGTCCGACAGGAAACTTACAGGAGGGAATAACTCTTAACTGAAGTGTGTCAGGGTCCTAACGTAAGGTCATTTGGACACGTTCAAGGTCACTGACAGAGAAACTGTAAAATTCGTTAACAGTCTCTCGATCTACTGGTACCCGTGAAACATTGGAAGTTGATACCTCAAACAAATATTGCTTATGACCTTAGAATGTGCCATGACCTTGTCTCAAAGTCACTATTTCCTGTCCGCACTTCCAACGGAAGATCTATTTGTTGCTCCAGCAACGAGCTTTGCTCTAGTTTTTATTTATAACCGGAAAAAGGTTATTATGTTCTACTTGGTCCCGTCGACCAAGTCAGCTAGATTGTATTACAACAGTTATAACTCTATCTTGGAGAAAGTTTTCAGTTTGATTTTTTGATATGTTTTGATGGTAAAACCACAAATAATTCAACGGGATAAATATAATTGCAATTTGAGCACTACTTTTGTTTTCCACGATAGTGTTAGCTGAATTTAAACTAAAAATGGTGGTTGCCCGTTCTGGACAGTTGAGGAAGGTTTTCTTAATTGCCTAAATTGTTAGCTTTGTAAGTACTTCCTTTACTATTTTTTGTTTGATATACATGATATAGAATTATGTGTTTTTGTGTGTAGCATAAACACTTTATTGCTTTTCCTGTTTTAGAATGTGTCAAAATGATGTAAATGTCTATCATGAAGATGAACATATACCTTTAACAAATTAACATGTACACTTCACGATCGAATAAAGTGCAAGCATCTTTATTTAATTATGCCCTAAAACAAGCATGAAAATGCACAGGAATTACTCTTGCATTAGATGTACGTGATATAAAAGGGAACAAGGTATAATAAATATATCGGCCTTTAAAATATTCTTTTGCTTATTCAGCAGTCCTAGGCCATGGTGAGAGTGGTAATAAGATATTAACAAAAAACATGAGAGGATTCAGAATAATAACTTTTGATATTCCTTCATCGGAATTCTCTTATCTACATATATGAAAAAACTATGCCTACATGTATATCAGAACAATTTTGCAGGAGAAAAATGCAATTGTGCGCTTTATACAGGAAGTGAATAATTCCTTTGATCACTGATTTAAGTTTCTGGGGCCCGTTTTACAAAAGAACTTACGACTAAGACCAAAATTTAATTCTGCTTATAACTTTCTAATTTACATTAAATTGAAAATGATTTTATTCTTTTTAAAAGGAATGCAGAAAGATATTCTTATGCTAGAAATTTTGACCAAAATCATTAATTCTGCCAAATTTTCCAAACAACTGAAGTATTTGGTCTTAGTCGTAAGTTGTTTTGTAAAACGGGCCCCTGGTCTTTCATCTCGTACTCACGAATCGCGTTCATTTTTATTTATTGTATAGTTTTCAATTCAAAAGATGGCAAATGATGAAAAGAAAATGCTTAAAATCTAAGCAAAAATAATCCTGAATATAAATAGTGAAATGGAAACAATTTTTGTTTGTTCAGACATTTTATGAGCACACATTAAAATACTTGTAAACACACAAAGGAAGGTGTACTATACTATGTTGGAGATTTTGAACGATATATCATATGCTTTATCAAGTAATATTTGAGGCAAAAGTGAGTTTATAACTCTTCTCTTTCGAACCAATGTAACAGCAAGCTTGGGTATGGAGGACCGTATAGTTTGCTATCGCTCTCATGCCATACCGAGCAATTCCTGTTCGACTCATTGGAAACTTAAGTTTCCTGCATGGTTGCAATGGAAGTTTTTATTGTTAGAAAAGTACAATGCATAGCATTTTTTTCTTTTAATTGGGGTTAAATTATTTTAACATTGTTAAGAATTTACATGTACTAATTTAGGCTTGGACTTTGTTTAAAATACCTTATCTACCTGATCAATACATAGGGCTCACGGTGGGTGTGACTGGTCGACAGGGGGTACTTACAACTCCTAGGCGACTGATCCTACCTTTGGAATTTCCGGGGTCCGTGTTTTTGCCCTGTTACAGATTTGTATCGTTTATTGGCTGTATGAGATTGATCACCGTTTGTTATCTTCAACCTTTACATTCTAAATAATTTTATGCTAAAAAGTTTACCCTTTCTGTTGTTTTTGTTTTCACTCATATTTCAATTCAAAAGAATTTTCTTAAAACTTACCAGCAACTTAAAATTTTTTACGTTGTATAGAAAATGTTCAATCATTGCAAAAAAGCGCATCTTCCCCAATCATTGAACATTGATGCTTGAATAATCTTATTGACTAAATAGAAGTCAATAACTTTATTATCTGGACGTTGTTTTGTAGGTAATTTTTCTATCAATTCAGAAATATTTAAGTTTTGATAAAATGTCCTACTTTCTTAACGTCATTAGTAACATCAGGAGTAATGAAGACATTACAATTATAAACTTGTTTTACCTGTCAAAAGCGCGAGGAGTGAGTATGAAGATATGAAGATAATGTAAGAGAATTTCACCAAAGCTAATTTAGGAATATCATTCATTCAAGGATTTTTTTTAAAAAAGTCTAACTCATCGCGCATAGTGAACAAATTAAGAGGACTTAAAACACAATTTAAGTGTTTAATTGTCAGAGCGCAATGATGAGGTGAACTTGCATAATATGTTTTTACAGATGAGGGGAATTCCAGTCATGAGGTTCAAGAATGGAGGATAACAGTCATTTATTAAAAAAAAAAAAACATCATGTCACAAAAATAAAGGGGTATATAAGTAATTGCGGATATCCTTTATTTTAGTAACGGTCGTGTCAGTTAAGCTAAAACAAATCATGGCGGGTGACTTCTGCGAAAAGTTTGGGAAATGGTTTTTAGTTGCCCTCAACATATTATTTTTTGTGAGTATCTTTTTTATTTATTATATTTATTTTGCATGATATACAAAGTTTGTTTGTTTCTTTGTTTGTTTTAAGCAGGGTGAATATTATTGCTGTTTGTTGAAGGATGAGACGTTTACCTTTAATATTTACATACATTAGGTAATTAACTTTAATCAAATTTTACTTCTAATGTCTTCTGAACCGATCAGGAAATAAAACTGGAAACCATTATCTGGGATCTATAAATTATTATATTCGAGTTAAAAGTTGTACTGGTTGTACTGGTATGTCACAAAATGAACCAAATAGATAGAACCCACGGGGCCAATCAGTTCATAGATACTTAATTATGGGGAAAATATCACTCTTAAAAGTCTCTTTCCTTTTTACTATTTAGACTATTCTATGACAAATTGTATATCAGCTCAATTACTCAAGGTTAAAATGTTATGTTGCATTAAATGGGAATTAAATAATTTTCGATTAACAAAACATGAGACTAATCTGAAGTATCTGGTCTCTTGTCTCGTACTCAACAAGTCAGGATTGGTGATGTCTCTTTTTTCTCAATTAAACTAGTTAAAAAAATTATGAAACCAACTACTAGTATTAAAGTCAACATTAATGACACAAATAAATATTTGTAAGACATTAAACGATATACATATATACATACATATATATATATATATATATATATATATATATATATATATATATATATATATATATATATATATATATATATATATATATATATGACATACCAGTACAACCATAGTTGGTTTTTCCCGTACTCGAGAAATGTAAACATGACAAGTTTTTGTCCTGCTTATGTCGTCTTTAACGATGTCCTGTGAAATATTGAGGTCAGCTTCAGCATTCGAAATTTTTACAGTTAATCAATAATTTGAAGGACTTGCATTTCAACGTAAATTTAAAAATATTGAATGATAGGATTTTTTGTAAATTACGTTTTTGTTGTTTAAGTTGTCTTAAAAAGTTCGTATTTTCCCTATCCAGATGCAGTGTGATAGAAGAAACTTGCCTTTTCGAATTTTAAACCCAATTCATACTCTGAAATATTTTAAAACATACATGTTCACTTACATATTTTTTATATATGCTTTAAAAATCCAATTATGGACAGAGTAATGAGCCCGGAAACATGGAGGATTAAAAATCCACTTAGAAACTGTAGGGCATAATATTTGTCAATCAATATCTCTAAAATTAGGTATGAAACCTAATGATATATGTGGGACATACTTAAGAAGAAATATACAAATATAAAAAAAATTGAATGACAAGTAATTTTTCAGCTAAAGGTCCTTCTTCCCCCTAAGGCAACATTTCGCAAATTCTATGGTCATGACAATGACCTCGTCAACAAATACAATCTATCATTAAGTCGAATGTTGACTGACATTTTTGTACAAATTGTTATGCCTTTTTATTACTGACTTGTCTACGTACTTTTCCGTATGCCCGATTATGACAAGTAAAACACGGTGGGTGTGACCGGTCGATAGGGGATGCTAACTCCTCTATGGCACCTGATCCCACCTCTAATGTTTTTAAAGGTCCTTGTTTGCTCTGCTCTAATGGTGTCAATGGACTTTTGAGCTTGATGACTGTTCGATATCTTCATATTTCATGTACTCTATATGTATTATATATATTTCATTCATGTACAATATGTGTATGATCTTATAGTTATACCATTTAAGGTTTGAATCTTAAGAAATGTATTTATATTTGAAAAAATAAATCTCTCCATTTGAATTCATTTGTCCCAAATCTATCGCCAATAAGGATGCAAGAGTTCCTAATAGACAACTTCGTTTTAGGCTTTGGCGACCAGGTCTTCCAACAATCTGTTGGAATTCAAATAGACAGTGGCCTTCAGTTTGGCTTTCAGATTAAGGACATTTCATCAATTCCATTCATATATTTCGACTCGATAAATACCAATGAAGTCGACTCGAAATAAACACACCACAGAGCCTGCCACATCTGTTTCATATTCTGATGTTTTACTGACTATAGACGATGAGGGCCAACTAACAACTAAATTGTATGACAAACTAGATAACTTCAGCTTTTCCGCCGTCAACTTTCCTTGTCTATACAGTAATATTCCGCAATCATCTGCATTCGATTCCCAACTTTTTCGATAATTAAGAGCGTGCTCTGAGTACGATCAATTTGTAAACTGAAGCAGACTACTGATAGATAAGTAGAATTTACAGGGATTTAAACGACCTCGTTTAAAGTCAGCATTTAGTAAATTCTATGGTCGTTATAATGACCTTGTTAGCAAATACAACCTATCACTGGGTCGTATTATGACTGACATATTTCATTCGTTGTTTTGAAAATCTGATGCCGCAACGAAAGTTTTAAAAATATAAATTGTTATGCATTAATATTTGTACATTGAATTTCATTCGATAAAATGGATTTAAAAGAGATATCGACATTAAAAAGGAAAGAATAAAGCATGAAAACAATCATTCATTCAAAACTAGTTTCAATTTAAAGTACATGTACATTGTACATAGGTGAGTTCAAAAAAGGGTTACCAACACAAGGAGGACCGGATTAAGAGGAAAAAGGTCTACCCAAAATCTTCAAAATACATGTACATCTACCGTTATTCAGAGCCTGTAAGATCCTGAATGTTGATTGATTGATTGTTTGTTGTTTAACGTCCCTCTCGAGAATATTTCACTCATACGGAGACGCCACCACTTTCCGGTGGAGGGCTACAAGTTTTGACCTATGCCCGGCACTCAGGGCCATTGAGCAGTGAGGGATCTTTTTCGTGCCAGCACCTACTGCGGCACGGGACGTCGGTTTATACGGTCTCATCCGAAGGACCGATCTCCACGTCCCGCAGTGGATTCGAACCCGCGACGTAAGGATCAACTCCTTACTCCGCGACTCTAGAGTAGATGCTCTAACCACTGCGCCACGCGGGCGACAGGTCCTGAATGATTGCCAACGTGTAAGATTGAAAAGTTTCTGTCATTGCCGAACATACATACGTAACTGTGATTCGTTAATTTGCCATCGCGAATCTGTGCAGCAGCCAATCAAATGTCCCGCTCATATTAATTACATATGACGATATTTCGGCGAGTTTACCCACGGGTGATGAGTAAGAGGCAAGATCACCCATGGGTATTCGACGATGATTGCTTTTCTGTTAATGATGATTATAAGTAACACAAACTCTTTTTTCAGAAATAATTGGTATATTTCATAGATTTATGTTCATAAAGGTAATCTGAATAGTGTTTGCCAGGGTATGTTTGAAAATTTTGTAATATTGTTAAAATGTTTGAAACTGCGTATGGATTTACACAGAAAACGGCACAAAATCGAATATTGCAGCACCAATGAAAACTTGCCATTTCTTCATCTTTTTGGGATTTATTATTTATGTCAATTCTATTCAAAATTAATCAAAGAATATATGTTATTCAATGCAACAATTTTTCTGCTTTTTATGTATCTTTAAAAGAGTTTTTAGGAAGAGGGTGACATGTAATTCAAAATTTTAGGGGAACACATTGTACTTTTTCACGATTTACCGTTCTTTGTACCTAGCATAGAAATATATCTGTTGACACACTATTGGTAAGTAAATTTGTGTGCATTTAGATATGATTGACAGGAAACCGAGATGGAAATGAGCACTGCCGTTTGGGTAGTTGTATTCCAATTAAAAAAATAACATTCACTGAAAAGGCTAATTAGTTAATTAATTAATCATAATTGTTCGTTTTATTGTCATATTAGTACAGAGGCTTAAGGATATCTGATCCTCAGCCAGGAAGGATAACTCTTTTATTTATTATTTAATTCAAAAACTCTCAAATGAAATATGAAGATAACGAACAGTATTCGATCTCGAAAGTCCAATGAAACGATGCGAATTTGGAGCAGGGCAAACACGGACCACAAAATGTAGAGGTGGGATCAGGTCCCATGGAGGAGTGAGCATTCCCTGCTGACCGGTCACACCTGCCGAGTGCTCCTTGTCATGATCGGGAAAACCCCCCCGAAATATCCGTAGACAGTTCAGTGTATAAATAATGGTCTAACAATTAATATGAAAAACGTCAGTCAGCATTTGACTCAATGACAGGTTGTATGTACTGACAAGGTCATTGTATCGACCGAAAAACATGCGAAAAGATTACTTGAAACGAGACTGTTGATATCCTTGTTTCGTCAGCTTGTTTGTCAATATGAAGCTTGAATATGAAATCTTTTCATGCAACAATTTTCATTTTATGCATTTCAATGTGATTCAAGGTTGTTTTTTTTAAGCTTTAGAAACAGTCTTTTAAAACGCTGATATATTTACCCTATACAGGTATGTTAAAATACAGATTTAAAGAAATCAACTTTTCTTTTAATTTAGCCTTAGATACCAATGCTAATTAGCATGCTATGAAATTAGGAATGATTTATGGTATTTTGCAATGATAGGAAACACTTTATAGACTATGCATTATAAAATAATTGAAGTACATAGAAGAAACTAAAGTACTGTATAAGTATAAAAATCATGCAATTTTCTTCAAATGCCTGGATACCTATAGTTTTTTTTATCCTAAAATGTTTTTGTTGATCAATTTCCAATTAGAAAATGCATAGTAGATGTCTTTTTCGCATTTCCTGAAAATTTATTTGAAATTTACTAATTTTTCCTATATAATATGATTAACTTTAATGATGAAGTTTGAACAACTACCATGGGTATATTCACATTACTTGGAGAATTCAGAGACATATTTGTGAGCATTTTCAATTATTCAATGCCTGATTTTCAGAACCTGAGGATTGGACTACCTTAATTTAATCAGCTACGCTGGCATGTGTTATTTTTAGAGCACAATTTCTTAGGGAAAAAAATCTGTTATGGATTTAAGGTCCGCTCGTTTCTAGTAAGAAATGTTAATAATTACAATCACGACAATTTGAAAGATTGATAAATATGATAATGTTTTACTTGCAGTTACTTGGTTTAGGATTATTGGCAACAGGAGCTTTAGTTAACATAAATGCAGTTTTTGAAGAGGTTTTACCCACTTTAAACAAAGTTCAAGTGGTGGGAAATAATTTTGGCGATCTTTTGAACAGCATCTCCATCTTGGTGATCATTATTGGCATCTTTGTGGCTTTGGTAGCAGGTTTAGGACTATTTGGAGCATGCTGTGAGAACAAATTTATGTTAATTGGGGTAAGCTTCATTCGATTTGTTAGTAAATGGTGCTGGGTTTAAAAAATATAATAAACATCTCTCTCAAATAGTTTTGTTAAACTGAAAACTTTCAATATTTCAACAAGACAATGAGGGATGGGGGGGGGGGGGGGGTTATCGAGAAATAAAAAACAAATAATACACAGTACTGTTACATATATCTGTTTATAGCAGGAAAAGTCAATTTATATCATTCTTTTAAATAGATGTAGAACTTGTAATACTTTCCTTATTTTCATTGTACCATTTCAATGACTTTTCAGTACGCCATCCTGTTGCTTATATTGGTGATCATGGAGACAACAACCGTTGTATTCTTATCTAAAATGTCAATGGTAAGTAATGTAAGACGATTGACCGAGGATGTGCACGGAATGAACTTTCTCACGTCCCTTTTTCACAATATTTTATATATGTGAATATATTCTTATACCGGTACTTTCTAAAGAAAGTCCGTCCGTAGTCTGAGTTTGCCACACTGTTTTCCTCCTAAAACTCCTCAAACATTTTCAACAAAAGCCAATTTGTCTTTTGGGATATGATTGATGATGCCCTATGAATTTGCAATAAGACTTTTGAATTTTCATTTTGGGACTCGAAACCCTAATTTCTCTCTCAAACTCCTTACAGTTATGCAGTAGCCAGTTCTTTTTTGTGTCACCTGCAGAGAAAGACACTTAAGAGATCATTTTACCAGGCTTCTGTCTGTCTGTCCGTCTGTCAGACATTACATGTATATCTTGAAAACTGTTAAAGGTAAAGAATTGATATTATGCTCTATAGTGATTCGCACTATGGCTTCTGTAAAATATCATTGTTAATGACCTCGTGACTTTGAACTTGAGCTTTGACCTATTTTTCGAAATAGCTTATAGTGCCGATATAGAGCATATTTTGGACATTTGAGAGAAGAGTCTGTGCGATTTGGCATGTGCACAATTTGTCATAAGACATTATGAAGAAATACCAGCATTACAGTCGACTTGACCTTGTCTTTTGACCTACTTTTCAAAAGTATTCTAAATGGTTGACTGATGTCGTTTGAATTTTGAGAGGCAAGACTTCGATAACTGGCATACAAAATACATATTTATGACCTCATGACTGTAGTTTTAAAGTGTATGACATACAATTACTACTCAAACTGAAATTTAAATTCTATGAAAATAAAACGGCATAAGTATTCCAAAATGGATCGCACTTTATATAAAGTTATAGACTAAAAATTGCAGTTAAGACAAACTTAAATCTCTCTTGTTACGAGTCTGAGGGAAACGTGTATGAATAAACTTCTAATAATTTTAATTTCATTATTCATTTTAGCTTTGAGGGTTGAGGAATCATATTTCTATTTATTTTTCACACTTTATGATAAATACTATTCCATCATAGTCTTACTATCCGTGATTGTTTTTTTTTCTTTGCAGGCAAAGGCACGAACTATGCAATAATTAGTTGGCCAGTCTTAGAATATATTTATGTCTTTACTGATGCTAAAGCAGGTGACGATTGGTAGTATGCTGAATACTGTGAAATCACTAATTTTCGTGGGGGTTTAATTTTCTGTTTTTTCCTACCAAAATTGCATTCTTTTTGAATGATTGGTGATGTCCTGTAGATGAGCAAAAAGTTGTAATTTTTCCAATATTCACTCTGGGAGCCACAGGGGGTCGTAAAACCTGCCTCGAAGAACTTTTGTTACATTTTATGCAGTCGCCAATTTATCTTTTGGAATATGATTAAAAATTTGATCGTATTGTTTTGAATTGGGGTCAAAAGAAAAATATTATTTAAAAGAACCTCCTTTCCAACAGAATTTCTATTAATAAATTCTTTAATTTCAGATTGATCATGAATTTATTGTAATGAAATACTAACAGTACTAATTTAAAGTTGTATTTCACATCATTTCGTACGTTCTATGGTCGAGACAATAACTTTGTCAGCAAATACAATCTATCATTATAAGTCAAAGGCTGACTGGCATTTTTCTTCCTTATTGTTAGGCAATTATTTACACACTGAAATGTCGGATTTTCCCGTTATATCCCGATCATGACAACGTCCAAACGGCGGGTGTGACCGGTCGGCAGGGGATGCTCATTCCTCCATGGCACCTGATCCCACCTCTGATGTTTTAGAGGTCCGTGTTTGCCCTGCTCCTGATTTGTATTGTTTGAATGGACTTTTGAGCTTGAATACTGTTCGTCATCTCCATATATTTCATTTCACCATATATCAAGTTGAAGTCTGCAAGTTGTATTTCTTACAATTTATTTTCTATGATTACTTCCAAACTTTTTAATTACAAAATAAAAAAAAACTCTACAAGAACAAGATTTTGCAAGAAGTTTTGTTAGATATGAAAGAAAAGGCCTAATACTTTGTCAGAAGAGAAAAAAGTTCGAGGGGTGTGTGTTAAAATTTATTGTCAAATGAAGACACAATCTGAGAAAGGTTTATCTTTCTGTATTCAGTAATTAAGAAGTGACTCAGGAATTAGGTAGATTACATGATCAATATGTACAGGTGACAAAGCAGGTAACAGAATAGTATCTATTTGTAAGGCTCGTTATAACATTGGGAATGAATAGTTATCTAAAAAATACTTTTTCTGCTCTGCATGCAATTGTAATGAAAGCTGACACATTAATTTTCTTTTTTTAATTTCAGTTCAATGATAAAATCAAGGGTGCCATGCTCAGAGAGCTACAAAAAAAATTTATAGATGATTCTTTCAACACTTCCAACGCATTTTCCAATGGATGGAATTACATATTTTTAAAGGTAGAATGAATATTTATCCTTATTACAGTACGACAAAAGAACGGTTGTGTGTTGTTTGTAATATGAAAGGCACATGGATGTCATTTCAAAAGTTTTACATTGGATACTCTGGAAATCTGATGACTTATTTTTTTTTTCCAAATCGTAATGTGGGTGGGATTTACATTTTAAGAATCAATTAAGGTTCATCGCCCCTCTGATAAGAGAGATAACTCTAACTGGGATAAATGGCTATTATTCCTTTATAGAATTATGAAGTTCCAAGGTCATTCCTGTCAAATTTTGCCTCACAAGGTATGCTTAAATGGTATGCATTTTAATTTTAATATGGATTTCCTTTGGAAAGTCATTAATGTTTAAGCAAAATTTTACTTGAACAGAGAGTTGATGAACCTTAATTCATTATATACGGTCTGTTTATGGGTGGTCTTACATCAAATGATTTTAACCAAGACCAGCTGCTAGACGATGACTAGATTTTAATTAGCATTACACTCAGTGGTCCTGAAAAGAAATTGTCAACACACAGAGATAATCAGTTGAATCATATATAACAATACTGAAAACAATTACATTACTAGTATCTGATAGTGTGTGCCTTTCGTTAATTGTGTAGAGAGTATCATACAAGCTATATGCGTGTAATTTGTGTTTTAATTAGTATGATTGTATATGCGTTTAATTTGTGTTTAAAATAGTATGATTGTGTAGGGATCAAGTTCAAGTTCAGTTTATTCACCCAAACTAAAATATTGGTACAGGGGTATATTAATAACATGTATACATTATAAACAAAACTGGTCAGAGGTACATATACAAAACAGAGGGGGAAATATATAGGGCACATATATATGAAATATATAGGAAATAGAGCATCATGCAGGTTATATGCGTGTAATTTGTGTTTTAATTAGTATGATTGTTGCGGAGTGAATCCTGTTAGAGGACCAAACAACGACTTTGACGAAACTCCCTGGTGTAAGCAAAAAGGTGAATGTTATATGAATAATGCACAGATACCGAAGGCTTGCTGCATTGGAGTGGATGAATCTAATTTTGAATCAAATGCAACCGCTAGCTGCTACTCCGATGTATCTGGAAATTATAAGACGAAGGTTTGTATAATTTCCCCCATGGTAGAAGAGAACGAACCACACACTAACCAGTCCTTAATGACCTATTTTAATAGATAACTTTTCTTTGAAATGGCAATATTAAGTTGTATTTATTCGTTCCTATATAAATGTCATTAGTAAATATATGTTTAACTAGAGGTATTGTCACCACAGCTCACAAAATGATACCCCTGCTCCAATATGAGTATAATGATAAAGTCAATATTTTGTCATGGGAAACCTAAAATATCTGTCCGATCAGAATACAAAATAAAAGGTACACAATGGCATTATGTAATAAAGATTCTATGGAATCCTTATTAAAATTCATCAAGTGGTATAGGAGGAGTTGCGGAAAAGAGTTATAGAAAGAACGGCAGTATCCATATTTTTCTACAAGTAACCATATTTATTTGTCCCATCGAAAAATTAAATAGGAGGTCAAAATGACAGTATGTAAAAGATTCTATGGAAGTCTCATTAAATTTTATCCAGTACGGAGTTGCAGATGAGATGAGTGCCTCTAAGTGTTACTAAATACGGATAGAAGTACGAAAGGACGGACGCCCTCATCACTTTATACCTATATTATATTTTCAAGCGGGGGGGGGGGGGGTATAATAATGAGACATAAAAAGGGCTGTCCGGTAAAATCGTTGACATCGCGTTTTCATCGAAAATAATGCGCGCACTAAGCTGAAATTTTTAGCAAATGTATATTTTTCAAATTTAAGTACATTTTTAGGTCACCTGAGTCACTCAGGTGACCTATTGCTATCTGTCTTCGTCCGTCGTCGTGCGTCGTCCATCGTGCGTTGTGCGTCGTGTGTTAACATTTGAACATTTTCAGCTTCTTCTCTGAAACCGCTGAACCAATTTCAACCAAATTTGGCATATAGCATCTATGGGTGAAGGGGAACAAAAATTGTGAATTTCATGGTCCCTGCCCCCCTGAGGCCTGAGGGGTGGGGCTAAAACCACCAAAATTAATGCAATCCTTAAAAATCTTCTTCTTTACTCCAGGACATCAAGCAGTCAAACTGTTGACATGACTGTAATAAGTATTGAGCCCTCTACCAAAATTGTGAAATTCATGACCCCAGGGCCAGGGGTTCTGGTGCTATGGTGGGGCTATATAGATCATATAGTGAAAGTGCATTATTTCTTTGAAAATCTTCTTCTCTACTCCTGGGTATTATTGAAACAAATTGAATACATAGTTATGATAAGCAAGGGTGACTCTACCAAAATTATGAAATTCATGGCCCCAGGGTCAGGGGTTCTGGTGCTAGGGTGAGGCTATAAAGATCATATAGTGAAAGTGCATTATTTCTTTGAAAATCTTCTTCTCTACTCCTGGATATTATTGAAACAAATTGAAAAATAGTTATGACAAGCAAGAGTGACTCTATCAAAATTGTGAATTTCATGGCCCCAGGGTCAGGGGTTCTGGTGCTAGGGCGGGGCTATATAGATCATATAGTGAAAGTGCATTATTTCTTTGAAAATCTTCTTCTCTACTCCTGGGTATAATTTAAGCAAATTGAATACATAGTTATGATAAGCAAGAGTGACTCTATCAAAATTGTGAAATTCATAGCCCCAGGGTAAGAGGTTCAGGTGCTGGGGGGGGGGGGCTATATAAATCATATAGTGAAAGTGCATTAATTCTTTGGAAATCTTCTTCTCTACTCCTGGATATTATTGAAACAAATTAAATGCATAGTTATGATGAGCAAGAGTGACTCTACCAAAATTGTGAAATTCATTGCCCCACGGTTGGGGTTCTGGTGCTAGGGCAGGGCTATATAGATCATATAGTGAAAGTGCATTATTTCTTTGAAAATCTTCTTCTCTACTCCTGGGTATTATTGAAACAAATTAAATACATAGTTATGATAAGCAAAAGTGACTCTACCAAATTGTCAGTTTCATGGCCTCTGGATCAGGGGTTCTGATGTTAGGGCGGGGCTCTATTTGTGAAAATGCATTAATGTTTTAAAAATCTTCTTCTCTGCTCCTGGGTATTATTTAAACAAACTAAGTACATTGTTATGATAAGCAAGGATGCCTTTTCCAAAATTGTGAAATTCATGTCCCCAGGGACAGGGGTTCTGATGCTATGGTGGGGCTATATAGCTCCTATAGTGAAGGTGAATTATTTCTTTGAAAATCTTCTTCTCTGCCCCTGGGTACTATTTAAACAAACTAAGTACATTGTTATGAAGTCAAGGATGCCTCTTCCAAAACTATGAATTTCATGGCCCCAGGGTAAAGGGTTCTGGTGAAAAGGTGGGGGGGGGGACTCTTGATAATATAGTGAAAATGCAGTAATTCTATTAAATAATCCTGTCTGCTCCTTAGTAAGTAGATAAACAATGTGATTACTTATGATGAGCAAACCTCTGGTCCCAGGGTGAGAGGATCTGGTGTTTCTCGGTGGGGAGGGGGGCTTTATTGATAATATAGTGAATCTGCAGTAAAAATGCATTATTTCTTTAAAAATTTTCTCTGCCATTGGGCATATCAGAGGCAAAAAGAGTAAAAGTTTTGATAAGGAAGGGTATTTTTACCAGATTTTTGAACATCTGGACCATTTGGTCAAGAGTTCTGGTCCTGGCCAGGGCTCTATTAATTTGTATTCTACTGAGAGGGGTTATTCCCCTTTGCTGTTTACTTCTGATAATTAATCACTGTAAATAATGTACTTGAAAGGTTAATAGAATAAGATAATTATGCAAGAATTTTTATTGTATAATACAAAAAGTATTTTCATAGTTTTAATGATCAGGTGGACTTGTAAGTAATAGATAAATAAAAATGAGACAAAAATAACTTGTCTTATTAAATGTTCATCAAAGACCAAGAGAGGCCTATGTAAGAGATTTCAGCAAGGAATTAAAATAGTACAGAAGCACTGGTAGTTTGCTTAGTATACTGTATGGTGATAGTGATAAATGGGGAACAGATTAGAACCTAATTTATGAACTGTTAATGAATACTGGACTAATTATTTTGTTGATCCTGATCACCCTATTTTTCTTGCTTTTGGGCAACAAAGCTTCACCTTTCAGTTCATTTTATACTCTATGGATCCTCTAAATTGTTGTATTATACTCAGGTGACCGTTAAGGCCCTTGGGCCTCTTGTTATATTTTTGATAAATTACAGGCAAAAATAAGGATTTTATTATACTTGAATGTTCACAGGAAATGGTCCTACGGCACACGGCCAAAAATTCAGGGTTGTTTCAGGGAATATGCGAGTATTGATTCGAAATAAAAGTATAAAATAGATAAGGGCTGGGTAAAAAATATCATATTTTAATTCACCATCTATTATGTAGCTATTTGGAATATTTCAAGGCATTACTTTAAAATTTGGCGATTTCCCCAGCATTTGAAAAAAACTGTCTATGTATTTCTATGAAAGTGAGAGTACCTTCCATAACTTACTAAAACAAATCTTCAAAAAGTCCCATGTGTGCAAGATTGGTCCCTGGACTGTTTATGAAGGAAGAAAAGGGAACAGAAGTGTGTAAACCAATGAAATTCCCAGAATTTAAATGGGGTTTATCCAACTTTTTTAAAGATGAAAAAGATTAAACGTAACATTGCTTTTGACATTTGACGTTATCATCGATGCAGAGGTAAGGCGATACCACACATAACTTTAAATCCCATATTTTGTTTATTGGAGCATATATCAATTTGAAATTCGGTTGTAAAAACATGGAAACATGTAAAACATGTACTGAAGAGTAGGGAAAATTTTAGAAAACAGTCTTGTTTGTTTTTAACTCTTGACAACTTTTCTACGATTTTACCGAACAACCCATTCACATTTTTGCTATCATATGAAGAGGGATTTAGGCTTATCAAAGGCAAATTAAAACGATATAAACTGAATTAAGAAAGGATTTTAAATTTATTTGGAAAATTTTTATGAATTGTTGTATATAGTAATGAAAACAACTCAGTTTTTTTTTTTATTGATTTCTTATGATTTAGATTCAGTTTCTTTCTCTTTTATTTTTCAAAGGGTTGTTATGATAGACTTCAAGAATTTATTCAGAAATACTCAAGGCCTGCCATTGGGGTGTCAGCTGTTGTCATAGTAATCGAGGTAAAATGATACACAGTTAATAAAAAAAAATAATCAGGAAAGATCTTTACTGATATAACACTTAACTAATAATAGACAAGAGGGACAAAGACAGCAAACCCTTAAACAGACGCTATCTAGACATGAATCTTATCCATGTACTATATTGCTTACGTTTCTTTCTTTTTTTTCAGATTTTGGCTTTTGTGTGCGCCATTATCTTATGTAAGGGAAAATCAGAGTCTAAGGCTGTATAAGAAGTTTACAAAGGAGAAATGTGTGCCCAATACGTGTCCATCATCATCTTATCTATAGACTGATATCAGTATTTAATCACCTGTAGTCATGTCTGTTCAAAATAAGTTAATAATCATGTTTTTTATGGGGCTTTTTTAAAATCACTTTTCCCATCAATATTTTTCTTCTTATTTTGTTCTTCCTAAAGGTATAAGATTGATCATTAATGAATAACTCGTAAATCAACGATCTTTTATTATTAGACCTAATTGACAGTTTTTAGCATATATTCTATATGTACTCATTTAATACATGTATATTAAACACAAAAAATGAATGATTTCATATATATATATATATATATATATATATATATATATATATATATATATATATATATATATATATATATATATATATATATATATATATATATATATATATATATATATGGGGGGTGAGGATGTGTGTGAGTGGGAGAGTGAGAGTGGATGTGTGCATGCAATGCACCAAGTCTGCTATAATAAATCATACATTATTGTTCATTTTATATATGTGTCTTATTATCTGAGGTGTTTTAGGGCGCAAGGGAAATAGAGAATTGATTGTAGTATGAAATATGGCGATAACGAACATTATCCAAGCTCAAAGTCCTTTAAACTATACAAATCAGGAGCAGAGCAAACACGGACCTCCAAAAACATTAGAGGTGGGATCAAGTGCAATGGAGGAGTGAACATCCCCTACCAAGCGGTCGCACCCGCCGTTTGCTCCTTGTCATCAACTGGAAAAAACGAAAAATCCGTTGACAGTTCAGTGAGTGAATAATGGCCTAACAATTAGTATGAAAAATGTCATTCAACAAAAAAACCCATATTGAGGTGATAATGGTATATTGCTACATAGATGAGGGAAATTGACTATTGAAAAATTGAAGTCATCACGTTTATTATGAAGCTTTGTTGTTAAGTTACCATTAAAGTCTTTTTCTAGTAAAATATCCAAATATGAAACAGATGTGTCAGACTCTGTAGTATCTTTTAGTTCAAGCTCACTGAGATATATCGAGTCCACATAAGAATGGATGTAACTATTGTTAATTGATAATACGTCGTCGATATTTCTTTATGTCGAATTGAAGGCCACAGCAGGTGTTTTTCTCTTCTTGTGTACATGTTTTTGAATAAATTCTGCTTCATATGAATACAAAAATAGGTCTGCTAACAAGGGGGTGCAACTGGTACCCATGGGAATTCCAACAGATTGTTGAAAGACCTGATCTCCAAAAATTACATAGACATTATAAATCAAAAACTCAAGCATCTTTTTAATATCAACTTCAGAGTACTTGTGTGTACAATCAGAATCTTGTTTTAACAAAATAATTTTGCAAATGACCAAGGTAAGTATATTTACGAGTTCCATTTTTATTGAAAAAGCAGCTGTCTTTGATGTCAAAAGCTCCTGGATTTTAATTTATCGTGGGAAATGGTTGTATAAAGTGTTAAAGTCGTACGTTTTGATGTTATTGATTTTGGAAATCTTTCATGATTTCAAATTTTCTAAAAGTTCCTTGTACTTTTTAAATACCTGCATCTGATTTACACCACTTCTCGAATATACTGTTGTACAGTAGTCCTGAAGTTTCTCCTTCACTGCTGTAAATATTTTGGTGAGGAATAAAGAAAAAGGCTTGGTAGAACAGTTACTGGAACCCGCTATGTATTTTTGTTTTTAAGGAATTTTATGGAGTTTTGAAATGCAGTATAGGTATGGTAAGTCAAATTCATTTTGATTGTTGGGAATAATAAAAATATTTAAAACTGATATATGGTTTTAAAGAATTCCCTCTATAGAAAGGGAGCTTTGGGTTTAAGTTGGAATACCACTAGCAGAATTAAATCGTAGTACTTCTAAAATACAATTCAAATAATGAGCCTTACAAACTAAGACAATGTTGTTACCTGCTTTGTCAGCGGGGACCAGTACATACTGATCGTGTAATCTATATGATTCTTGATTCACTTCTGCATTGTCGAAGACAGAAGGATAGATGGTTTTCATATTGCCCGTCAATCGCTTAATACGCGATTTCAACATCCATCTGATACATTTAATCCATTCTGACAAAGTGTCAAGGTTTTTTTTTATATTTGGTACATCGTCTGGTATAGTATAATAGAATAGAATAATCAAATCAAGTTGATAAAATATAAGAATTGTCTTCTCATCTATTTATAGAACTTGCAAATCACTACATCCTATTTGTTAGATATATTTTATAGCCATGAATATGAAATCGAATAATAAAGGATTGAATGGGAACATTGTTCAACACACTTCCAAATATCAAATGGACTCCTGCCTACTCATCAATGATAATTATTTTTTACGGATTCATTGACGCACAAACCCAGATGTAGGGAAGGTTATCTTTGAAGCCTGATATCAAATTAAAATACTTCAGAAGAAAGACATATCATGCAGTATACCCTATGATCATTTCTTAATCAAAGAAACAAAATCTTTTCGTAAATTATTTCTTTGTAAGAATGGAATTTTTGAACATTTGTCACAATTTCATTTGTATTAATCAAGTTATAATATCTAGGGGGATGTGTAATACGTGTACATGTATGTATTGAATGAAGATAAATTTCAAGCAGATTGTAAATCTTCTCACATAGAAGTATAACATTCTTAGGTAAATACAATCTTAGATTTTTTATACATGGACTAAATTAGACTAAATTACTATTGTGACGTTTCATTCTGATTGTTAAGAACTGTGGTTCAGATTTACTTGTATTCTGTGTACTAATATTTTTGACAAGTATATAATGCCCTTCAAGCAGGGATTAATTGGTATGTCACTGTTTCTGACTGACTGCCCGTTGCGCTGTTTGTCCTAAAACTTGTGTCTAAAATTTTGAATTAGAAACTCTAAGTGTGAATGCATTTAAATTATGTCGTTGCCGATGGCAAAGAGGTCATTATCTTGATTCAAATCATCAAAGGTTACTAATGAGATATTGGAACCTTTTCCAGGTTATACAAGGAACTATGGAGTCCTTGATATAAGTGGATTCAACCGTGAATATGGTCTTGCTCATGACCAATAGTGTGACATGACATAGAGATGAATATGAATCATACCTCAGGTTCCAAAGGTTTTGGGCAATTAAGCGTTAAAGACTATATTGAGTATTGAACATGTTGATAAGTATGAGTGATATTTTATTCAAGGTTATATCTGAATGATAATTGTCACAGGGCAATAAATGTATTCAAATAGATAGTTAAGCTTACTTTGCAGATGTTTAATATAATTGCAAGAACGTGATTCCAATTTTCAGCTTAACTCTCGGCTAATGGCGACCCATAACATCATCTTCATTCTTTTCTTTAAAAAATCAAATATAACATTAATTCAACGTTCAATAATTTTAGCAAACTCTGATTATAACAGAAGCCCATTGAGGCCAGTTCAAAGAAAGAAATATTTTTCATTACATTTAAACGCAATAATGATTGCGTTTAAACGCAAAATACTGCGTTTAAATGCAAAAGATTGCGTTTAATCGCAATGTATATTGCGTTTAAACGCAAAACACTTTGTGTTTATTCACAAAGATAGCGATTAAACGCATTTTTTGCGTTTTAGCGCAATAATTTTGATTAAAGTGTTTTGCGTTTAACGTTATAATTTTTGCGTTTAAAAGCAATAATCTTTGCGTTTAAATGCAATAATATTTCATTTAAACGCAATAATTTTGAGTTTAAACTCAATAATCTTTGTGTTTAAATGCAATCATTTGTATCAAACCTTGCAGAGTACAATGGGCCCACGCATACTGATATCTTTCATTTCTTTCTCTTTCTTACTTTTTAGAAAATTGTTTATTGTCTAGCTTTATAGAATCAGATTCCTCTGCACAAAAGCTCTCTGAAAGGATAATTTACTGATTTAAATTTAAAGAGGGGAAAAATGTATAGTTATAAAACCAAAGGCAACCTAAGAACGAGACATATCTTAAGCTTATTAGATCTCTATTTTCTTAATTAAGATTTGGTTAGTTGCTTACAATCACAAATCACATTTTCTATTTTGTTATTTTTTCTACTTTGCAACAATTTTTGCGAACAATTAGAGTAGATCTTCTAAACAAAAGACTTAAGAAGCAAAAAAAAAAAAAAAAAAAAAAAAAATGGTTGTACAAAGGGATTCGGGAAACGAATGGTGAAATGTTGGAATTACCTACAATATGTTGAAGTATTTAGACTAAAATGTACATTTACAACCTATCCAATTGTTTCACACAATAAACACAAGAACATAGGCGATGGAATCAGATGAGATCAAAATCAAATGAAAACAGACTGATCAATGTATACTACCAAATTGACAAGTGCTATTAATACCACTGAAACGTTCTTAATTAGTTGTGATAGGTAAGTAATTGATCAAAGGCTTCATTAAAAGTGTTGGGTTAAGACATTCTGGTTGTAAGGATGCCATTGTTTTACTTATGAAAATTTTTCAAAAAGACACAGAACCAAACATTTCTTTGAAGTGTCTGATCCTAGTAATTTTATGCTTTGGCTTATTGATGTCTGATTTTGAAACTACAGTATCATTGCGTTTAAATGCAAAACGAATCCTTAAAAGGGAGAAATATTGCGTTTAAACGCAAAGATTATTGCGCTTACACGCAAAAATATTGCATTTAAACGCAAAATTATTGCATTTAAATGCAAAAATATTTTGGCATTTAAATCGTAAAATTATTGCGTTTAAACGCAAAAGATTGCGTTTAATTGCAATCTTTTGCAATTAAAAGCAAAGTGTTTTGCGTTTAAACGCAATATACATTGCAGTTTGACGCAGTCTTTTGCCTTTGAAGGCTATGATTATTGCGATTAAACGTAATGTTTTGCGTATAAACGCAATAGAAAATATTTTTTCTATAAACTGGCCTCAACAGGCTTCCGTAGGTTATAGATCTTATTTAGTCAGTTTTTAAATGATTGTACCAGCCAATGATTAGTGAGTATTGCACCAGGGACTGAGATATTGCAGCTGTTTCTTAATATATTTTATTGTCTAATTTATACAGGAGAACTGGATGCAAGTTCTTTCAACTTTGTTAATCCCATCCTATTACAGATGATTGTATAAGCGATTTTATCAGACACTGATTATTGAGGTAGTGAAAATTTCAAAGATACCAAATTGTAATTCTTAAATCAAAAAACTTATCATACAGGTAAATGTCAGAAATATTATAAATTGAAACTTATCAGTGAACACACAAAACATCTAAAGACGTCAGAGTGTAAATAAAAGTACTTAATACTGATAACAGAGTAATATATCAGTGATTGTATCAGACACTATTCATAGAATTAAATGTTTCAACCAGGGTATAAAAATAAAATCATATACTTGTGACCGCGTGTTTTTATTAATAAAGATATTATCTAATAAAAATACAGCATCGACTTATTGTTTTTAATTTTTGTCCATAATGTATTTCCATACTTTAAATAGTTATAAGTAAGAGCGTTTGTATATATTTATTACACTAAGGCTTTTCAATAGTATTTTCCATTAAGTCAAGCATGCTATTCATGCATGGGTTAACCCTTTAGCTCAATTGGTAGAGCACTGGACTGGCAAGCCAGAGGCCCCGGGTTCAATCCCCAGCAGAGGCATATAAATGTTTCTGTTACATTTGGCGCCCAGGTTGGGACCCGGGTGTTCTCTGGCGGATGAAAGTGATTGCCCCCAGAACTTCGCCCCACAGGCGTCGGCACTCCAAAAGAGATGAGGACATCTCATTCTCTGGAGGGGACAATGTGGTAGTGTCAGATACACGGCCTCCTACTAGCTTCAGCTAGTGGGTTAACCCTTTAGCTCAATTGGTAGAGCACTGGACTGGCATGCCAGAGGCCCCGGGTTCAATCCCCAGCAGAGGCATATAAATGTTTCTGTTATATACTAATATTGTGTCATAGACATATCACAGCTGAATTCTATCCGACATTTAACCAGACACTATTTATAGGGGCAGGTATGCCTGTGATAGACCCAAGAGGTCAGTTTGTTAGTTATTAGTCCCCTACCGGTGAAACCGGAGGGGACTATAGGTTTCCACTGAGTCTGTCCCTCCGTCTGTCTGTCTGTCCGTCCGTCCGTCCGTCTGTCCCTCTGTCTGTCTGTCCGTCTGTCCCACTTGGTTTTCCGCACTTTTTTCCTAAACGCTTGCAGATATTGAGCTGATTTTTGGTATGTGAGTGTATCTTGATAAGTTACAGATCAAGTTTGCATTTCGTCCCGCTTCATTGATTTTTGACGGAATAACGGCCTTTTCAATTTTTAAGGGTTTTCCGCAATTTTCTTCTAAACGATATCAAATATTGAGCTGATTTTTGGTATGTCACTTTACCTTGAATAGTTATAGATCAAGTTTGCATTTCGTCCCGCTTCATTGATTTTTGACGAAATTATGGTATTTTCAATTCTTAACGGGAACCAGATTACACTTACCGGTAGGGGACTAGTATTGCTAATGCAATACTCTCAGAATGCTTGTTGTATCAGATACTAATAAGAATGTTGAATGGGTACTAGTAAGTGATTATACCAGATCCTAATAAGAGTATTGAATGGGTACTGGTAAGTGATTGTACCAGATACTAATAAGAGCGTTGAATGGGTACCGGTAAGTGATCGTACCAGATATTAATAAGAGTGTTGAATGGGTACTGATAAGTGATCGTACCAGATACTAATAAGAGTGTTGAATGGGTACCGGTAAGTGATTGTACCAGATACTAATAAGAGCGTGGAATGGGTACCGGTAAGTGAGTTCAGTGGATATCAAATACGAGGGATGTTCGGAAAGTTCGTGGACTACCGTCATAACTTTTTTACTTAACGTCATATTATATCCAAATTTTGAAGAAATATTTCAACAGTAAATTCAAATGATGTGATTTTAAAAAAAATTAAGATATCGTGGTTTATTTCAAACTTATTTAGACTGTAAAAATGCGAAAATTGGATCACGGAGCAGGTCAAAATTTTGTAAATTACAATCAAGACACTAAATAATGTCTGAAGTCGAATCTTGTGTAAAATGACACAAAAATGGAAAAAAAATTCTAGACGTTCAAATCAAAAATTGTTTCATCGTTTCTGATTCCAAATTATGACTTAATATTTTGCTTCGATGAAAAGAAATCAGTTTCAGAAGATAGGTAGTCCTCATTGAAAAGGGCAAAAAAGATGACGTCGTAGAACGTCACGGAGCAGCAGTTAATCATACGATTTTGTGTTGTACTCTGGAAAACTCTGGGAAAAAACTCTTAAAAAGCCGGAGGAAGTAGGAAATATATCAAAAGCGAGAAATGCATGTGTGTGTCTGTGTACATGGTACAAGCGGTATTTGAATGAAAGACTTCTCTGCTTAGACGATGGTGATCGGTAAAAAAAAAAAAATCTTATCAAAAACATGGAAAAGTTAATAACGTCATGCTAAGAGTTTGGTGCTTCATAGATGCTGATCTTGTGAAAGCACACTTATGCCGTGAAAAAAAATATAACATTGACAAACAAAATGATGCTACTGGAACAATTGTTAGGAAAATAGATTTCAAGCGATAGAGAAACGTTTTTCATGAGTGCACTGGTATTGGGCAATACCGTGTGAAATGTAAAGGGATCATAGTATTTTTTAGAACCTCATGTCGGTATGTTTTTGACGTTAGAGTGTTGTTGAGTTACAAAACGTGTTGATTTTAAAGTTAAACAAGCATTCTGAGAGTATTGCATTAGCAATACTAGTCCCCTACCGGCAAGTGTAATCTGGTTCCCGTTAAGAATTGAAAATACCATAATTTCGTCAAAAATCAATGAAGCGGGACGAAATGCAAACTTGATCTATAACTAATCAAGGTAAAGTCACATACCAAAAATCAGCTCAATATCTGAAATCGTTTAGAAGAAAATTGCGGAAAACCCTTAAAAATTGAAAAGGCCGATATTCCGTCAAAAATCAATGAAGCGGAACGAAATGCAAACTTGATCTGTAACTTATCAAGATACACTCAAATACCAAAAATCAGCTCAATATCTGCAAGCGTTTAGGAAAAAAGTGCGGAAAACCAAGTGGGACAGACGGACAGACAGACAGAGGGACAGACGGACGGACGGACAGACAGACAGACGGACGGACAGACTCAGTGGAAACCTATAGTCCCCTCCGGTTTCACCGGTAGGGGACTAATAACATGAATTCTATTAAATCAAAGAAACTTCACACTTAAACAAAATATTTTTTACATATGATAATGTGCTCATTTTAAATTTTTTAAAGATATGCCCTGTTCACACGGAGAGTTTAATTCGAATTAAACGTAAGTTACTGCGAATTAAATTTGAACCGCGTTCACACGGAGAATTTAATGCGAATTAGTTTAATTCGAATTAATTTACAGCGCATTAAATTACTTCGCATTAGCTCCGTGTGAACGCTAAGCGAAGCTAATTCGAATTAAATTTTGACGCATGCGTAAGGGCAGAATTAAGTCACAGGCCACATGTCGATGGTCAGATATAGGTACTTGTGCTACTTTTGAGTGGAAAACAAAGGAAAATTATGATAATCACTAAAATGTGTACAGACACTATGACATTATGTCAAATCAGTGGTCAAATGTATCTGCTCGGCACAATGTGACGTGATTCGCAAAATGACGTCATAATAGCCTTACTGAATAGTCTTACTGTAGAAATAAAAATTTGTTAATTCGCATTAGTTTACTTCGCATTAGCTGTCGTGTGAACGCAATTTAATTCGCATTAGTTTAATTCGCATTAGTTTACTTCGCATTAATTTACTGCGAATTAAACTCTCCGTGTGAACAGGGCATTAGTATAACGAAGATTGGCATAGTCCACGAACTTTCCGAACAACCCTCGTAGATAAATATTGCTAATTAATAAATCGATAAATCTAAATGTCAAATTGCATGCTGCAGCAAGAAAATTGTTCCTTTTATGTAGATTTTATTGAATAAATTTTGCACCATAAGAATACAAATTATTCGGCTTATGAAGAGGCGCAATTACTTCCTATGTCAATTCGAAAAGACTGTTGAAAGACCTGATCGCCAAGGACAACATAAGGCCATTCCAACTTTTTTCTCTGTTTAACGTCCACTATGCATTCAAAAACCTACCTATCTATTCACAAAGAAATACGGTCCGAAAAATAAACACACGTCTTAGTCATAAAGTCATTCAAAAGATTTGACATCATAATTCTAAATTCCTCATAGACATGTATATTCCTGTGCAAAATCTAGGTAATAAATACTTTGTATATATCTAATTTGACGGATTAATGAAAAAATTGCAAAAAAGTTGACGGAAGTTTAAAAGTTGTGGCAGAAAAATTAATTTCTATAGTTTGTGTTTGTGTTTTTTCCCTGATCTGGGGTCTCAAAAACCAAGGCGCTAAACAAAGAAACACTTAGAAAGGACTAAAATGTAATTTAAAATTCCACATCGATTTAATGTCTAATTCAAAATGCTTGTAGTAAAAATCAGAATGTTTTAACTAACTGGTTTCCTGGACAGATGACTTATCTATTTTTTCGAGTGGCAAAGAAGCAGTTATCAATAGTATTAAATAAAACGTAGTTTCTTTTTCAAATTATCATGCCGTATAATTGTATTAAGTGTGGAAAAGTCATATGATGTGATTTTGATGATTATAGAAAAAAAATTAAGTGGTAATTTCAAATTAACTCAAAATTCTTCGGAGTTTTTAGTATGCACGTCTGATTAACACCAAATCTTCGATATGTTGTTGCGCAGTATGGAGGAAGTGTTGAGTTTGGTAGAACATACAGAAGAGATCCCAATATGTATCCGTGGAGGGATTTTTATAACTGTTAGAATCCATAGATAAGCATTGTAGTTCAAATTTAATTCTGATGTTTTAAATATTGAAAATATTTTAAATGTCATTTCATTTTGAAGTATAATTTCCTTTGAAAGGAAAATATGGGTTTAAGTTGAATTTTCAGTCATAGTTCAGTCATCTAAACTGCAATTGTAATTTTTATTCTAAATAACCCAACATTTTGAGACACCCCCCATCTCATCCCCACCCCTGTATGATATAAATAAAAATCATACTTATAAATAGTTTTGTAATTCAATAGTGTAAGATTTGTAAAAATGCTGCCCTCTTATGTTTTAAACCTTTATAAAAAAAAATCAGGAACCATATACACTTGAAAATATATCAGACTAGTTTGCTATTACTGATAGCATTATCGTGCTCGAGTGCTTAAGATTGTTAAAAAAAAAATAGAGATTAAACTTTTGAAAGCAATTAATAAATAAAAATATTGAAATATCTTCAAAAGTTGCGTTAGATAAGTTTTACAGCTATTGTCCCAAATAATAAAGCATATATTTCAAACATGCAGGTGTAATGCATGTCTTCATGTATGGAAGGCTGCTCTTCTTAATTTACAAATCAGTACAATATAAAGTGAAAGGAACATTCTTACGCCATTCAAGTAAAAGCTTTAAGAACATATTTATTTTTCAATATTTTTGTTCCTTTTTTTTACTTTTGTTTCTCAATTCTCATACAATCTTTGACATTATTGTTGGTAACAATCTGGTTCATATAACAAACATGCAATAAATTGAGGAAAAACTGGTGTTGTAGAGTAGAATTTCCCCGTAGCCACCCCCCCCCCTCCCCGAATCTGTACTTTAGAGTGGGAATTCTCCCCGAGGGGTAATCTCATACTAAGGTGAAATCCCCCCCTCTTTCTTTCTCAGAGTAGGATTTCCCCTAATTTATCAATACTTAAATCATTTCGACAATATTTTGGCTAAAAGTTAATATGAAAGTCAACTGATTTTTAAATGGAAATATGATTGTTTTTCGACTCAAAAATTTGTCCACATTTAGTAAAAAATAATAAAATATATAGTTCAAATCATTGAGTCTCAACACAAAATTTTGACTTGTAGGAAATTGTAAAATTAGTCACTCAAAAAATCGATGTCTCAACACCTCTCTTGGCATAAAAGTTTTAGAAATTGACCCATTTTTAGTTTCATTGCAACCGCAGCTATTTTGAATATTTAAACATATCTGTGTACATGTAGTTTGAACTGGAGAAAAGAAAACTTTTAAATAAAATTGCTCCTTTTTGTTTCCATGGTTTAAGTTAAAAATTTGTCCAACGATTACATTGTACCATTCTTTTATTGGCAGAAAGTAGTTTATTCAGAATAAGACTAACTCCAAAAAAATTAGTTGTGCAGATACTGAATAATATGATATTTAAAATTTTCAATTTCCATACTACCTACGTGATAATGAAACTGATTGGAACTGGTCGCAATTCTGAAAATTTTAAATGTTAAATGCACAACTAGACTTTTTTAAAAAGATTACATTTTTTGTGAAGTTTTATTAAGATTATCTACTGCGAGAGCGCCTGTTGGAAATTTAAAGGAGGACACTTGTAACAATGGGTTGTTCCCCTTCCCTCTTATATATAAGTACAGGCGTAGTATTTTATTGGTGGAGAAAACTCTGGAAGAAATCGTACTCTAAAACTATTACACTGAGTATCTGAGTATACCCCCCCCCCCCGGAAAAATGAAGTTGGTATGGGATTTCCGTAAGGGAAATGCTATTCTAGAGTAATTTTTGGGAGGGAAATGCTACTCTAGAGCCTATTCCCCGGGGGAAATCCTACTCTGAAGCCAATTTTCTGGGGGGGGGGGGATTTTAGAGGTGGAAACCTACTTTACAAGACCGGCACATTTATCTTGCCACGTGCTAAACTTTTGTTTTCGAAACTTCCATATACTCTTTTACTCATTGTCTTTTTCTTTAGATTAGTTGTTGAGGCACAAATGCTCCTCCATACTATTATTACGTGTTTTAACTTTAAAAATTTTAAATCTGTTTATCAACGGAAACGATACAAAATGGGGCTAAGTAATTGTGGAAAATTTGGCAAAGTGTATCTTTCAGTCATTAACGCAATATTCCTGGTAAGCTTTTCAGAGTTTATGTTCTTGAAAAATAAGTAGTTTGAACGAAAAAGTATACCTTTAGAAAAAACTTAATTCACTGTGTGAAAAATTTAAAACCTACCGTTTGAATATATCTATCACAATGTTTACATTGTGATGTAAATAATCATATGTGTATGAAATATACAATTAATTAAAAATGGGCTTGTTTTCTAAAAATTTACTTTTTCAGCTTTTTATTTCTTTTTTAAAGAATTGAAGGGACAGTTTTTGTAGTTTTTGTTTATATACAAAATCCTATTTCCTTACTGTTGACATTATTTTTTACGAAAGTTTTAATTCTGAATAACAATGTATTGCATTCCTTAAGCACGATAGAAACCTTAACGATACGCTAGTGAATGTTGAACTCTGTTGACGATACATCAATCAGGAAGTCAAACTAATTCTATTGTATTTAACTTCAAGATTCTCTGGAAAAGAGAAAAAACTAATCTTCAACATATTTTAAAACCTCATTCATTTCCTTGTAAGAATCAGAGATATGACACCATTGTAAAGCAAAGCATATCAAAATGCAGCATTAGGGACAGGCATTGAATAGAGCCCCATTATTATAACAGGTAGTTAACTACAAAAGGAAATGGTTTACTATTGTCCGTAATGCAAGGTGATACCCTAAGGTAGCTTGGCTCTAGTCAATATGAGACAACATTTAAATAAAAAATACAGGTTTTATGAAAAATAACTGCGAGTGGACAGAATATCGTGCTGAAATTGATGGTCCAGTTTCGGAGAGTATAATACTTACTATGTATATTACAATATGAATTCCTAGAATTCCTGTTATAATAATGGGGCTCTATTCAATGCCTTTCCCTAATGCTGCATTTTGCTTAACAATGGTGTCATCTATCTGATTCTCACAAGGAAATGTAGTCTTCCCACTTTTACAATCCGCGTCCCGATTGAAATTATGGACTTAATCGTGCACTATTCGTGATGATCCTATGAAACTTTATCAGACATTGAGGCAAATCCTGGCAATCGTGTTGATCTTGGAATGTTTTTTGACATGTTATTTTTTTCTTAAACAATCGTGACTGTATCGAATCAAAGGCTAAAAAATCGTGCAACAGCATATCGACCTTATATCCAGATCGAAGTTCTGCGAATGCTCGAAAAGAATCGCACAAAAGTGGATATCAGATACAAAGATAAAAAAGTGATGAAGATAGGACCTTAACCAAAATATTTTAATGTCCGGCTGTCTTTACCAAATAAAATCAGAACTATCCTAAAAAAATAAGAGGACATTTATTAGATAGATGATAAAGAATAGCAAAGAAATCTAAGTAGTGCACGGCCAAAGCATACCCGTAAGAGTACAGATACTACAAATCGTAAAATGACATTTGCAACTGAGAACAATATAGGTGAGTTATCATTATGACTAGTTAAAAGTATGACATATTTGGAATATTTTGAATAGATCAAGAAATTGTAAACTTGGAAAATTTTTAAAGTGGCTTTAAAAACCCCTGTCACAAGCAAAAGTAAAATGATTATAAAAGGTTGAATATTCAAAGTTGCCTATTGCTTAAGAAGTACAAAGGAAGATTGCGCATGCTTGCAGTCTGAAAACATGTAATAAGAAAGGTGAAGACAATGAACATTGATCGATTTGAAAAAAAACCCTACTAATAATAGAATACAAATCTGTGAACAGGGCATTAAACGCAGACCTCCAGAAATTCCAGAGGAAGAGTTAGGTGCTTAGGAGAAGTAAGCATCCCCTGTCGACCGGCCACACCCGCCGGGAGGCCTATATATTGATGAAATAAATGGAATATTCTGTAGACAAATGTAGTATAGAAAAAAGACCAAACAATTGGTATGAAATATGTCAGTCAAAAAACGACCCATTGATCGTTTGCATTTGCTATCAAGGTAATTATAACAACATAGAATTTAAGAAATGCTTACGTTAAACCAGGTTGTTGAAACCCTGTCAAATCAGCTTATATGGCAGTAGCCTGTTTCGATTTAAAAATACTCAGAGCCTTATTAATTCTCTTGCGTATCGAATAATTTGGGAGACATGAACACCATACGCAGGTGATAGCTTGATAATACTTAATTAATTCCTGCATAGGAGGAATTATTAGAGAATATATCCTGATAGTCAAGAGATTTTGTTGGCAAATAAAAACCTAGCCCGAAGGGCGAGAATTTATTTGCCAACAAAATCTCGAGACTAAGGAGTACATTCCTCAACAATCATTTCTATTCTGCTACGGCGAGTATTTAAACTTCTCTATAGAGAAATGCAGAAGTTAGATTTGAACGTTAATCGTAGAGGAATACATAAATAAGGAAAGTTGACAATGGAAAAGCTGACGTCATCTCGTTTCTCATACAGATTAGTTGTTAATTGGCTTTAAGGTCTATAGTCAATAAAACATCCAAATTTGAAATATATGCGACAGATTCTGTGGTGCTTTCGTTTCGAGTTCATTGGGATATATCGAGTCGACATATAAATGAAAATAACTATAATTGTTAATTGATGAAACGTCGTCGATACATCTGAAAATTTGAGTTGAACGCCTTAGCATGTGTAATATGGATGCTATAGAATTGCTTGAAGGTGACCCTGAACATAAGCACAAGGTATTTTACAAAGAGAATTTATTTCAAACTTCTCGCGATTAAATCTAATATTCCACTGCACCAAAGTCTGGGACCATATATAGTAAATTTGCAAAATTTCTAGGATTAAAATGCAAAAGTATGAAGATACTGAGAATTTACAATGGCGTAAAAACATGACACAGATATTTTTTTTCTTATTTCAGCTTCTATTTTTGAAGAAACTATAACTAAATGATAATTGTGTAAGGGTACAGACATTGTTTTTATTAGGGAACATATTACGTATATAAGTACCATTTCAGCTACTCGGACTGGGTCTCCTGGTAGCGGGAATACTGGTCAGAATAAACGCCATTTCCTCTGACGTCACACCTGCCCTTAACAGCGTGAACGTAGCTAATTACAAACTTGGAGATCTTTCCCACAATTTGTCCATCATCTTTATCGTCATTGGGGCGTTCATCGTGATAGTCGCTGGACTGGGCCTGATTGGCGCCTGCTGTGAGGTCAAATGTATGCTGATTACGGTATGAATAACTTAGATTACCTGCTATTTAGGAACATTTAGTCTTCTTCAAGCAAAGAGAGAAAAATAACGGTAAAATGTTTGTGTTTTTTTTAAAAATGATTTTAATTTTTTTCACTACAATGGAATACGACATAATTATATGTATTTAAGCCTTTGTACTTTTCATTTTAATTTTTCTTTTTTTCCCCGCAGTCAGATATTTTATTAATACTAATCTGTGAATTTTCAAGACTAAATGTACAGCTTATAACATTTGTTTGGGAAAGAGGAAGGGTTTCTCGAGTATTATTATCATAAATTTTTTTGCGGGTTGTGTGTAGAAGGTTGAAGATCAAGAATAAAAGAGCAGAGATTTGTTTTAAGAAAATGTACTGTATATTTTATTTTAATGTACAGAAGATTTCTTATCATCGAGATACTAGTCTTCACTATCTCTTTGCACTACATTCGTAATTATCAAATTTGGAGGAAAAACACCACAGCATTTGTCGTTATAGAAGTTTTTATTAGCCTACTGTCTAACGAAGTACATGTACTTTCATCGTGAATAATTAGATAAATCAATAAAATTAAAATATTTTGTCCACGCTTTCCTTTACAACAGTACGCTATATTGGTGTTGATTGTCCTCATCATAAAACTTGCAGCTGTTATATTGTGGTTTCAAATGAGGAATGAGGTGAGATTCAGCTTAACTTTAATTTAACGGTATCACCGCATGTTGATCAGATAAATTTTTCTATTCAATAATTTATCAATTATCTTTTTCTCCGTTTTATTCTATTATTTATTTTTAAGCCACATGAATATTTGTAGACATGAAATTTCTTCTTATTTAGTTTGACGACACTGTAAAGAAAGCTATGAAGGATTCACTGGATAAGAATTTTGTAAATGACACCCTGGACAGTGAAAATTCCGTCTCTAATGCCTGGAACTATGTATTCCTAACGGTACATTATCTCTTTGTTCAATTTTGAGCAATTAAGTAGTGATATAGCAGTTATATCATAATCCCTCAGTCTCTAATGTATTGAGGTATTTTTAGTTATTCTTAATATACAGGATAGTGCATTTTACATTGTACTATTGTAAGAAATGTGCGTGTGAGTACGTAAGAGTTTGTATTTACAATTCATTTATCCGTGCCATTTACCAAATTGTTTTCTAGACTGTCCAACCCACACAAACTCAGACTAAAAATGGCATATAGTATAAACATCGCTTCATGGAAACAGATCTTTTTTAATTATAAGTTTTATTTTTCATTTCATAAAGTTTGACTGTTGTGGACTTGATCCAATGATGGTAAAGAATGGCAGTGAGTTTTCCAAAACACCTTGGTGCACAAAAAAAGGAAGCTGTAAGGAACACCTAGCAACAATACCACGAACCTGCTGTGAAGGAGTTGACAATTCAAACTACTTAATGGCCAAAACAGAGTGTTATCTGAATGTTACCAAAGGTTATAATGAGAAGGTAAAAAGGTGACACACAGAAGACAAAAAAAAATGGATAAAAATCAGAAAAGCTCAATTGAGCCTTCGGCTCGGGTGAGATAAAATGATTCCAATCAAAGGGTAATAAGAAAATGTTACAATATTACAGAATGTTAGTTAGAATGTTAGATAGATAAAAAGATTACATTGAGAATTTAAGAATTAACATCACACGAAGAAATAAAAGAAAGCAGACTGTATACAACCACAGGTAATATATTGCAGTGGAAAAAAAATAAAATTATAATCGAAAAGTAAAGAGATTGCAGCTGAAGAAAAAAAACAATTAAAGTGTAGAGCAAAGGTTTTGCTCTGAATTAGCGACATGTGCCATTTCCTCTCCTAGGAAATCTGTCCATTTCAATCTCACGTCGTTTACATTTTCAGGGTTGTTATGAGGCAGTGGAAGACTTAATTTCGACTTACGGGAATGCTTTCATAGGAATCTCTATAACTGTGATTGTGATTGAGGTAAGAATAAAAGCTGGGGACAGAAAATATAAAATATTACATATGTATAACATTGAAATAATGCAATGTGATAACTTTTGAATGTGAGAAGATACGGGTTTCATATTTTAAATGTACATTACCTATTACAACTCTGTTCAGAAAAAACTATCATTTTTGACTTCCTGACCCTGACCTAGAAAATTGACCTATCAAAAATTTAAACTTTGGCCATAACTTTTGCTCCAGAAGAGAGAGAGCTGTCATATTTTTTTTTACATGTGCATTACCTGTGACTAGACCTTTCAGATTATATAATGAATTTGACCTCATTACCTTGATCTTGAAGTTTGATGCAGTTTTGAGTAGCTTTATTCTTTGTGTGAACTTTTATTAATTCAAAAAGTTATATTTTTGTTTGATGAACAGACAAGACAAAACATATACCAAATTCTCTTAAATAATTGCATCCCAAGTGGGGGACCAAAATGAATTTGCTTTTTTCCAAAAAAATATAACTTATATAAATCTAAAACTTTTTCATATACGTATACTAATTACCGGTACATGCATAATTATCAACTCATATGACTTAAATTTGAGGGGAAAATGTTTTGAAAAAAGGTGATTATAACCAAGAACGTTTGGTTTAAAAAATCACGTATAAATAACATAATGTGAACTGGGCATGAAACACGGACCCTTGGAAATTCCAGAGGTGGATCAGGTACCATGGAGGAGTAAGCATCCCCTGTCTACTGGTCACACATGCGGTGGGCCATATGAATTGATTAGGTAGACGGAATAATCCGTTGTCAAATTTAGTACAGAAACAAAGATCTAACAAGCTGTATGAAATACTGTATGCCAGTCAAAAAATCCGACCCAATGATAGGTTGTAATTGCAAACAAGGTCATTCATTACGACCATAGACTTTTTGAAATGATGCACTTTAAACGAGGTTGTTGCAATCCTTATAATATCAACTTATTTTAGTAGCTTGCCTCGTATTAAAAATTGGTCGTACTCAGAGCTTTCCCTTCCGTATCGAATAAGCTGAGAGACATGAAACAACACGTTCAGGTGATAGTGGAATATTACAATATAAATAAGTTGACGAAGGAAAAACTGGCGTCATCTAGAAGTCATTCATGCACATATACTTCAGGTTTTTTTTTTAAATAGGTAATGTGAAAATTGTCATGTTGAAGACATATATAGAGTTAAAGATCAATTTTTTGTAGCAAATTAGTAAGAATTTTATTTGTTTCTTACTAGCTCCTTGCCATTGTGTTTGCCATCATTATCTGCAGACGTTCGGGATCTGATCATGACTCGAAAGCAGTCTAGACGCACTGCTAAAGACCAGAGTTTCTCTTTTTCATCTTTAATTTTATTGAACATATGAAACATATCTATACATGAAACTGTTCGACTTTTTAACATATATTATTATTGTTGATTTAATATTTTATTTCGTAATGAAATCACTGTATACATTATTTTAGTGAAATTTTTAGCTAAATACATTAAACAGGTAATAAACGACTATATGCATGTTTTGAAGGATTGTTTCCGCAGAGCATTCGACATAATTATCTATGAAGTTATTGAATAAAAACTCTCTAAACTAAATATTAATGGTTTATTCTACAGTATATTATGTAGTATATACCTGTCAGCATAATGTTTATTTCAACAAATAGAGAACAAAAAACAGGATTTCGCCAAAGGAAGGTCTTAAGCCCAAATATTTCAATTTTATTTTAACATTTAAAGTATTTTTTATTCTTGATTTTTTTTTTTTACATTAAGAGATTAAGAAAGTATATGCAATATTAATTTTTCTGGAAAGAAAGTCACTTTATTTTTATAAGCAGATAAATTTGTATTGTTCTCAGATAACCATTATGAGCTACAATCCAGAGTAAATTTATTGAAAAATATAAAGATAATATAAATATTGTACTTGAATTTAATACCAATAAGGCGAAAAAAAAATTATCAAAAAAGGTCACTTAAAGAAAACTTCACATTTGGTAACGCATATATTGATTATGTTAACAAATGTAAATACAAGGTATTATATTATTCCTGGCCTAAGAGGTACTCGTAGTTTTGAATTTGTGAAAAATAGTACTGTCAGAAAGTTCCTCTTTTTTTAAGGTGTTAATTATTTACTTAATCTACCTAAGATTAATTAAATGTTTTATTGACTGCCTATTGCATATAGAAGAGGGAAATGTGTTTATTTTTTTTCCTCATGATCTCTCTAAGCTCACCAAAAACTTTACCCTTTTAATAAATAAGGAAAATTTTAAATGCTGAATAATAAGTAATCATCAATCTTAATGAATATTTAGTTATAATTTCAGTATAATGTTAGTATTATAATTATTGCTACTGTCCAGATACTTATGTATACAACATATTTTCAAATTATATGACCTTTTTCACCTCTTATGTTGCATCTACATGTAGTTGGTAGTTATTTCATGTTGCTTTATTAGTATTTCTACATATGAAATCCTTCTGAACTTTATTTTCTATGAACTGTCTTTTACTGTTATGCTCTGTAGGCCCAAATTGAAATAAGCTTATCTATTTTATATATAGCATTTTTAAAAAATATTTTAATTTAGAAAAATATTTTTGGCTTTACAAGTCGCCTATGATGGAATCCAGATCAGTTCGGAAGAATTTTGGACGGATCACTTGATTCCACCTAGACAACACTATTTGTTCAAACCCAATAGTGTCATACATACGAAATAATGTAAATAAATGCATATTCTAACGTCTGAACATTTTTACTTCTTTCTTATATATCATCTGTCATTTCGACATAACGATGAAATATATCATCTGTCATTTCGAAATAACGATGAAATCTTTTTAAAAGATTACATGCTCACCCCAACATCTCACAGTTCTGTTATTATAGTTGACTGTATATATCAGTCTGATAAAGATAATACTAATCTCTCAAACAAAGAAAAAACATACATCATTCTGTCATATCGACATATTGAAATAATAAGCAAAAGAATTCTGATTTTTTAATTTTTTTTTATTCATTGATGTACATAAAATCGTGAATATGTATAATTAAGGAATTGCAATGATAGTTTCATACTTCTTACAATGAAAGCAAAAATTAACATACCGTATTTCGACCTCAGGAAGTTTTAAAAAATTATCCACAGAGATGAAGAAAAGAATATTCTCAAAGTAGTGTGTAATATTAATGCAAATACATGTTTATCTTTCATAGATAAGAAAAAAGAAACGTGCTTTTGTAGCGAAGTATTTAGTGAGTATGAGTTTTTAAAGGTGAAACGTGACGTCATAAGACAGAGTTGATTTCATTGGAGGTTATTATTAATCGTCTTCTTCTGTTCCTCGGCATATACAGATAGCAGCAAGGACTGCAAGTATCTACAGTAAAAAAAATATTGACATCGTTATTAGACAGAGTTGTTATTAACTACTTGATACAGTCTAATGATCTTCAGTGATGTAAAATTTATAAACTTAAATTATTATTTAAGTGATTTAATACATGTGATCAATTAAAATCTTGAAATATAAAAAAGCATCTTTACCTCATCGCACAATTACTTTCTTTCAAAAAATAAATAAAAGTATTGAAACACTAAATGATCATTGTTATACAAATATTGTAATGCTAGCTTTAAGTAATTCTTTTGAGTTGATATAAACAGTATTTAATTAATACGATAGAAAAAAAAATTAAGATTAAGCTTTGATACCTTAAGGTAAAACATATCAAGGAAAAATGCAAATGCCTATTTACATGATCAAATTAGGCTAAATTCCCTTCATCAAAGTTTCCTCTGCATATCAAAATTGATGAGATGATAGCTATAAGCTGTAATCAAAATGTTATAAATAACGTATTGAAATACATCGAAATACATCATCTATAATACATTATATGTCTGAATACCATCAACGAGAAAGAATACAAGGTTATATGCAATTATGCAATGTACTATGTGTAAATGTTTATCTTTTTTCTCAATAGTTTACACCGTGTTTTATTTTCTTCAATAAATAAATAAACCATACATGACTGCTTGCAAGTTATACATGTATTTGTTTTGAACATATTTTATTGACTAGTAATTAATAGGATCGGAAACCACTTCTATCAATTTCCTTAAATATAACACTGAATTGTCATACAAAATAATAAAAAAAATCCACAATTACATGTATAAAGTTGTTAATATAACTTTAATGTATCTATGTATTTACGAATTCATTAATGAATTTATGAAAAGCGGCAGATACCATTGTTAAACTCTAATGACAGGTATATGTATACTTATTTTATTTACTATATCACTCAGTTTCAGATATATTCAATACATAAGTATGAATGTATAAATAAATATGTATATAATAAGGTACAAAAGTGTAAATAAACATGTGCATGTTTTTGTAATCTGATGCAATTTTTTAACTTCATATAAGTATCTTTTATTCTTACCTCTATGATAATAATGGTTATGCCAGTACCAAGTAAAATGTTGCTATATCTAGACGTGTCAAATTTGGCAATCATAGCGTCATAACATCCCTATAACAATCAAAATTTATTCTTCAAAATAAAATAAACACCAAGCCAGATTAGGTTTAATGTTAATTGTTTTAGTATCTCTTACTCAGAGAAAACTTTATTTTAAATAATTTATTTTTTATGTTGTTTATGAACGGAATTTGAAGGTAATGAACGATAATCATGTTAAAAATTTCAATTAAACGATATAAACTGAGAGCAGACCAAACATGTACCCCTGACAAAAAAAAATCAGAGGTGGGATCAGGTGCTATCAAGGAGTAAGCACTCCCTGTCACATCCGCTCTGAGTCCTTTGTCTTGATCGGGTAGAACAGAGAGATCAGCTGTGGACAATTAATGGCCAAACAACTTGTTTTTTAAACGTGTCAACATGCTCAACATGTGTCATAGTATTTCTTTAACTTTTTCCGCTTAAGGGGGCTACTTATTTTTTCTGCAATGGTTGCGACCGTTAATTCCCGCATTAGCAAACAAAGAAAGCATTTTATTTGTCAGTAAAATCGCTTATTTTATTATTTTTTTTTTGGGGGGGGGGGTCTATTTTTGTGCTTTGAAGAAAAAATATTACTTCTTGGGTATTTAATTACTTGGCTGAAGAAACGGGAATTGCCTAGGTGTAAAATTTTAAAACTTTCTGGTTGAAATAAATTCATGGGCCTCTCCATACTTAAAAAAATTAAACCCCACGAAAATTAATAAATTCACAGTATATCATAAGAATTTATTTTGCTTTCGTGTAAATTCAAAATAATGACAGACGGTTTGTTGATTCTTGAACAATTCATCTTACCATAGCATAAATCCCAATTAATAACTTCATATGGTATATACATTCCAGATAATATATCGGAAGTGACAATTTCGTACAAATATACATCGACTATTGCTTCCAAACTTTTGAATGACAAGAAAACCTCTACAGTGCTTAGCTATCGAACATTTGTGACATAATTATCCAACGTGCTGATGTTTTTCATCACCCTTCATTACTGATGACGTAAATAAAGTTAATAATGAAGACCCTAAATCACTTATTTTAAAAAAGACCTTGACACTTTGACAGAATGGATCAAAAGTATCAGATGGATGTAGAAATCTCGCAGCTCGCATCAAGCGGTTGAGGGGCAATATGAAAACCATCTGCCCTTCCGTCTTCATTTACTCAGTAGTAAAAAAAGAATTAGCTATATTACACGAACAATATGTAATCGTCCCAACTGACAAAGCAGGTAATAACATTGTCTTTGTTTTTTAGGTTCGTTATTTTAACTGTGGTTTAGAGGAACTTTGATTTAATTCTGCGATTTAATTACCACAGTGGTAATCAAACTTAAACTCATAGTTCCCTTTGCAAGGACGAAATTCTTCAAAATCATATGTCAGTTTTAAATATTTTTAATATTCCCAACAATTGAATTGAATTTAAAATTACCATACCTATACTGGATTCTTAAACTACGTAAAAATCCTTACAAAGATACATAGCGGGTTCCAGTAAATGTTCTATCTCTTTCTTTACTCCTCACTGAAATATAATCAGCAGTGAAGGAGACACTTCAGGAGAACTGTACTACAATATATTCGAGAAGTGGTGTAAATCAGATATGGATACTCAAATTCTCCTAAGAACTTTCAGAAAATTTGAAATCACAAATTTTTTTCCATAATCAATAACATCAATACGTATGACTTTTCAACATCTTACACAACCATTCCCCAAGATAAATTAAAGTTAGGGCTTTTTGACATCATAGACAGCTGCATTCTCAATAAAAATGAAACTCGTTCATTCACTTACCTTATTAGTCATTTGCAAAAATATTTTGTTAAAAAACAATCTAACTGTACACATAAGTATTCCGAAGTTGAAATTAAATAGATGCTCGTTTCTGATTGACAATATCTACGTAGTGTTAGGAAATCAATTCTTCCAACAATCTGTCGGAATTCCCATTGGTATTAATTGCACCCCATTATTAGCAGACCTATTTTAGTATTCAAAAGCAGAATTTATTCAAAAACTTCTTCAAGAAAAAACATGTTCTTGCTGTGGCCTTCAATTCAACATTTAGATGTATCGACGATGTTTTATCAATTAACAATGTTCATTTTCAGTCCAACAGAGATTCGATATATCCCTTTAAAGTCGAAATAAAAGACACCATAGAGTCTGACACATATGTTTCATATTTGGATATTTTACTAAATAAAGACTAAATAGTAACCTAACATCAAAACTTTATGATAACTTGATGACCTAAACTTTCCTAACGATTCTGTACGAGTGAAGAATTCTCAAAATAACATACAATTAATCAATCAACTTTTCTATCGTCAACTTCCTTAGATACTATTATCACCAGCATATGGAGTTTATGTCTCCCAGTTGATTCGACAACCAAGAGCATACTCCACGTACGAACAATTTTTTTTGAAAACGAGGCAAGCTAAGTTGATGAAACAAGAATAACATTAGTCTTGTTTAATGTCGACACAAATTCTATGGTCGATACAATGACCTTAACAGCAAATACAATCTATCATTACGTTAAATGCTGACTGACGTTTTTTAACAAATTGTTAGGCTATTATTTTCACACTGAACTGTCTACGGATCTTTCTGTTTGCCCGATCATGCTAGTGAGCACACGGCGGGTGTGACCAGTCGACAGGGGATGCTTGCTCCTCCATGGCACCTGATCCCACCTCTGATGTTTTCAGAGGTCCGAATGTGTTCTGCTCCCACTTTGTATTATTCTAATGGACTTTTAAGCTTGATTACTGTTCGTTATCTTCATATTTCATTCATGGGATAAACTCTGTAAGCAACTAAGATCAACCAGAAACATTCTACTTATCAATAGTATTCATACTTATTCATACTTGATCATTGAAAAATATAAACATTTTTGTTTCACCTCATGACCAAGAGCATGTGAGACTTAAAAGTAGAATTGTGAAGCACAAATTACACATCAGAAATGTTCCATTGATTCTGGTTTCAGTACATTTGTGGTGGAATTATCTAAATTGTCAGTGTTTTTCTTTTCAATTATTTCTTTGAAAATTAAAAAAAAAAGATAAAAACACATACATGTATGATGTGATAGAACTGAAAAAGGGACAGATTTTCATAATAAAACTATCATTAATTTATTGCTTAATTTTTCAAATAGATGCTTATTGATCAGATAATACTTATTGGGATGAATAGAAGTCATTTAATTATTGAACTTGGATCTTTATAAAAATGTGTTGCATTCCTGATCATGGAAATATGAAAATGAGACACAAACAGATCTTGTAAATCATAAATTTATTTGGTAAAATGTTCCTTGTGTCTTTATTTTCCAAAAAATAAAGCAAAAACATATATTGATAAAGGTTTTTACCAAGTGGGGGGGGGGGGGGGGGCGCAAAACATTAAATGTTGTACTCCTGAAATAGTTGGGTCTGCACAGATACTTGATTCTCATTAATACTGCTTGTGATTCATGTAACATTTTAATCCTTTGAATGGTATATCAGTTATTGTTTTTCACTGAAAATTCTTTTTCTAACTTTATTGTCATACACATTTTTTCATATTTTTGGGGGATCATTACATTTTTTTCTGTTGCACTCCTGACTTGGTATAACATTTTTTTCAGCATTAGTCATGACAATAACTTGGTCAAGCAAAAGTTACTACAGTCTAAATTAAGGTGGGATTCTTCTCAAAATTAATGAAATTTTCATATATTCAAGAAGAATTGATTGTATCAGTTAGATTAAATTTGACCATTTTATTTTAGAAGCAAGGTAAGGTCAAGGTCATTATCCTTTTCCTTGACATTAAGAATAAAAAACAACTGTTGCCAATCATGTGATGCCTTCTTCATTTTCAAAAGATTAAATGTTTTTCTTTTTTGCATGAAAAGATGTTACCATATAGGGTCTATCAGATATTACCAAAATGAAATAAATAATTTAACTAAAAACAGATATTAGCTAATCCGAATTTCCTCCATTTTTCTTAAATTTTAAGGATATATTAATTATTTTTATATGCTTCATATATTTAATTTTTTCTTATTTTCACATATGGTAAAGTAGTCATATTAGGATACAAAATAAAACAAAAACAAAAAGTTTTGATCGTTTACTAAGACAGAAAAAACACTTTTTACGGATTTTTTGCTCAAATCTGTACTTAGATTGGAAGCTTCTAAAAGCTAAATAAATTGTAGTTTGTTTGTAAAATCATATTTATTTGATATATTTTAAAACTTAAGTCCCTTATTATTAATTCTACTTACACTTAAAAATTTCTTTAAGTCTTTGATTGTGTAAAAATTTTAACCAAATTCATCGTTCTATAGTAATTTTCAGAAGCAGAAAAGAAGATATTTTTCATACGCCGCCCTTCCGCCAAAAATATAGTCCCTGCTAGATTTCAAACTCAGTTTACCATTTCTATTTAAAGTTGTACAATTATGATGAGGAAAGAAAAATATGATATTTTAAATCCCTTACATCTAAATATATAAGACATATAAGCAAAGAAGCCAAATATACTTTGAATATTTCAGCTAGTCAGAAACCAGACAAGAATCCCTCCTTAAGGCTTGATTATTAAATTTTATCAGGAAAATCTTTATTTTCAACATAAACCATTGCTATTTATTTAACAAAACCAAATAAATATATAATTTTCAAAATGTCATAGAAAGATGCTTCATTCCTGATATATTTAGCATGATTTTTGGGAATAATTTTCTTGTGTCTTAAAATGTCAGTGAGATATCTGGCATACATTACGCCAATATCAAAAGACACATCCTTATCTATAAAAATTTATTTGCATAGCCAGAGTTTTTAGTGCAGGTTTATAATAATGAGCCTGGACATTTGTTGTATTTTACCGTTAACTGACTGTGGTTGTATTTAATCATATTAGCATACCTGCTCATAGTAGGTTCCAGCTGCTACACTGTCTGTACAATTAGCTGATGCGGTGTAGCTTTCAGCTGTGACTCCTTGACAACAAGACGTGGGGATCTTCTGACTTGCCCCCTTACCGCTCCAGTTTGGAGTGTTCTGGAAATCCCCTGCTGTTCCAGCGGATACTGCGTTGATACCACAACATTTAAGCTGAAAAGAAATTAAAACACAAAATTTTCAACCACATCAGTATCTCCATCCTATTTTTACATGCACTAAATCGTTCCAGCTTGAGGACTTTTGATTATTTATGTTATTTATATTGCTTCAAGAAGTCAAAGAAACTCACCGTTATGAAAAGATAGTTCCATCCGTTACTCTGTTGGCTGGTCCCGTTAATGCTATCCTCTCTGTAATTGTTCGTTAACACAGTTGTCAGCTCACCTTTTACGGTAGAGTTCAGCTGGAAAGAAATTAAAAAATTAAATTCAGTGGATATATATATACCCCATATCTTAAGAATGAAGCCTGTTGCTGATAGCTATGTTAAATAGCAGCAATCGTAAATTAGCTAGGATATCGCCAGTAGTAGCAATGCAGACTTATAACTTTACCGTATTCTGCATGGTGAACCACAGGATCACAACAATGACTTGTGACAACAGCAACACTAACACGATAATGGCATACTGAAAAAAAGAAAAAAAAAGATGTGTTTGTGAAACACTGATGCCCCCGTATGGCAGCTTATGGCGAAGGTTAAAGTTTCTCAAATGCAAGTCAAAATCCAGGCCAAAAGATAAAAAATTTCAAATTTGAAAGCCTTAGCTGCAACTGTTCAAAAAGCTATGGCCAAGGTTAAAGTTTTTTAAAAGTAAGTAAAACATCAAGGTCAAGGTCAAAGTTGTTGGTATCCAAAGGAAGGTCTTGTCACAAGGATTACATATGTAAAGTATGAAAGCCCAAGCACCAACCATTCAAAAGTTATGGCCAAGGTTAAAGTTTTTCGAAAGTAGGTCAAACTCCAAAGTCAAGGTCAAAGGGTCAAAGTGGTTGTATCCAAAGGAAGGTCTTGTCACAAGGATTACGTATGTGAAGTGTGAAAGCCCTAGCACCAACCTTTCAAAAATTCTGGCCAAGGTTAAAGTTTTTCAAAAGTAGGTCAAACTCCTATGTCAAGGTCAAAGGGTCAAAGTGGTTGGTATTCAAAGGAAGGTCTTGTCACAAGGATTACATATCTAAAGTATGAAAGCTCTAGCTCTAACCGTTCAAAAGTTATGGCCAAGGTTAAAGTTTTTCAAAAGTAGGTCAAACTCCTAGGTCAAGGTCAAAGGGTCAAATAGGTTGATATCCAGAGGAAGGTCTTGTCACAAGGAATACACATGAGAAGTTTGAAACCCCAAGCACCAGCTGTTCAAAATTTATGGCCAAGGTTAAAGTTTTTCAAAAGTAGGTCAAACTCCAAGGTCAAGGTCAAAAGTTGTTGGTATCCAAAGAAAGGCCTTATCACAAAGAATACACATGTGAAGTTTGAAACCCCAAGCACAAACTGTTCAGAAGTTATGGCCAAGGTTAAAGTCTCATAAAATTTTGCAAAAGTGGGTCAAACTCCAAGGTCAAGGTCAAAATGTCAAATATGATGGTACCCAAAGAAAGGTCTTGTCACAAGGAATACACATGTGAAATATGAAAGTCATAGCTCCAACCAATCAAAAGTTATGGGCAAGGTTAAAGTTGACAACGGACAGACAGACAAACAGACAAACAGACAAACGGATAAACAGACAAACAGATAAACAGACAAACAGACAGACAGGACAAAAACAATATACCCCCGGGATCTTTCGATCCGGGGGCATAAAAAGTATTTGTTAAATGAAGTACTATAACAATGTATAATTTAATTCTGGTTGTAACGCTTTATTTGATTGGGCAAAACATTTACTTTATTTTGTATAAAATGGGTTGCCTACGTCACAATGACTTGCGTCAAAAACGTATCGATCCGCCTGACGTTACATTCAAAATTTTCACAAATTGAAGTCATTTTTTAAGGACAATCATCTTTTTTTCTGACATCAAATGAATGAAAATTAAATTATAAGGAATGAATTTAATAGCTACCCATTTTATACGGTATAAACTGGGTTGGAACAGTTTACGCTTTTTTATAAACCGCTTCGCGGTTTATAAAGCGTAAACTGCCCCAACCCAGTTTATACCGTATAAAATGGGTAGCTATTAAATTCATTCCTTAAATAACTATAAAATCTACGCTTTAGTAATAAATCATAAGCCGCCTTACGTAAAAGAATAAACACATCGCCAGCATGTGTGATGCTTTACTTATGAAATTCGATTCAATAAAATGAGTTCGTATGGAAATATTTTCTTTGTAAATACTAGTATATCAGGGAACAAAATGCATTTCAACGAAACTTCATTATGACTCCTGAGACAAGCTACAAGGCGACACGTAGCGATCATCATTACACTCCCTTGGTGATCTTTTGTTTTCACCTTAAAGCTGTTTGTGGTAGCTACACATGGAAGAACCTTGTTACTTCGAAAAGTCTGCTTTTAAGAATGAAAGATGACTTTTACTTGTAAATTCATTCATATTTCCTTCATTGAATACCAAGAGGTTCTTTTAAGTTATTTATGTATGGTTCTTCTCGAAGTTAGTTTGCGATCAAGTTATCAAATTTTATGCAAGACAGTAAAAATCCAAAAATAATGAAGTAAAGAAAGTTATAAATCTAAATTTTTACTAACTATGGAATAATTCAAGCTTCTTTTTTGGAGTTAAGACATAGTCCATCCCGTACAAAGATTTGATAGTATTTCTAAAAATCAGCAAAGTGTACTCACAATTGTCAGAATACACTTGCTTTTGCAGCAAGCTCCGAGTAGCCCTATGGTGGCCACCAAGAATACAAACAGGCCCACAATGATGAATCCGATCCCGAGATTTTGGATAACATCCCCGAGACCTACTCCTGTGATTCTGATCTCGTCTAAGACAGGTTTAATCTCATCAGTCACAAAATCAAAGTTTGTTTGTAAAGCGATTCCTGGGACCAAGAGCCCGAGGCCCATCAACTGAAATAAGGGGTTATCTATGTCACCAAGAGTTTTACCTGATTTTGCATTTTTTTTCTATTTTGACAAAGTTGTTCTGTTTAAAATTTAACCCTCTTTTTTCAGATATTCAATTAACAAAAATTTTCAAATATTCTGTGCTACCTAATATTCAGTAGACATTTGTTGTAATGCATCCAATTTGAATCTAAGAAATATCAGCAAGTTTACTTTACGTTTCTAGAGATCTGGTTTTTCAATAGTTAATTCTTCATACATGGGGCATAAGAGGAATAACCTCAGAATTTTTCTGCATTTCTTACAACATTAAGTCTTTTTCATATAATTTTTTTTTAAAAACAACAAATTACCATAAAAATTATGTTGATGATGACCAAAATGATCTGTCCCATTCTGCCTCCACAATCTAACCCCATCTTGTTTACTGCAAAAGAAAAAAAATCACAATTCCTACATAGAATACTGTATTATCGGGAGAAAAACGCCGTCCAGCCTGGTGCTTGACAGAAAGACAATTCTATTGTTTTCAACAAATTCAGTTTTGAAGAAATAACCTGTCCGTAAGCTGCTCTGTGTACCAAAACCTTTTACAAACTAACAACCTATTTGTCTTAATTCCTAAAATCTTGCATATAGATGGATTTCCGGGTAATGTTCGAAGACGTCAACGACATCCACCTAATTACAGAAGAGATCCTGATCTACATTAGTTAAGCATCCGTGCCCGAGTTGATATGTCCTCCGGGACGGTGTATTATCTACCATTAGGTCCGCCATGTTTACGGGCAAACGGAATTAAAAATTCCGCCATCAAAACGAAATCCTGATATCCAAATATTGGTTACAGGTTCATCAGGATTTTTCCTATGTCGAAATATCATTCATGTTCTGGAAAGTCAGTCAAAAGTTATGTCCGTTGTTTACTTGTTTTCAAGCCAAAGATTAAAATGAATAATTTTTTTGTCTAACTGTGTCTTTTCTTCATCGATACTATGCATTATTATTCTGTATTTTTAAATACCTAATTCAGTTTTATACATGTTGGATAATTATAAAATCTCCCAAACGAAGTTGAATTTTAAAAAAATAAAGCTTTGTAGAAACAAATTGAACATGTGAGTCTGGTATTTTCTGATAAGTCAATATTTGAAAAGTAAAGATGATTTAAGCTTTCCTGTAGATAACTTCCGTGACAAGGATACAAAGAGTATATTTTTTTTGTTTGGACCCAACACTGAAACCAAGAAACATAAGAAATTCGTAATTGATACAAAAGTTGCTTATGAACACAGGAACGTTTTGACTCTGTATTAAGGTCCTTTGAATAAGGTTAAGGGGAACAAAAGTATTTATATATAACACTCATATTTTAGTTTTAATGCACAATATTTACATTTGCCAATGTCATTCCTTACATGACAATACTAACAAAATTGATATTCAATTTTCCATGACAAAAGTATTTATTTATTGTGCTAGCCAAAACTTTAAAATATAGAAACTTTAGAATCTTATACTTCAGACAAAAATTCCTTGTGATTTAAGGGCTTGTCCTGTTCCTAATAGTCCATTCAACACATTGTAAAAGCTGTTTCCCTTTGCGAGGTCAACCGAAAGGTAAAAAAGGGAAAAGTGGAATGTTTCTCTTCTTTACTCTAACAAACATTTGGGCTTGCTGCGAGAAATTCACTGTGATCAAAAAAAAAATTCTTTCAATGTATGGCTAGCCCTATCCTGGGGCAATCAAAATATAAGATTCAATTATCAATTATATGTCAAATGACCAAGCTACAACCGTTAAAGTTTCAAAGGCAACTGTGAGAATTTTATGGTTTTATCCCCAAATTTGGCGCAAGGGACATAACTTTTGCCTGTAACCAAAGGGTTGTAAAACCTTCCATTATCGTCCTTTAAACATTATCAAGGTCACTGGGGTTTGAACATAGACCTGAAGCCAGCAGATCGCCAACTTGCTTTGGCGGGAAAATATGTTCCTGTGTTCGCAGCGCCCTCACCGGGATGTATAGAAAACTTCCGACATAGAGAAATCTGACATTGCTAACATTTACACTGTCACGAGATATTATATAGCCTTCAATGTATTCCCGAATTTACCAAAAGCATTGACTAATACATTAAAGAGTTCCTAGATGAAATGAAACTCGACAGTATAGAATAAAATGATAGACCAGCTGTAGATCGCAGGTCTATGGTTTGAAGTGTAAAATTCTTGTTCTTGAATAATTTTTTTTTGTACAAAATTTTAAAAGCATGATTGACCTGAGGGATGAATATGTCATGACCCTGAGCAAAAGACGTTACACAAGGTCAAGGTTACAAGGTACATAGATGTGTAAAAAAAAAGAAGTAAATTTCTAAAAGAGAAATCATTGCATTGCTGAAGAAAGACGACGTTTTACTTGGCAAAAACATTGAGATTGTCGTTCTTTTTGGTCACTCACGATTTTTTTTATAAGGTTAAGGACAAAACACACGGAAGCTGAATGTTCTTTGGAATATAAACTTTCAATTCTAGGATTGTGGAAGACCATGCTTTCATACTCCACACAAAAGTTGTTCATGAGCATTATCACTCATTAACTTAAATCAATTACTTTTTAAAACTAAACTACAGGAATTTGTAGAATTTTTTCCCAAGATGACATGGTTTCTTTTTAAACTATTTTGAAGTGCTTTTCCCTTCTTTAGTTGCCCAGCGAGATCACAAGACCCATTAGGGCAGTATAGGATATCAATTTTAAAAGGAAAACTCTTATGGGTAAACATTCATAAGTTTACTGTTATCTTTCTAAATTCCACATAAAAAATTCTATAACTCGCTATTTTGCAGTTAATTAAGCATTTTACTGGAAAATACATTGTATGCATAAAGAATATTGATAATGCTACAAAAACTTTACACTGCCAAATATTCCTGATGTTCTAAAAGAAATGGAAACTGTACGTCCGGTTCTGGATCCGATTTCATCAGATATTTTAAGAGTACATGCTTATACACTTGTCACATTTCTCTATTCTTACAGATAAAATAACTTATCTTAGATATTAATTCGAATCGATAATGATCAGGGTCAAGTGTTGAGGTAGAGAATACATTGATCAAAAGAGGAGGAATGGCCCAGTAATTTTGTGAATAAGATACAGAATTCTTCGCGAAAATCATAATTTTAGTGCTAAAACATAAGGGAGTTGTTTCTTATATCATGCTATATGTGTTATATCATGAGAGATGTTATTTTCATGACCAACTCAATTAACCAAACGAAAAATATTATTGTAAGATAAACTTTAAAACAAGTTTGAATTACAAAACGCTTTAAATTGTACGAAAAATACTGCATCATGAGAGAAAAGGTCCCTACCTCTTGTATAGTTATAACGACCGAAGCTGTAAACAACAGGATTTCTAACGTTTCCGATGATTTCACGTACAACATCCGGCAATTAATCTAAATGCGGACATTATACACAAGAGAAATATAAGCGTTTGTTGGGGTATATTTATAAACAATGTATGTATACGTGCGGTGGGAACATATTTTGGAGGCCAGAAAATGGTGGGTCACACCATGGCTCATCATGTATCACTTTTAGGAAGATGATGTTGCACTCCGTTTTATAAATACACACTACATAACAGACATTGAATAAAACTTTACCTACATACATTTAGAAGCAATCAATTTGTACTGCTTTGAAAGGTGTATTTCAACATACATGTATTTTGAATATTTTTGAAATACAGTATTGTGTTAAACAATATTATACAATTATATGAAACATCAATTTAAATTACAACCAATTTTCAGTTTGAGCATTGTTTGGGGCCTGATCCCCAAACTTGTGCATTGACTTCTTTCCTTACTCCTTGCAACTTCCAGGTCTACTGAGGGCAGCTTGCACCGGTTCCAATATTTCTTTCATACTCTAAGTTCCAGACAAAATTATTCTTTATTCAGAGTAAAAATAAAGAAAACCTGGAACATTACAGAGAATCTCGTGTTATTTCTATTAAGGAAAATGAAGAGAAGTTTCAAAAAATATTCATTCTTTTTTGTTGAATTGTATGGTTGAAGACATTTTTACTGAAATATTTTTTCTCTATACTACCTCAAAAAACCACACGAATACCTCAGTAGCTACGAATCCGTCACTACAGTATTATATAATTATTGTTTGTCATCAAGGGGAGTGGCAATCGGATACAGTGTAATATATTGTTGAGTATAAAATTATTCACCAACTATCAAAGATTTTTTTTTTTTGACAACTTGCTACATGGTACATCTGAGTAGATTCAAAGAGGATATTTTCTTATTGAATTAATCTAGCTAAAAAAAATTTCATATATTTCTTGTAAAATATCATATTATTTTATACGAGTTCAAAAAGCATTCTCTCCTTTCTTCTACAGGACGCACTAGGGAGCTGTATATAAAACAGATTAATGGACATAGACGTACTGACCTCAATACAGTATGACAAGCACAGGAAGGAATAAAGCGTGATGTCATGATGAACTCACCGTCACGCCTGTTGATGATGCTTCACGGTCGTACACTCTGTAAAACTCTCAAAAACTCAAAATAAATATGGATTTAGTATAAATACATGCATGTGAATGTTTGAACAAAAGACGAAAGAACATGTGAAATCTTATATTTTCGAAACGGTCGGCGTTAGCTAGTGCGTCTCCTTTGGTTTTTCCGTAAAGAGAAGCTTTCGGTTTCCATGCACCTTACCATTTCAAAATAGGTAAGTAAATATTACTGATGCAAATTTACAATTCATTTAAAATCTCAAGAACATTAACAGTTCTGCAACCTTTGCACATACATCATTTTATAATAAGCATTCTGAGAGTATTGCATTAGCAATACTAGTCCTCTACCGGCAAGTGTAATCTGGTTCCCGTTAAGAATTGAAAATGCCATAATTCCGTCAAAAATCAATGAAGCGGGACGAAATGCAAACTTGATCTATAACTAATCAAGGTAAAGTCACATACCAAAAATCAGCTCAATATCTGAAAGCGTTAAGAAGAAAAATGCGGAAAACCCCTAAAAATTGAAAAGGCCGTAATTCCGTCAAAAATCAATGAAGCGGAACGAAATGCAAACTTGATCTGTAACTCATCAAGATACACTCACATACCAAAAATCAGCTCAATATCTGCTAGCGTTTAGGAAAAAAGTGCGGAAAACCAAGTGGGACAGACTGACAGACAGACAGAGGGACAGACAGACAGACGGACGGACAGACTCAGAGGAAACCTATAGTCCCCTCCGGTTTCACCGGTAGGGGACTAATAAATGAATAAAAATGATATTTTCTTGATCTCTATTTAAAATTTTCAATACATTTTGTTGTATCAATTTTACAAATCCGTAAAATGAATTGATTAGTAAGAAAAACAATCTATGATTATGTAATTTGTTGAAAAAACAAGTATTCTGAGAGTATTGCATTAGCAATACTAGTCCCCTACCGGCAAGTGTAATCTGGTTCCCGTTAAGAATTGAAAATGCCATAATTTCGTCAAAAATCAATGAAGCGGGACGAAATGCAAACTTGATCTATAACTAATCAAGGTAAAGTCACATACCAAAGATCAGCTCAATATCTGAAAGCGTTTAGAAGAAAATTGCGGAAAACCCCTAAAAATTGAAAAGGCCGTCATTCCGTTAAAAATCAATGAAGCGGGACGAAATGCAAACTTGATCTATAACTAATCAAGGTTAAGTCACATACCAAAGATCAGCTCAATATCTGAAAGCGTTTAGAAGAAAATTGCGGAAAACCCCTAAAAATTGAAAAGGCCGTAATTCCGTCAAAAATCAATGAAGCGGAACGAAATGCAAACTTGATCTGTAACTCATCAAGATACACTCACATACCAAAAATCAGCTCAATATCTGCAAGCGTTTAGGAAAAAAGTGCGGAAAACCAAGTGGGACAGACTGACAGACAGACAGACAGACTCAGAGGAAACCTATAGTCCCCTCCGATTTCACCGGTAGGGGACTAATAAATGACATGTCCTTTATGCACCTGCTTAGCCAAGTGATGTGTCTCTTTGACTAATGTACACATCTATATTTCTAGAACTTCTTTTGATTTTTCTCTTTACATAAATCTGGCAAATTTGTCGAATCGGATTATTTTTTTCATGCTCTTGCAAGAAAGAATATTTATGTCCAAGATGACCAGAGACAAGGAGAAGAAGAAAAGTCTTACCAAACCCGAAACCCATTTCGGAGGGTGGGGCAACTTTTCTAAGGAAATGACACATTATTTATTTGCCATCTGCAAGTGCCCCTTTTCATCTAAATGACCGTCCTCTAACATGCACGCAAATACTTATAGGAGCCTTGTTTGCTTTGAGCACCAAGAACATCTCGTTCATTTTCAACACGATACAGACGAAATCTTGACCAATGAAATCCTTCGTAACAAAATTAATAATACGCAATCTTCGAATACAATGCAAATGAAAAAATTATCGAATACAAATAAGAAATTGTACAATACAAATAAGAAATTATACAATACAAATAAGAAATTATACAATGCAAATGATTTTTTTACAATACAAATGGGAAATATAGAATATAAATAAAAAATTATTCAATACAAATGAAAAATTATATAATACAGATTGAAAATTATAGAATACAAATAAAAATTATACAATATAAATGGAAAATTATAGAATACAAATGAAAAATATACAATGCAAATGGAAAAGATCGAATATTGCTACGTTTGACTTGCCATAATATATAAAGAACAACATCGGACAGTTTTTATTCGCTTGACTTAAATACGTTGATTGTTTTAATTTCGTTTTCCAGATCAGACAGATATTTATTTGTTCCAAGTTTTAAAGGCTACACTAAATAAATGCATACAAAATGTCTTTCCATACAAAAATTAGAAAATAAGTTCAATTATCTTTCTTTTTTTTAAATTTAATTTTATTTCTTTTCAATTGATGTATAAAGTTTTCAAAAGAATTCCATAAACAAATTGTACAAGTGTTGCTTAGTTTTTGCAATTGAGATTTTAAAAAATGTGAGTGATTTCAAAAATGCCGAAAGTCATTCATTATTAAAAAAAAAAGGGGGGGGGATACTTTAAAATACATTTTCTCTAGTAACAAATGATGATAAGTGATTTACTTCATGCCACCTTTGAAAGATTGATAGTAATGGGGCAAAGGATTCGCAGACAATCGACTCCAAAACAAACACCAGCCGGCTTAATTACGACAGTGTATAGAGAGCTAATTTCTGCTTCCAAAAATAAAACTGCACGCGCAGCTGCGATTTCTTAAGTAGACAACTGGTGAAAGTTTTTTAACATAAAATTACGTATGTTTGCTTGGCATCTTCATTTCATTGCAAAAGCTGTGTACAGCAGTATGGCGGATTTTGCAGCCTGGATACAGCGCCACCTGTCGAGGATACAGGAAGACTTCGATGAGGTTGACAAGGACAAGAGTGGGTCGCTGGACTTCCCCGAGGTCTGTAATGTGTTACAGAGGTCAGGGTTCAAGGGAACACAGGATGAGGCAAAGGTAGGTACAAAATTCTCTGCCACGCCCCTGAAAACTTTGGACATTTTTTGCGATTTCAAGATCTTTTTTTTCAAATTTAAGTAAAATACACATGTATATGTATAACATGTCATATTTTAGAGGATATTCCAGTCTCTGGATGTGGACAAGAATAACAAAATATCAAAAGATGAATTTGTGAAATCTATGGCCAACGTCCCAAAAATAGACTTCAAGTGAGTATCAAAAATTCAAAAAGTTATAACACTTCTCACATTTTAACTGCAGAATAGCAAAGAATATTGGTATTTTAAAAAATGTATTTAAGTAACACTTTTTAACATCAATGCAGACTTAAGAAGCAGAAGTTCTGTGGTATAGCCAGTAAAATAAACATTGAGTAAATGATCCTCGCCTCATGAATCAGGCTCCTATATAGTGTGCAACATTGCAGATGTTTGGCAAATGCTACTAATTCATAATGAAACAATCATCATTCTGTCGATACACGGACAGTTTACCGTTTTACGGCATCTTTATTCCATAACATAACATTCCTTGTAATTCTTTCTTTTCTGGACATTTTTGAGTCTTGGGTATAGATAATTGTTTTGCGAATGAAGGAAAATTTAATGCTGCGCGATACCTAGTGTTAAAATCGAAAGAAAATTAAAGAAAAATCAGCAAACAATTAACAAGTGATATATTACAAACTTCTACAGTTGATTCATTAGTATGTCTGACTGATTTTTGTATCTTATTCTCAATTATCAATAATACATCCTACACGAGCTGTTTTTTTTTTATGTTACCTCGTTAAAATGTTCAATAAAAAATTTGATTTGGTTGGAAGAACAATAAATCTTTGCCTTTAAATAACACCTCCACACAAACATCTGACTGCCTTTAAACAGCATATTTATATAAGTTTTTGAGGTTATTTAAACTCACATTATATATGATGCCAAAAAGGTGCTTATGATTCTACGGTTATTTTATATATTACTCATTTATATTAATCATCTCTTGGGTTGAAATCTTGCACGATAAAGCGAATTTTCTTTTCTTTAGACAAATCGTACTTCGGCGAGCTTTCCGGAAGTTGGATAAGGACGGAAGTGGATTTCTGACACGTGACGAGATTTTGGATGCGGTTAGCAATGAAGCGGAAATTGACGTGTCCGCCGAAAAAATCTCTGAGATGCTCATCTATCTCGTCAAAGACGATGACAAGAAGGTTACGTCATGTTTATATCTAAGAAATTAAGAGACTGGAACTAAGCAATACTCTCGCAACACCACATACCGCATGTTGATACTGATGCCTGTGACTACCACACGCTTAATTTGAATTCAAACTCAAGGGTTCACTTAGTAATTCAAATTTTTGTTGTAAAAAAGTATTCATATTTAAGCCATCATATTTACTTTATAAAAAGATTGAGGTAGAATTATAATCCTTTGATTTAAACTGTATATTCCTAGCGTCACCTTTGTAAAAAAAATCTCTTACAGATAGACTATGAAGAGTTTTTGAAATTATGGAACGTAAAATCTACAACACCCGTCATGCGATCACTGTTCCAGAAGTTGGACACAGACGGAAGCGGAAAGGTAGACCGGAAGGAGCTGTTAGATGGTCTTCACAAAGACAGCGAGCTTCATTTACAGGCGCCGAAAATCGCGGACATCCTGATCAAATGGAGCAAAAATCACACGGGGCCTTTATCTTACGAAGAATTTCTCAAAGCGTACGAAAGTGTGTGATATACAAGGACCACACTTCTTCCAGATATGTATAAACATATATAAACATCATTGTTATGTTGACTTTCAGATTTATTATATTGATATCTGATCCATATATACTATGATAATGTAACTGTTATTTGAAATTACATCGAAAAGAAATGAGAGCTGTTTTGCAGTGCGTTTGAGGATGTTTTGGGCCAGGTTCCTTTCTGGAAGACGAAACACTTAATTTTGCTTAAATTTCTTCTGTTTTGCATTGATTTCTGTGAAACTTGTGTATTTATACAAATGCATGTATATGCTGTTTTTTGTCGACGTCGAGAAAAGCTGATTCATTTTGCACGATCTCATTGAAATTGATTAATAAACTTCAGAGAAACACTGCTATTCAACAATGAAACCGCACAATATGCTTCCTCGAAACTCGACTGAATTAACTTCCATGGTGTGTATAATAAATCCTTAGAATTATGCTCAAACCGTCACATTTCAGACGACACTAGATAACTTGAAATACTTTGAAAACTCCCGCAGTCCGATTCTTCCGAGTCCTCATTGACTGTGTTAACATCTACCTGTATCCTTATTGTTTTCTCCTCCGAACTCTTAAAATCTGTCATTTTTTCCTCCACTTTCTCCCTTAAATCCACGAAAGCTTTATTCCCTGTTACATCGTCTATTCTTGACTCCACATGGAGTCCCAGGTATGATTTTGCCTTTTTCCGTCTTGAGAAAGCACGTGATATATCTTTTATACGATTCCATGACGGCTTTCGTGACTTCCGGACCCCACCGCTATGGCGTTCCCGAGACATCATCACCGGAAGAGCCATCACACTAGCTATGCCTCTTCCCAGAGCACTTCCGGTGTTTCGGTCGTTCCGGCTTTTCCACTGTAAATCTAGATTCCCGAGCGTTCTATATACAGCATTTAGTTCACGCTCCTTTGTGCATCGTGTTCTTGTTTTTTCGATGTCTCTTAAAAACGAATTAACCTGCTTATCTTCCTCATCGTGATTTCTGGAAAGTCCGCGTAAAAACCCGAGGAGCAATACACCAAAAACAGCACCCCCGTACACCATAACAACAGATACTGTGAACTTCATAGCGCCCTCAGCGTCCGTCGTCCTGTCGTACACTAAACCTGTTATATTTGTTGCATTGCTCATACTTTCTTGTTGAACATGAATCGTTTTTTTCAGTTCAAATAAGCGACATTGCATCCTCTAGGACCATTCGAGTACCAATCGTTCAGATATCGTTTTTTGCAGTTCACATCACATTCTCTAAGACCATTTCACCAATCGTTCAGAGATTAAATTAGATTGGATTAGGCCATCACAGGTGATATTTTTAATATTACCAACACCTCCTACATCACGCCCCTCTGTCATGGTATATATTATTCATGGACTCTTAAACTTTTCGGCAAGACGGACAAGAAACTTGATAAAACGATCACGTCCACTTCTCGAAAGGGTTCATTACTTTCCTTTAATGTTCTTGAAATTGCAAACTTTATCCGTTTTGAGACTTCGTTTTACAGGCACCGAATTCATAGTTGTTTAGCCGGGAGATTTAGAGCGTTAGACGTTCATAATCACTTTAAAGTTCTTTTCAGGTTTTAATACCCCTCCAAATGGATATATTTGAAGATTTAAAGGGTAGTTTCTATAATATGTAATATAAACACATAATATGTCTGAAAACCACATCAGGGGGTATTAATTAAGGATAAAATAATGCTGTGATTTGAATTTATCGACCGGGATCAATAGTTCTTAAAGAAATTGTAAAATGCCATTTTTTGTTTATTGCACACAAAAAAATTGCATCCTGGTGTGTTTTGCATTTTTTAAGCTTGTGAAGATGATAATAGACATTATTTGAATTCATGTCAAAGCCTCTCTGAAAGTCATATTTAGTGCTTAACGGTTAAACGTATTCATAGTTGCTTACAAAGTCTTTAAATTTATAATACAGATATTTGAATCATGAAACAGGTTGGTGTAACATTCCCCCAACAGCAGCGGGGGGGGGGGGGGGATATAGCATCTATCTGTTTGGAAAGGTTTTACCCCTACATAAACAGTATTCATTTTACATCACAACAAGTTTTAAAATCCTTCATTATACGTATGGATAAGATTATCCGTCTTTATTTTATTAGTATCTTAATATAAAATATCTAGAACTTTTTTCTTTCAAATATTAATTCATGTATTTTTTTTAAATAACATAAGACTTTTTCATAGTGTAAGTTCAAACATTTGAAGTTAAAGTAATTTTCAAATTACACGTTATTAGCACGCAGAGTATCGCTTATATATCTAAGAATTAATCCATTAGAAGTTGGTTGATCTTTAAGGAGAAAGTGTATGGCTCTTGGTGCACCAATATCGTTTAAATCTTGTGAATATTATGTAGCTAAATGCGAAATATTTATCGCAGGGGCATGATACAAGAAGTCGTCTTATCTCTCGTTCTGTCTATATAACTCTATCACGATTTACCTTTTAACTTCTCACTAAGTCACAATGAGACAACTGTTGGTGATAGTCCTAGCTGTCGGGGCTTTGGGTATGTGAGGGTATCGATATTTCTACTTCTTAACGTAATATTTATTAATTTTAATTAGCACAAATTAATGGTTTCAAACACCTTGCATCCATCCCAATTCCTTTTTTTTTTATATATAAGTGAGGGGTTAAACTTCTGAAAATGTCTAATACTAATAATTTTCTTCTAAAAAAAAAATTATATTCAGTTGATTTTGCTAAAGTATTGATAAGTTAAAGGGAAGGGTCTGTTGATATAATCTCGGGGTCAATACATTTATTGGAATCAATTTTTGAAAGAACCAAGTCAAAGCGTAAAAAACTGAATAAAAAAGAACTTTTCAATATTTTAAGGGGTTGGGGGGCATATAAATCCTACCAGAATTTGAATGTACATAAAAAAAGAAATATACTGATGTAGGGACTTAACTGATTTCTATGCTTCAGAAAAAAAAAATTAAGCCTACAGTGTTTACAAAATGATGTTATGTAGCACTATTTTTTTCGATTGTTAATTCGGATAATTTGGCTCGAATAAAACAATATTAATCTCATTACGGAACTACATGTATAATTATTATATAACTGAAAAAAGAATTATTTCTAGCACTTGTTATTGCTGAGAGATGCAGTCACGTGGATTCTTGTAAAGTGACTCTCTGTCCAAATAATTCCACGCACCTGTCCTGTCATAGCGGTCGTTGTACATGTGACGCTTCACAGAGTAAGTACCTGATCGTCCCTCTCATACATTAAAGCTGAACACGAATCATAAATAGGCATACGCCATATCAGATTGACCATCTTCGATATCAGCACTGGGGTATACCCTTCGCATTCGTTACACCTGACTGCTTTATTGTCACGGGTACCGGCGTGGAATTACGTGCTGGTTATCTTACATTTCCTTTGTTTACAATTTATAACGTTTATTTTTTTTTTATACTGCATTGACCTGTGCAAAAGTTGTAGGTTTTCTTTCTCTCCTGCCATGGGAGAAGTAAACATTTTTGTCGCTACCGAGTGTTTCACAATAGCTATGTAGCATACCTCTGTTCACACAGGTGACAACTAGGGGCCCTCAGATATAACTACTGAATAAAAGAATATTATTCTTTTTTTTCTTCTTTGTACATTCTTACTTTTAGCTTCAATTATTAATTTATTATGTATTCACCCTGACCTTGATCTAGGGAGAGGGCTAAAATAGGCTGAGCCTGCTGCCCAATCCTATTCATTTCTGTGAATAAAATATTGTTTAAATTAAAGAATATTGCGGACAAATTCCTTTTACTAATCGTGTTCAGCTTTAAGTGAAATATTGGATAAAGCTTAACTATACCATTCTTTAAAGGAATAATGGTAATTTATTCTAGTAAGAGTTATCTCTCTTGTGAGGTCATTTAACCTCAAATCTCTCTCCTGGTTGTAGTAATTTGAAAGGGGGGAAGGGGTACTCTATACGTTCAAAAATCTTTATTTTATTGTCATAAATGGGAATAAAAGGAGTAATTCAATTTTCAACTCCCTTGAGATGTGGATATGATCGTGTTCATATGTTACATCTACATGAACCAATACGCAAAAAATAAATGTGCCCCCCCCCCCCCCCAAATCAATCTCTCTCATTGACCTTGCGGTGTTTTAAATGTAATATGTAAGAGTCAAATAATAATAATTTTTTTTATTCCCATACCAAACTAGAAATATGTCCATAGGACATGAATGCCCCGCCGAAGGTATATTAGAAATGCAACATGAAAATTTGTATTAGTGTATGAAATTTGATGAGAATATCTTGAATAGTTTCTTTAAAATTAAAATCTAAAAAGTTGGATATAGATGATAAATTCTCACCAAATTATGTATAAGTGCTTAAGCTTACATAAATATATCTTAAATGGTTTCTTTAAAATTAAGCAAAATGCAAATTTAAGAAAAGTGAGGTCAAGGTCACAGGAAAGCTCAAGGTCAAACGGTTTTGATGCAGTTGAATAGTTCTCACAAATACATAAGCATATTAAGTTTGATAAAAATATTTTGAATGGTTTATTTAAAACTGAGCTAAACACTAATTCAAAATAAATGAATTTAAGGTAAAAGGAAAGGTCAAGGTCAAAAAATGTTGATGCAGTTGAATAGCTTACATCAGTATACACTTATCCACTGGCTGTGAGTGGGATAGCTCTTTTATCAAACCCGTGACAGGAACTATTCCCCGAGGGCTTGCCCGAGGGAAATAGTTCCTGTCAAGGGTTTGATGAAAGAGCTATCCCACTCACAGCCAGTGGATAAGCGTTTTATTATACTGATGTACATCATAATTTCTAAGGGTTGGATTTACCTGATACTACAGTTCGATAGTAAAAACATGAAAAAAAAAATAATTATAAAAGTTTTGAACAAGTATTTGGAATAAGATAACACTGTTAGAATGAGCTGAAATCCTGATGACGTCACAATGCTACTGAAGTCAGGATGACATCATAAGTCTATAGATTGATTACAGGAAATCAAACTTGGCGGCAAAACTTGCATGAAAATTTTCCGAGGGGTGGATAGCAAAAACTATACCCCGGGGTATAGTTTTGCTATGTGTGGAAATTTTGAGACTATAAAGATAGTTAGTTTACCTTCTTAACTTTATATAGGAAACATTTTAACAGAAGTATAATAATCAATATTAGCATATGAAGTTTGATAAAAAAAAAGATATGAATGGTTTCTTTAAAACTGAGTTAAACACAATTTGAGAAAAGTGAGGTCAAGGTCAAAGGAAAGGTCATGGTAAAAAATATTGATGCAGTTGAATAGATTACATCAGTATGTATCAGCATATGAAGTTTGACACTAATTTAAGAAAAGTGAGGTCAAGATCAAAGGAAAGGTAAAGGTCAAAAATGTTGATGCAGTTGAATAGCACTCATCAGTATGTCTCAGCATATATAAAGTTTGATAACACTATATTGAATGTTTTTTTTAAAAGTGAGATAAACACCAATTTAAGAACAGTGAGGTCAAGGTCAAAGGAAAGGTCAAGGTCAAAAAGTATTGTTGCAGTTGAAAAGCTCTCATCAGTATGTATCAACATATGAAGTTTGATAAAAATATCTCAAATGATTTCATTAAAAATGAGCTAAACACTAATTCAAGAAAAGTGAGGTCAAGGTCAAAAGAAAGGTCAAGGTAAAAAAATGTTGATGCAGTTGAATAGCTTACATCAGTATGTATCAATATATGAAGTTTGATTACACTATCTTGAATGGTATCTTTAAAACTGAGCTAAACACTAATTTAAGAAAAGTGAGGTCAAGGTCAACGGAAAGGTCAAGGTCAAAAAATGTTGATGCAGTTGCATAGCTCTCATCAATATCTATCAGCATATGAAGTTTGATAAAAATATCTTGGATAGTTTCTTTGAAACTGAGCTTTGAACAGAGCTAAACGCAAAGCATGACGAAAAGACAGAAGGACGGAAGACGGACTTGACAAACACTATATGCCCCTGCCATATTCATGGCAGGGCATAAAAATGTTGATGCAGTTGCATAGCTCTCATCAATATCTATCAGCATATTAAGTTTGATACAAATATCTTTGATAGTTTCTTTGAAACTGAGCTTTGAACAGAGCTAAATGCAAAGCGCGACGGAAAGACAGACAGGACGGAAGGATGGAAGACGGACATGACAAACACTATATGCCCCGGCCATATTCATGGCGGGGCATAAAAATTTAAACTGGCATGCATTTAAAATAGACCTGGGTAATTAAAATGTGGAGTTATTTTACAGCATGCAGCGATATACTGGACTGTGCAGCCATTGGTCGTTGTCATGACAGCAAGTACCATTATCACTGCGTGGAGACTGTGTGCAAATGTATCCCCGACTACATTGGAAAATAAATACTCAAACACTTCTTACATTGACCTGTGATGTGTACTACATGTTGATTTAGCATATTCTTGGTAAATGATATCATAATCAGCCTACAATACAATAAATGAAATTAATGAGGCACACACAAATTACCATAGGACAAGATGTTACACACCACAATGTCATAAGCAATCTGTGTCAAATATGGGTTTCAATATTTCTTGAACTTGTTCAATTGACCTTGGATACAGGTTATACTTATTGTTTCTTTATGAACTGATAATGTTTCTCCAATACAAGAAATTGCCATGACAGAAATTATACATTTTTTAACCACTGAACCTTGTACAAATGGCCCTGGGTCAAGGCCATGACACCTCAGGTCATAAATAATGCTTGTCAAGTTGTGTGTGGCATAAACTCCATTAGAAAGTTACTGAAGGACAGAATAATAAACTTTTTCTGCCAGTGACCTTGACCTTGAACCTGCCAAAATGACTTTGGGTTTTAAGGTCATAATAATAATCAACTAAGTCACAAGCAATCTTTCTGTCAAGAACACGATTCCAATTTGTCTCCAGTAGCCTATGATGTTATTGTCCAGACACTATTGCATGGACAGACAGAGAAGGTGATTCCTATATTTCCCCCTCTCAAACTTCATTAATGGGAAGTAAAATTCCATTAATAGGAGTCTACCAAGACCATCTTGTGCCACATATGCAAAACAGAAGCATAAAACTGAGAAAATGAAACATCATAATTGTTTATTCAATTTCCAATTACGACTGCCTTTCTGCTAACCAAATCCACTCGTATAATATTCAACATTGCATTGTTTTACATACCTGAACTTTATAATGAATTATTTTCATATCTAAAGAAGAATCTTGGGCATTTATTAAGCTGTCCTACACCTATGATGTAAGACAGCTGTTGTTACCAAAACAGTGATGTGACTCTTAATGAAATCACAACTATATTTTCTTTCTACGACAGATTTCATGGGAGTGAGAAATAATTCATTAAGTTAATACTCTCAATAATCAACATGACTAAGTAACTAAAACGTTTTGGGAAATTTTCTCTGCTCTTTTTAAACATTGCACCTACTATGAACTGATGCACATAACAGCACTTTGTAATCTACACCAAACAGCAAATTTATATAAATACATGTAAATACAGCATAGATTTTGTTTTCATAAAATGCAGACATAGAATAATAATCATTTTTGGCATCAAAATATATTCATTACCATAATTGGAGGTTAGATTTTTTTTTTTTTCACACTTAATAATTAAACTTTTATTATAAAAAAAAAAAAAAAAAACGCATTATAAACCTTTTTATATTAATAATAGAACAACTTTTTTATTCTTTCATTTTATAAAGGAATCCTTAGAAACACTTCAATCACAACTACATGTTTGTATTATGAAATCACTGTGGAATCCTCAATGTTTGTGGGAGGTCCAGTTCATGAATTCTTGGCAGCCCTTTCTTATGAATTTACATCCCCACAAACCAAAATTTCGTCAACACATCCTTTATACTGTAAACCAACTTTTATTTGTGTGCGAGAAATTTTCGTGAGGTTCGCGAGAGCCTCGTCATTGTGAATATTTCTCGCCGCGAACCGGTCCTTAAAGTCTCTCTTTCTATGAACAACAGATAAAAATAGGCCTAATCGCGAAAATTAATCGTCGCGAACTAGTTTATCCCCGGTAAATCGCGAAATAAAGTCGTCGCAAATAAAAGTTGGTTTACAGTATATACAAGTTACTCAAGAAATTATGTCAATAACCAAAAAATAAATTTTGTTTGTCCATGAACAGTGACCCCTACAAATTAAAATGATTCCACAGTATATCATTTTTGATATGTAGTATTATCAACCTGTTCAGAACATTTATCTTTTGATTCCTTGTGTAACAATATTTAAACTAAAGCTGAAGTGTATATTATAAGACACCCATATTTCCTTCACAATTTAGGTATTCAGACTTCATTGCAAGATTTTCTTTCCTGCATTCATTTTGGAAAATGTTAAGGCATTTAATCTGAGGAAAACAGAGAACAGATAAATAATTCAAGGGAGACTACTGCTATTCATCATCTAGATCGAGAGTGTCTAGTTCATCTTCCACATCGTCAATATCATCACCACCAAAAAGTTCCTCATCAATCTCCACCTCCTCACCGTTCACTGTGGCAGCCATCGCGGCAGCTATTGCGGCGTCCGTTTCTGTGGCAGGCTTGTCTTCTGCAGGTAGTGCAGCTGCTTCATCCAGCTTTTTAGATTCATCTTCAGGACAAGAAGTTAAAGTAACTTTAAACTAATTTTAATATCAGCAAGTGCAAATTTCTGAAAACCCTGAGAATTTTGATGCTATAAACTGATCTCAGTGTACAGAATACAGTCAAACATACATGTATTATTGTTAACAATGCTGTGTTTTGTGAAAAAAAAGTATTCATTATAAATCTACTTTAAAATTATTGTATTTTTTCTGAAATATTGCAGAATTTGTATATAACATCGTCAATTATCTTTATAATTTCAATACACTGACCTAGCTGGTCTGTATCAATTATGGACCTGTTTTGTTAAATACAAAGACTTGTATATTGCTATTTCCAATGAATGGCCTGTTACTTTAAATACCCTGACCTATCTTGTAAGATACAAGTATGTATGATACAATTACCTTTCCTCTTACATAAACTGACCATTTTTTTTTCTTAAATACATCAATATGTTTTGTTTGATGCATTGATCTTTTCTGTTGGATGCATTTATCTTATTATTAAATACAATGATACGTTTTAATATATAGACCACGTGTCATATTACACTGGCTTATTTTGCTACATACACTTACCTGTGTCAATACACAGACCCATTTCGCTACGCTGACCCAGGCTGCTACACTGACCTTATTACACTGACCTTTTTTGTTAAAATGACCCTTTTAGTTACACTTGCCCTCTTTGTAACATATATTGACCTCACAGGCGCTTGACGTTTTTAACCTTTCTTTCCATAAATAAAAAATCCCCCATACTATAATAATAAGGTTCGTCACGGTCGCCATCTTGAATTTTTCAGTTCAGCTACTTCGCCTCGATTTTTAGTCTACAATGTGTTTAAAATTAACCGATACAACCGTTTCCCTCAAGTACTTACTTTAACTATGCCTCCACTTTTGGGCAATTCAACTCAAATCACATTAAATCCTCTCTAATTCTTAAAATGTCGCTTCAAACTCAGTCTACTGCTACCGATTCCGTAAAACTTAGGAAAAGGGAGGCCGGAAGTTGATGTTGTTTTTATGTAAATTATGGGAATTCCCTCTACTTAAATTTAATTGGTTAAAAGAAATATGACGTTTCGCGGGAAAAATCATGCAAAGACAGTGACAAACTTTTTCGACGTGTTGAATGTAGAGCAGGCCGATGCTTTCCATAATCATCACAAATAATATGTGAAAGATTTTTTTTCTTTTATTTTGTTGAAGAAGAAATCACGAGGAAATAAAAATTATGCTTGGTCCTGGAATTCTGGTTACTAATTTCTCGTGTAAACCAGACCCCTTGCATTCGGGCATAAATATTTCTTCCCTATAATGGTACTATTTTCAGTGTTTGGAAGCGATGAAAATTTTAAACTACTCTTTGCGTTGTGTAGTTCAAGGTCAGTCATCCTAGATAAATCCTTTTATAACATTAAAAAAGAAGGATAAATATGTGTATGTTTTATTTTCATCACAGTGGTGAGCTGGTCCAGATAACTGAACCTCCATGTCCTCTCTTTCTACAGGCGCGTAGCTGTCTCTGCAAGTACGCAAGTGCGTTACTACACATCGTTTTAAAAAAAATCTAGGTCTAAGAGAGAAAGAGAGAGATTGTTGAGAGAAAAAAGTATTAATTAGCATCATCCGGCAAATATTTTGACATTATTACATTTGTAATTGTCATTTTTATATTATTACGTCTATTTGAAATCTTTTATTGAATCATTGCCAAATCCAATAAATCATTAATCTATAGTAAGTGTTCTATAACACATTGATAATTCTATAAGACCATTGAGAAATTAAGTTTAATTATCGTCAAATGGCTTGATCAAATAGTACACTGGCGGATTTAGAGGAGGCAGGGGGCCCGCCCTCCCCCTTTTGTGTTCAAAATATACATAAGATTTAATAAAGCAATTTTTTTGTGTGTGGTTGTGGGCCCCTACCCTGACCCCAAACTGGTCGCCCCCCTTTCAAGATCCCTGGATCCGCAACTGTAGTATATGATTTTAAAATTATTTTTGCTACTAAAACTTAAAATACTTGTTGCTGAACATTATACATATTATAACAGAGAGCAGACGATACAAATGTAGCGGTAAAAGATTCTGTATGCCTAAAGTACATTTACAATAAGTTTTCGAGAAAGTTAAACATCGTGTTAAAAACAATATTACTGTCTTGTCTTTCATAAGAAAAGCCAAATACCATATTATTTCCTGCAAGAATGTGATTGATATATTTGTACAACCAGGAGCTAGCTTCCCCCCCCCCCCCTCCCCCACCACAATCAAGGCTTTGCCTGGGACCTATATGGGTGGCCTCACAGATTATATTGCCATTCATTTATTGTTAAGGAAGGACCAATTGATTCCGGAGGGGGGGGGGCTGGGCTGGCAATTTTTTCCCAGCTTTATTTCCATGTCAGTGAAGGACAATCAAATTTATTTTCAAAATCTACCAGAACACCTCCCCTCCTTAATTTCAGAATTAGATTGTAAACGCTTTTATGTTTTGACAATATCATTGAATTTTTATTTGGATTTAAGCCCCCCCCCCCTTTTTACTTTAAGGTGTGTAACTATGCCTCTGTATGTAAAATACAGTGTATACAATTCAGCCTTAATATGTCAGTGTTTCTTAAATAGCAGTTGAAAAAGTACACAGTTTTAGGCTAATTTGCAAACAGTTGGGGACTATAGATGTATCAATATATATTACTAAGTTATTTATATAATACGTACCGGTAGTCTAGAACTGCTCAAGCTCCTTTTTTTTCAAGTATCAAACAGCTCTTTTTACCGCGATTTTAATATTAATATAACTCTCAAGATATCCACCAATCAGAAAAGGGCTTTCCCGGATTGTGACGTTCTAACATCAACTTCCGGCCTCCCTTTTCCAAGTTTTACGGAATCGGTAGCAGTAGACTGAGTTTGAAGCGACATTTTAGGAATTAGAGAGGATTTAATGTGATTTGAGTTGAATTGCCCAAAAGTGGAGGCATAGTTAAAGTAAGTACTTGAGGGAAACGGTTGTATCGGTTAATTTTAAACACATTGTAGACTAAAAATCGAGGCGAAGTAGCTGAACTGAAAAATTCAAGATGGCGACCGTGACGAACCTTGTTATTATTATAGTATGGGGGATTTTTTATTTATGGAAAGAAAGGTTAAAAACGTCAAGCGCCTGTGATTGACCTATTTTTCAACACTGACCTGTTTTATTACACCAACCCGTCTTGTTATACTGACCTATTTTATATATTGACCTATTTTTTAACACTAACCTGTTTTATTACACTGACCTATTTTGTTACACTGACCCTTTTTGTTACAACTATTGATCTATTTTGTGAGACTGACCTGTTTTGTTACATTGACCCTTTTTGTAATATATATTGACCTATTTTTTAACACTGACCTATTTTATTACACTGACCTATTTTGTTACACTGACCTGTTTTGTTATACTGAAATTTTTTGTTACAACTATTGACCTATTTTGTAAGTGTGACTGACCTGTCTTGTTAAACTGACCCTTTTTGCTACAAAGATTGACCTATTTTTTAACACTGACCTGTTTCATTACATTGATTTATTTTGTTACAATGACCCTTTTTGTTACATATATTGACCTATTTTGTGACACTGACCTGTTTTATTACACGACCTATTTTGTTACACTGACCCTTTTTGTTACATATATTGACCTATTTTGTTACACTGATCTGTTTTGTTACACTGATCCTCTTTGTTACAATTATTCACCTATTTTGTGACACTGACCTGTTTTATACACTGAACTGTTTCTTATAATTATTGACCTATTTTGTAACACTGACCTGTTTTATTACACTGACCCTGTTTGTTATTATTATTGACTTATTTTGTAACACTGACCTGTTTTATTAGACATCGCTGATGAAGGCTCTCCTCCTGCCCCTGAGGAGACCTCAAACTTGCGCTCCGTAACCACGGTTCCTGAGCCATCAGATTCTTGGGCCTCTGACATTAAATACTCAAGGTTTATATCATGCACCTTCACTCTCTCTTCAGCCTTTACAAATAGAATATCAATCTTAATGCATGTTCATATAAATAGAATATTAATCCTAATGCATGTTCATATAAGCAGAATAACAAACATAATGTATGTTCATATAAATATATTTACATTTCCAAATATTTTTCCTTAAGATTCTTTGCAAAGTGGAAAAAGTTCATGTTCTCATGATCTACCTTGGGATGAGTAGGAATATTTCCATTGTGAGGTAATTGAAGTCAAAAAATAGTGCAAACTTTTTTTTTCAAAAATGATCGTTGAATGACAAAAATATGTCATCAGAAAAATACCGTAAATATAAGATATAAATTTAATTTTTGAGAATTCATGAGGTACACACGTTAATGCTTCATGATAAATATGCAGGTGTAAAGCGTCGTAGCTCACGTCCTCATGAATTCTCAAAAATTAAATTCAGTTCTTAAAAGAATATCAATCTTAATTCTTGTTCATATAAATAGAATATCAATCTTAATGCATGCTCATTTCTGTGTGAACCATCATGAGTCAAGAAAGTTGACATATTATCTAATTATAATATCTGGACTTACTGTTCTGTCTTAACAAAAGCATAATTATTATAAGCCAGAAAACAAACTTTATTATAATTTACAATTGTGAAAATTTAAATTGAGTTTAAAAATGTATCTTTAGATTGTCCTGGTTCAGGTAATGATTTATTTTGCTATATTTATAGTACTTGCCTCATCATCTGAATCCTGCTCTCTTTCTATTGCCCCTTCTGTGGCCTCATCGTCATCTTCACCCACAAGGTCAGGGTTAAATTCAAACATCTCTCTTCCACTAATCTGTAACATTCATCAACAGATGTTAAGAAGACTTACTTATACATCTGACTATGAATATACTCCAGTAAACCTTGCTATAACTGCTGGTGAAAAATGAGAACTTACTCCAAATGCCTTGCCAGCTTTGTAGTCAGCTCTCTTCTTCTCTTGAGCAGCTTTAGCCTGCTCAATCTTCTCTTTCCTCTGGTTAAAAAAAACATCAAAAATCTCATATTAAAATGTCACAAAACCCAGAAAACTTAATCACTACTAATTATCTGTCAACAACTTTAATCAGTAATTATTCCATGATTAAAATATTCTTAGACTAAGATTGTTTGTAAACAGAATGTTCATGACAAAGATTATTCATGTCTAATTATTAAGCATTGAATCATTGTTTTTTGAAAGATATAGTCTCATAACTGCAACGGTGTGTGCAAACAAATTGAGTGATGTTAGTGTGTTATGAAAATTTGTTTGCACACTGTTGCAGTTATGAGACTATATCTTTCAAAGAATAATGATTCAATGCTTATATTGCACGAAAAAGATCCCTCACTGCTCAATGGCTGTAAGTGCCGAGTATAGGACAAAATTTGCACCTCTTCACCGGCAAGTGGTGGCGTCTCCATATGAGTGAAAAATACTCAAGATGGACTTTAAACAACATACAAACAAACAAACATTTTTAACTCCTTGCCTTGACCGCAAATGTGATTTAGTTTTCAATGTGAGCATGAATTTTGAATTTCACTTATAACATTACACTTCCATGGGGTTCAACGTTTGTGACGTCAAAATAAAAAGCATACTTTAACCTTTTGACCCCCTGTCTGTCTTTTGATGATTTGAATACTGTAGCTTTTCTCACACTTTATAAGCAAAATACATGTGGAATGTAAATATAGCTAATTAACACTGATTAATTTTGTCACACTACACACCTTTCTTTCCTTCCACTTAAGAAATGATTCTAACGTGACTTTTGTGGTTCCACCACCAAGTGCTGCACGCTGTAATAAAAAAAAAGAAGATTTTTTTCTATATATTCCTACTTCAAACTTTGATTCCCTGTTGTGGTCCCACCCTACCCCCGGGGTTATGATTTGAACAAACTTGAATCTACAATATGTAAGGTAGCTTTCAACTACCGGTAAAATTCATCTTTTCTGGCCCAGTGGTTCTTGAATAAAAGATTTTTATAAGATGCCATTAAATTTTCAAAAATTCTTATTCATCTCTCTTTATAAAAGGACATGGCACTTCATTTAACAAACTTGAATCCCATCACAAAAGGAAACTGGTTCAGTGATTCTGGAGAAGAAGATGAAATTGTGAAAAGTTTTCGACAACAATGATGACATGACAGAAAATGGACAGATTTTGTTCAGAAAAGCTTACTTGAGCCTTTGGCTCAAATGAGCTAATAAATACTGTATACAGGTTTATTTTTGCCTCATGTTATTATCGTCCCATCAAACTTGCAAACAACATTGCCCTTTTTTAAATTACAAAAGTTATCAAAAAGGACTAAAACAATACATTCAAAAATGTAGCAAAAACAATAACAAATTTTGTTAAAATGCATCATAAAATTAAGTGAGCAAAATCAAATTTGTAAACAGTAATATCAGATTAAATTGTTCTTCATTTGCATAGAATTTATTATGGTGTTCTTGAAAATCATTTTATGCAATGGCATTATTTCATAAAGATAATAGAAAACATTGTGTATATATGTTAACAAAAAAGCAAGCCTAACTTGCATCACAAACCTCTTTTTCAATTAACTCCTCTATCGTAATTGTTTCTCCTTTCTCTTCTTTCTTTTGATCTTTCTTTAAAACAAAACCTGTGAAAGAAGTAGCTTGTGTATAACTAAATAAAATAAAAAAAAATACTTTTTCATATTAAGGAAATCTTAACTAATGGGTATCATTACCTGCAGAAAGACAATACTTATATCATTACCTGAGACAAAGATCATAACCTGAGACAGGGATCGTTACCTAGGGGTAGACAGTGTTTGTACTGTTACCTGAATCACTGACCATTACCTAGGGGTTGACAATGTTTGTATCGTTACCTGAGACAGGGATCATTACCTGGGGGTAGACAGTGTTTGTAGTGACATTTCTTCCCTCCATTTGGACATTCCCAAAACCAGCCATATTTGCTTGATTCCACAGCTTCCAGGAAATATTTACATATCTACATAAAAATATATGAGATAAGTTTATCAAAGTAAACAGTTCATTGTCCTTTTAAACTACAAAAGTTAACATAGTCATGAAGCTTACTTGAGGCTACATAAGTAATCTTTCTGAGAAGCTTTTCTCGTGTTTATTTACATACAATTGTGATTTTGGAGATATGACTTGAGTTTTGAGATATGACTTACAATTGTGGTTTTGGATAGTTCATAGTAGTTGTACTTACAATTGTGGTTTTGGGTAGTGACTTACAATTGTGGTTTTGGGTATTGACTTATGTGGTTTTGGGTATTGACTTAAAATTGTGGTTTTGAGTAGTGACTTATAATTGTGGTTTTGGATAGTTTACTGTAGTTGTACTTACAATTGTGGTTTTGGGTAGTGACTTACAATTGTGGTTTTGGGTAGTGACTTACAATTTTGGCTTTGGGTAGTGACTTACAATTGTGGTTTTGAGTAGTGACTTACAGTTGTGATTTTGGGTCGTGACTTACAATTGTGGTGTTGGGTAGTGACTTACAATTTTGGCTTTGGGTAGTGACTTACAATTGTGATTTAAGGTATTGACTTACATTTGTGATTTTGGGTAGTGACTTACATTTGTGATTTTGGGTCATGACTTACAATTATGATTTTGGGTATCAACTTATAATTGTGTTTTGGGTAGTGACTTACAATTGTGGTTTTGGGTAGTGACTTATTTGGTTTTGGGTATTGACTTACAATTGTGGTTTTGAGTAGTGACTTGCAATTGTGGTTTTGGGTAGTGACTTATATTATTGTGGTTTTGGGTAGTGACTAACAATTGTGGTTTTGGGTAGTGACTTACATTATTTTGGTTTTGGGTAGTGACTTAGAATTGTGGTTTTGGGTAGTGACTTATATTATTGTGGTTTGGGTAGTGAATTACAATTGTGGTTTTGAGTAGTGATTTATAATTGTGGTTTTGGGTATTGACTTACATTATTGTGGTTTTGGGTAGTGACTTACAATTGTGGTTTTGGGTAGTGACTTTTCATGTTCTCCATGTTTTTTGTTAACCACATCTCGGAGCTGATCTTCATCCCAATTCTCCATTGTATCTGCAGTGAAAGTGAAAATCACACTGATTCAAAAGACAACAACCAAACAAAATGGAGACTACATTATGAATATATTTAAGTCTCCTTTGTTATGAAAGTATTTGTAGATTTTGAGGGATCATAACATTGATCTTAACTAGTAATTAAGGACACTTTGGAATACCATAACACATTTTTTTGCATGGCGTCATTATTCTGTGGAATAACAATTTCCATTTAATCTGTGGGTCAAAGATTATGCACATTTTTCTGTTGCCATTCTAAAACACACTTTCATTACACTGTGACAAATTTTGGGGGGAATGTGTAACCACATACATACAGATACAGAGCATAAATTAATACAATTCAGAAAAAAAGTGTGTCTACAGTATATAGACCTTCTTATCAATTATAAAAAAGATTAAATATCTGATGTCATGTTGAATAAAATCGTAAGCGCTATTTATAGTGCTAAAACACTTAGGTTAGTCATGTTACATAAGCAATTGACCAGATGCATCACTAAAAGTGTTGGGTTCTGTAAGTTTAACACGTCTGATTTTTAGGATGCCGTCGTTTCATTACATGAATCATCAGAATGTAGAAGATGCAAGAGAAAAGAGAAAGAAGCAGGAAATAAATTATCTTGATTTCTACACTTGATGTTGAAGCACTGTTGATTAAAAGTTGCTAGTTTTGAAATTATAAAAAAAAAATAAAAAATCCCGCATCTGTTTTTTATGAGATAAAAAGGAAAAAAAAATGCCTCCCTCCTGCATTTATTTTTGAGAAAACTGGCCTGAGAACCAAGTAATTAATTTTTTTTGGCCTAATTCATAATATGTTGCAGCAATATGAAACATAGAGTAAAATACCTGTAAGTGATATACATTTAATGGCAAAAACATAATAAACTAGAAATATGTCCATAGGACATGAATGCCCTGCCGAGGGTATATTAGTAATACAACGTTTTAACACAAATTGAGAAAAGTGAGGTCAAGGTCAAAGGAAAGGTCAAGGTGAAAAAATATTGATGCAGTTGAATATCTTACATCAGTATGTATCAGCAATATGAAGTTTGACACTAATTTAAGAAAAGTGAGGTCAAGGTGAAAGGAAAGGTCAAGGTCAAAAATTGTTGATGCAGTTGAAAATGTTACATCAGTATGTATAAGCATATGAGGTTTGATAAAAATATTAGGAATGGTTTCTTTAAAACTGAGCTAAACAATAAGTTAAGAAAAGTGAGGTCAAGGTCAAAGGAAAGGTCAAGGTCAAAAAATATTGATGCAGTTGAATACCTTTCATCAGTATGTATCAGCATATGAAGTTTGACACTAATATAAGAAAAGTGAGGTCAAGGTCAAAGGAAAGGTCAAGGTCAAAAAATGTTGCTGCAGTTGAATAGCTCTCATCAGTATATATCAGCATATGAAGTTTGATAACACTATCTTGAATGGTATCTTTAAAACTGAGCTAAACACTAATTTAAGAAAAGTGAGGTCAAGGTCAAAGGAGAGGTCAAGGTAAAAAATATTGATGCAGTTGAATAGCTCTCATCAGTATGTATCAGCATATGAAGTTTGTTAAAAATATCTTGAATGGTTTCATTAAAACTGAGCTAAACACCAATTCAGAGGTCAAGGTCAAAAGAAAGGTCAAGGTCAAAAAACGTTGATGTAGTTGAATAGCTTACATCAGTATGTATCAACATATGAAGTTTGATTACACTATCTTGAATGGTATCTTTAACACTGAGCTAAACACTAATTCAAGAAAAGTGAGGTCAAGGTCAGAAGAAAGGTCAAGGTCAAAAAATGTTGATGCAGTTGAATAGCTTACATCAGTATGTATCAACATATGAAGTTTGATTACACTATCTTGAATGGTATCTTTAACACTGAGCTAAACACTAATTTCAGAAAAGTTAGGTCAAGGTCAAAGGAAAGGTCAAGGTCAAAAAATGTTGATGCAGTTGCATAGCTCTCATCAATATCTATCAGCATATGAAGTTTGTTAAAAATATCTTGGATAGTTTCTTTGAAACTGATCTTTGAACAGAGCTAAACGCAAAGTGTGACGGAAGGACAGACGGAAGGACAGAAGGACGGAAGACGGACATGACAAACACTATATGCCATATTCATGGCGGGGCATAGAGTAGGGCGAAAGGGGCGAAAATAAAACGGGGACAAAAATTTCCCTATATACAGTATATGAATCATGTTTTTATATGTCTGCAAAATTTGGACAACAGCTGGATTTCAGTTATAATTTATGTTATAGCCATGAGGTTTGAATCCATCTATGTTTACAAGTCATGTATAACTGTTACCCTATGTACATCAGTGTCATGTTTGCTTAGCATGCAATAAACCTCAAAACAAAGATGTCTGAATGACATTTTGTTATGTTTATAAAACTTCAGCCTCACATAAAAACATCTGAACTTATGGATTAAACCTAAAGAGGAAATCTGCAGAATTCTGACCCAGAGGAAATAAGCATAATTACGGTAAAGTAATTCATCAATAATCAAAGTTTGCTTACCATCCTCCCTTGAATCAGCGTATATATTGATCTTCTCGCCTTTCCTATCAATGTTCAGGTCATGTGAAAATTTACATTTAGCTCCCTTAGAGCACTGTCCTTGTTTAAAAAATGCACACAACACAGATTTGGGATCAGCACCTAAAATCAGAAAAACATCAACTATAAATGGTGATTTTCATCTACCTAATATTTTCATTTACTAGCTAATCTTGTTTAATGAAGCTAACTTCAAAGTAAATTTGATATCCCCCTTTCAAATCACACAAATTCCAAACTGTTAGTTCTTCGACAATCATAATTGTGGATTTAATTTTGGTATTTTAATCACAATGAGCAAATAAAAACAATTCTGATTCATGTTCAACAATTTTTATTCATGTACACGTGTTTAATAGAAGAAATTTTAAATCCTAAGTTTGGAATCCTGATATGTCTTTTATAAAAGGGTGACACATTTTGAATTTTTGAATCTGCAATATGTCCATGTACAAACACAGTATCTCTTAGCTCAGTATCTCAAAGCTAGGTATCTCACACTCAGTGGGAGTGCCATAAATCTCCGAGATATTCTGGAGTCTTAGGTAACTGCAGTTTTAAGCTTCAATCTATTGTGTGATTATTAAGAATCTACCTTTGTTTGTACTGTCCGAACAAAGAGTTCAGATGAATTTCTACCTTTAGAGATTGTTTGTACTGGCCTGAACAATGTGTTCAGTTAAAATTCTACCTTTAGAGATTGTTTGTACTGGCCTGAACAAAGTGTTCAGATGAATTTCTACCTTTAGAGATTGTTTGTACTGGCCTGAACAAAATGTTCAGTTGAATTTCTACCTTTGGAGATTGTTTGTACTGGCCTGAACAAAGTGTTCAGTTGAATTTCTACCTTTGGAGATTGTTTGTACTGGCCTGAACAAAGTGTTCAGTTGAATTTCTACCTTTGGAGATTGTTTGTACTGGCCTGAACAAAGTGTTCAGTTGAATTTCTACCTTTGGAGATTGTTTGTACTGGCTGGAACAAAGTGTTCTGTTGAATATCTACCTTTAGAGATTATTTGTACTGGCCTGAACAAAGTGTTCAGTTGAATTTCTACCTTTGGAGATTGTTTGTACTGGCTGGAACAAAGTGTTCTGTTGAATATCTACCTTTAGAGATTATTTGCACTGGCCTGAACAAAGTGTTCAGCTGAATTTCTACCTTTGGAGATTGTTTGTACTTGCCTGAACAAAGTGTTCAGTTGAATATCTACCTTTAGAGATTATTTGTACTGGCCTGAACAAAGTGTTCAGTTGAATTTCTACCTTTGGAGATTGTTTGTACTGGCCTGAACAAAGTGTTCAGTTGAATTTCTACCTTTGGAGATTGTTTGTACTGGCCTGAACAAAGTGTTCAGTTGAATTTCTACCTTTGGAGATTGTTTGTACTGGCCGGAACAAAGTGTTCAGTTGAATTTCTACCTTTGGAGATTGTTTGTACTGGCCTGAACAAAGTGTTCAGTTGAATTTCTACCTTTGGAGATTGTTTGTACTGGCCGGAACAAAGTGTTCAGTTCTTCTGCTTCCTTTTTCTTGTCCAATTTCTTTTTACCCTTCTCTGCTTCCAACTGTGCCTTAATATACAGTACAAGTCTAATGAGACATGGAACAAGTGATAGTACTGTTCTGCAAACACTTTAAAATTAAAATATAAATCATTTAGCACATTTTCAATTTAAAAAAAAAAAATGAAATCTCTAATAATACTGTAGCTCTTCTGGTTTGTACTTGTAGAAAAGGACGAGAAAAGTAGCACCTTGATTTACAATCCATTTTTAAGTTTTAAATTTACAGAATAATGTATCTTGATATTTTCTAAATTTGTACCAATTTTTCTGAAATCAAGACTGTACAAGGAAAAACATTTAGTATTTTGAAAGATATTCACAAGTTTCTTAATTGTTCACCAAATACACCAAAAACCTCAGTGCATATGCCTTGGTACAGTTTCATATAATTCCAGAATTTGGTTCAGATAAGCCTTACCTTTACATATTAAAATTTTACATTTGTTTTGTATTTTTACTAAACCAACTATGAAATTGAAATGAATGCCATTTTCATATATAGTCACACTCAGAAATAAACATGAAGAAACTCATGCTTTTAAAAGTGACTTCACAATGAGGATACCAAATGGTTAATGGAAATAAAACAATATAGGGCAGCAAACAATAACACTCACAAAACTTTAATAAACATTCCTTAAAACAGTGTCTCTGCTGCAGCTATATAAAATATATAAAGTGTTGTAATATCAATAATAATTAATACACTACAAATATAACTCCTTGCCAATTTACTGGCCTTCTGTATACACTACAAATGTAACTCCTTACCAATTTACTGGCCTTCTGTATACACTACAAATGTAACTCCTTACCAATTTACTGGCCTTCTGCATACACTACAAATGAAACTACTTACCAATTTACTGGCCTTCTGGTTTCCAAACTTGACCTGCTGAGTGACATTCTGTATGTACTTTTGCTGTTTGGCTCCCTTCTTGTTTTTCAAACCAAAAGTTTTGTCCTATTAAAAATTTGGCATTTTATCAGTCATTTCAAACATAAAATAAACAATTTTGACATATATCTTATCAAAATATAAAAATTGTTAGATTTCCTTGCCCAAGTTGATATTGATTATGAAAATTATAGCAGCTTATAAATACTTAATACGATTAAAAATACAGTTTGTACTTATATATATTTTTCAAAGCAAATAACACAACCTGCTGTCATGGTAACAAAAATTATAAAGAAAAAATTGCATATTACTATTTTTGAAATTAAAATTGTGATACTCAATGATGTTTCAAGCCAAAAAAATATCTTCTTTTTTTTGGAAATGGTAAGCATGAAAAGTCCATCCCACATTTTAACAATACTGGTTTGACTATTTAAAGATGAATTTTTTTTTTTTATAAAAAAAAAAAAATTAATAAAGATATATAACTAAACCATTTTTTTCAGTGGGAACACTCAAAACACTAGCAATCTTATAATACATGTATCATTTTATTGTTTTGGATACCGCAGCCAGAACTGCTTGGGATGTTCACACAAATATTTTACCTCTAATCACGCTGATGTAAGCATCAGTTTTAAAAGTCATTATCAAATCCTTAAATATTTGTCTTAACTGTCTGTTTTAGTGTGTACAGTGTTAGAATAATCACGTAGTGCTGCAAACCTTCATTTGACCAAAGAAAAATAACTATCACCCTCTTTTGGTGGTGGTGGTGGTGGTGGGGGGGGGGGGTTTAAAGGAAGACTAAGAAAGTAGTTTATGTAGTGTTATTGCATTAATTATTACAATATGAAATTACAACAATTATTGTCTCGGTATCTAGACATATGATTATCAACCAAATACTATGAAATAGCATTCCAAATGATAATCTCAGTATCCGAGTCAGTTTTGCTCACTGACAGTTTCTCCCAAAGATGTGCTTTGTATATGCTTACACCTTTTTTTTACATTAAATAATTATATTCAATATTATCATCATTAATTTAATGAAATGTCTAGCTGCAGAAGAAATGGAGCTCACTGGTAGAGAAAATAAGACAGACCAACAGAGAGCTATAGATCAAAACATTGCAAAAACCTTCATTTCTGACGAGCTTGTAAAAATGGATTAACAACTTGTAAAGGGTGGTTTTCTTGTGACATTTGTGTTTATTTATGTTGAAATCGTTAATGTAACACGTCTGCAGGGTTTGAAATTCACTATATATTACTCGCAAAATGCGAGTTAGAATATATAAATTGCGAGTTGAAAATATAGTAACTCGCAAAAACTTGTGAGTTGATTTTTTTTACTCAATTTTTTATACTTAGATCAAGAAAAATCAAGAGTAAATCAAGAAAAACTGGAGGGAAAAACATGCATTGAAAGTGGCCCAAAATTATATAATTTGTATATATTTTACAGAAAAAAATGCTTTACATTTGATTCAATTCAATATAATATAAATAAAACACAGTGAGATTGCAGTTGCATTTTGTTTATTTAACAGTAGTTACTTATCCTTAAGATATATCAGAGTTTCCGAAAACCATCGGTCCTACCGGCAAAACTGATAGAAAATTGAAATGTCCGATGCAATTCGCTATACTACCGGTCCGCATGACTGATTGTTGTCTTGAGACACAGTTAGATTATTCTAATTAATTGTACTCTGATCTATTGCAATGTCTCCAGGATCGCTTGACACCAAGGACTACCATTTTTGGGGGTCAGACTCGTAGTTTTCTGCACGGAGATAGCCCTTTGGGCTAGTAAAAGTGAAACTACCAATGAGATACATGAAAAGCACTACTGGTATTTTCACTCATTCTTTGCTTTTAAATTCCCAATAAATGAAAAATTTCCAGGCACAATGATCTAGTGTTCGTTAATCTCCATAATCTTATCCATTTTGCAGTATTACCTGACTTTTTTAGTTTTAAAAACGATCGTTTTTTTTCATAATCCGAATTTCCTCCATTCCTCTGTTTATGGTAAACACATGCAGATATCTCGTTTAATTATTTACGATCACTCAATTAACTGAAAGACGAGTGTGATGTGATTTACATAAAATATAGTTCCAATGCATTTAATTATTAAAGATGGAAAAAAAAAAGATTTTCGTTTCAGTTTAGATGAGTAAGTGCAATGCCCAGAAAAAGGGAAGATAATTTATTTAAATTCATTTTTATTTTCTATCATAAATATTAATTTATACATGATTCAATTTTACAAATGATAATTAACTTTCAATTTTAAAAAGGATGACCTTAAGACCCCGACTTTTTCAACAATAAACTTTTTTTTCATATTAGTTGCCCCCCCCCCCCCCCCACACACATATTTCAGCTAGCAACTTTTTATTTGGGGCTTGTAACTTTATTGCTGCCACTAGCCCATGGGCTAGTACTTGAACTTTTTAACTGCATACCCGTCGTCTCACAATCGGTGTTGTAATGATCCCGGAAAGGTTTACAAACCAATGCCAATTTCTTTTTAATTACAACATGAAATATACTCAATTTTTTTCAGACTGATAGAATTTGCTTCGGACTTTAGAACACATAAAGTCATCAGTCCAAATGACTGATAGAAATATTTGGTTTTCGGAAACTCTGTTATATGTATTTAATTTTAAATCTAAAAAAGCTTTTATTTTAAAATGTGCGAGTAGTCATGTGAAATTGCGAGTTCACTTAATTGGAACTTGCAATTATTTGCGAGTTGTATTTTTAGGGAGTTTCTACCCCTGGTCTGTTACATACATTCAGGCATATTTTAGACGAAATGTCAGACAGCGTAGGTCATCACCAGTTCTAAATTTATACGTTTTCCAAAATCAAAACATGAAGGCTTGCGAAGAGAAGTTGATGTAGGCAAAAGCCTGTCCACTTCTCTAAAGAGAATACAGTCCCTGGCTGCCATAACCTTCCAAACATTTTGAACCTTCTCATCAAACATGTCAAACAAATATTTTCAAAATAATGGTCCCATCTTTATGATTTTCAAATTTAATTTTCAATATTTTGATAATAATTATAAGCAATTAACAAACCAAAATATTTATACATACTCCAAAAAATACGCCTACCTTAAATTTATAAATTGATGTCAACCTAGTTTCATATGATGATGATATTTGTGTTATCTGGCTGTCATTATGGAGATATTTCAAGACAGGGTTGGGTGATTTACCTCTATAACCTTTTCTTTTTTCTTCTCGATTGTCTTTTTGCCAGGTTCATTCTTCTTTGGTGGCATTCTGACTCATAAACCTAATGTTTCTTTCGTGATTTGTTGCAAAGTCTGGCGAAATGTGGCTCGAGAAAATAATCGGAAGTGAGAACTTATGAACGCCGATCCCGATAAGAAAAGCGTCTCAAAATCTCTCTCTCTCTCTCTCTCTCTCTCTCTCTCTTCATTATCACTCAACGTCTCGGAGAAATGGAGATTAGTTTTGATTTTTGGATTTTTTTTCCTATGGTATTTGTTTTTTTTTCCCTGGTTCTAATTATATATGATATATATGAATTAATTAGCACACGAAGAATCCTATAAAAGAAAAATATTTTTTTTTAATTTTAAATACTTTAATTGCTTTGGAATTAAAAATTCGATAATTTTTTCCTAATTAAGAGAACGCACTCTTTCTTAAGGTATCCAATGTATAACGACCATATTTTTTACCTAATAAACGAATGGTCTGATATTTTTAATCAGGGTAGCATTTTGAAGGTCTTATCAATTAAAAATACTCCACCAAAGGAATTTACAAAATTTTGATAATTGTCCAATTAATTGCGCCTTGAATTTTACATTGAAGTCTATGGGCAGCGCAGGTGTGAACAAGATTTTGTTAAAAGTAATTTGAACTTCATACAAATCTCTTGGTGAAAATATGCATAAACTCTCTTTTTATTAAAATCTTAAATAAAATTAAACATTTACCACAGATATTTTGACAAAATTAAAATTTTCTTCTTTTCATCAAGGGCAGATAACTCTTCAAACACATTTAAGGTGCAAAATGGTTGGCTTCTTGTATGTTAACAGTCATGTGAATTTGGTTCATTTCACTTTCATCTTTATTTAGCAATACATATTTAAGTAGTTTAAAATGATTCAAAATTGTTCAATATCCTTTCATTATACATTGAATACCTTAAGTTTGAACAACATGAATGGATATTTCATCATAGTTTATGATTATATAAATGCCATGCAGCCTATACGTACATGTGTATATATGTTCCTGAGAGTTCAAATAATAAAGCAGCATATCCTGCATGTCTGGAAAGAACAAAGAAAAGGAGGTCAGTCTAAATTATGTTTGGATGTGGGGAGATTAAGAAAATAATTATTGGATATCGATGTGGGGCGTATAAACAATTCCTTAGTCGCTCTAACATCAAGTTTGCGCATCTCAACATCTCCCTGGCTCAGTGTCTCGCAGTTCGCGTGATTTCGATCGATAACCGTAGAATTGATTTTGAGAGATATTGCCTCCGCCTATAGAAATTAATGTTTGAAGATGCTACCTGTTCGAGGTAATAGGGAGTGATATATTGGCAAAAGAATCTCTTCGTAACTGACGCGTTCAGATCAAATTCCAATTCCTGGAGAGGATGTAGCATCAAAATAGGACAAAGAGACTATCGTGGTGTGGGATTTTCCCGGATATTATTAGTGTTTTCATTAGATGTAATTATTTTGGCGAACAGGTTATTTTGCGGCGAGGAATGTGCATTAGATTAATGAAAACAGCTGGAAAATGCAAACATCTGCATTGCATGGTAGTTCTCACTTCAGAGTGCTCCGCCAGCGCTTATTCGTGTCTTGTAATATTATATACTATTTAAGTGAATAATTCTGTGTCATGAAGTGCATGACTCTGGGATGTGATAGAATTGTTTTTTGGTTCGAGATTGTCCTTAGATGATGATGAAAATGTAAATAGGCACCTTTACATTGTTAAATTGCGCCTCTAAATGCAATTCTTGGAAATGTCTCGAGACAATTCAGCGATGCGCATTTCTAGTTTCGTGATTTATTCCAGAGAACATGGGATTCGGAGACTGAGTGCTATTTGATACGTACACTGATTCGACGATGAATATCACAGCACAGGATGCTGTGAACAATTTTGACGATGAGATGTCAGACAAAAATCTCAAGTTGGGCACGATTTTCGGAGTGTTGGCGCCCATTTTGGTTGTGGTTGTGATGTTTATTATTTTACTTTTGTCGTTCTACAATTTTCACAGACGACTGCATCTTAAAAAGAAACACCATATTGACTATATTCGAGCTAATCTTCCTCTCAAGCGCCCCCGAATCTCCCCTCCTACCATGAACACTTTCAAAGCGCTCGATTGGAAACCCGGGAGTAATGGGAAAGAATCAAACTCAAGTTATTCGTATATAAGTATTCCAAGGCAAGATATTAGTGAATATGATACAGAGATTCGCAATGAAAGAAGTTCAAACAATAAATCTGAAACAGACGTAAATACAGATAAGTTTGAGAGGAAGAGCTCCAGGGTCAGAAGGTCATCAAGCGCTCGGTGGAAATATGGTGACAAATTCGAAAAATACCGGTTTGAACTTGTCCCTACATTGTGTCAACCAGAGTCGGATTATCTTCCTGGAGATGAATTACTTAGTATACAGTGATAAAGTGAAAAATTTTCACACTATCAGCATTGCTTTCTTGTCAATTTTCCATTCAATGGTAATTTTATGGCGACTACGTTCTAGTTATACTTTAAACGTGTTCGATTCGTTATTACATCAAGTAAATTTTCTTAGCAATAGTCTTTCCTTTCACCGGATTTATTGACATAAATTTGAAAAATATTTTTGAAAACAATACATGTATGAGTAAATCTAAAAGGAATGGTCTTGTTCACTGTGAAACATGTTGCTCAGAGCTAAACATGTTCCAGCTTATTTCAGCCGCCAGTATAAAATGTAATGTAAGTATTACTGATATTTATAATTCGAACAATTTCCAAGATTCATGATTTAGATTATTATGAATGATTTAAAAGTGTCTGAGTCGTAAATATATAAATAAATAAATTCCCAAATAGCACGAACATTTTGAATACTTCTTAGATGTATTACATTTAACGATCAGGTATTTTAGATATAGGAATATTTTAGTATCCTGTTTTAATAATTTCTTTTCATATCTGTAGATTGTCGAGCTGACATCAGTTTTTAAACAAGCCTGTATTCCTTCCTTCTCATGGCATGGGCTTGTATATGTAGGGCATACTGCCCAATTATCCAATTTTGTTACTGTTTATTATTTTTATTTTGAAATAATAAAACATTGTTAAGAATATATTTATCGTCAAATGCTTTGTTGCTCTCATATCAAAGATGCAATATCTACAACAAAATTTACTCTAATATCACATACAAGTGTCTTTTCGCGGGGTCAATTTTTCGTGGTTTGAGGAAGAAATATTGGTTTGTGGGGATTTGATTTCGTGTTCGGAGACTTGTTTAGTTGTTTTATATTGGAAAATTGACATTTCGTGGAGGACTTGAATTTGTGTGTCTCCTCAAACCACGAAAAAAAACCCACGAAAATTAACCTTCCCATTAAAATTAGTGATTTACAATATATCACCTGATGTAGGAGAAACCATATTATACTATCAATTATCAAAGTACTAAAAGTACTGAAAGAGGCATTTGGTATGTTATGCACCTTACAATCAACACTAGGTAAAAAAGGTTCATCTATGCATTTTTGCTTATATTTTTTATTTACATAAAAATCATAATGCTTTGTGGACATCAAACTGTACCAAAGAAACTAAGACACAACAACCGACATTATTGTGCAAGTAAATATTTCAGTTATTATAGTACAATACCGAGTTATTGTTTTATCTGATGTGTCGATGATGGAATTTCGAGAACTGTTGAAATTGTCGTTTGTTATCCCGTTTTTTAGATAATGCAATTAATAAAGTTTGAGAAATGTGATACATGTATATCCATTCATGCATACAGTTGTTCAGTGTGGAATGTTACGATCGAGGCACCCCCCCCCCTTTTGCAAAGAACTACTGTATATCATGAATGGTAGTAATAAGAGGGGTCCCTTTTTGATGGACGCAGATAGGCCAGGCAGACTCATGTCACCTCGATAAATGGAAGTTGGCCATTGATTTATCTAAATGCCTCAGACACCGGATGGAATTTAGTGTATTCCATGTACTTTTATAATGTACGATTAATAACTTTGAGCGTCAATCTGTATGTCGAAACGTAACACTAATCGCACTTAATATCATATTTCAATTAAGTATATGAGTCGTTAATTGTGTTGCTGATTCATGTCTTGGCTTAATGATCAAATTTAACAAAAAGTTACCAAGTTATTGACAACATATCCCGATTAATATGAAACCTTAAACTCTTTAAGGGAACAGTTCATGTTAATTACTCCCTGACTTTGACAGGAAGCTGTTCAATTCTATACCACATTGAATCTCTCACTCACCAGCTTCAATTACTGCATGATCCAATCTAATTAAAATTAGACTTGTAATTTTCGCTCCTCTACGATACGCTTCAATACAATACTTGTATTGAAGCGTATCGTAGAGGAGCGAAAATTATACAAGCCTAATTTTAATTAGATTGTGCATGATCAGGTTCGATGAGAACAAATGTAAGGAGCTTTAAGAACTGTAGAATTAGACAAGAATAATTTATTCAAATTCCAAATGATTCCAAAACTATCGTGACAATTGGATATTCATCATCCAACTATAAACAACAAAGATGTCATTCCATAGGGAAATGCTTTAATTCGAAACTTCGAATGCATAGGCATCATCACATTTTACCCATTTAAATTTTTTTTGTCAATATTCCTCACTGATCAGAAGTGACGTCCTAACACTTTGGAACCTCCATAACATTGTTTATCAAACCATTCAATGGCCAGTGTATCGCTATCAATCAGTGTATCACTCTCAATTAATGCTCACGGCTTTGTTTTTCTAGCATCTCCTTCCCAGCCATTACTACAACTCCAGGTTCCATAGTCTGTAGTTTTGTGTTCTAAATGCATGTGAAGGAATCGCCATTTTGCGGGCAGATTCAATGGAAAACCATAATAAAATACGAATACTTCAGCACAAACATGACTCTTTACCGACAATTTGAGTTAAATAAATGAAATATAGGTGATTCCATGAATAATGGGCTCTAAGATGATATTGTCTCGAATAAGAGACCAAGTGTTGACAAGACAATCTTAAAATTGTGTCCAAACTAATGTCAGATGCTAGCAATGCTGTTATTGACCTGTCGAATTCTTTCTCTCACCAGTATCTCGATATCAGGGCCAAGATTGAGAATAAAAGGTCAAATGGTACTTTTAATTCTGTCCACATGCAATTTATTCCTAGCATTTGATCATGAGCATTTACAAGATAAAAAGGTTTAATGTCACCTTTTAAAAAATATCAATATTGTTTCCTTCTTTCAAGTGTCAAAGTAAAGGGAAAATGCGCCAGACCAGAGTAGGATTTGAACCTGGGCCTCTGAACTCTAGACAGGTCCTCTATCAACTGAGCTATCTGGCCACTGGCGATCGAATCTGTATGATCTCCACATTTCTCCCTCCTTAAAAGACTGTCCATGAAGACATATAACTCGGATTCTTTTGCCTAGGCTTGACTTTCATCTACAAGTCCAGGGCTAGCCAGGGGCTCAAAGTACCGAGCAACCCAGGCCGAAACCGGTCCACACAACTGACAACCCAAACCACCATATTCTCAAATCCTGGTCACGACACCAAATTGTAACGGAAGGAGAAAACGTGACAAACCATACCAGGATTCGATCCCGGGGCCAGAGAAGTGCTCTAGATACCTACTGAGCTACCTGGCGAACGAACTTGAATGAAACCGACAGCCACAAATTCAATAGTTAGCATTTATATAATAGCACAACCACGAGTACTGTAGTAGAGAAGTGGACAAGCATAGCTTGCTGCGTTGCATCCAGCTGAAAAGTTATGGAGAATTTGTTTTGAGGACAATTGTGAAATGGATCGATTTAAATTAATCGATGAGTTGTTCAACATTTCTACTTAGAGTCACTGAATTATATATTTGCATCATCTAGTAAACATTGACCTTTTCGTGTAATGCAGCTGTCGATGTGCAAAAACACATGTAGTACTGGACGATTTTGTTCATGAAATATTAAGATATCCCTCAACACATGTAGTACTGGACGATTTTGTTCATGAAATATTAAGATATCCCTCAACACACGAAGTACTGGATGATATTTTTCATGAAATATTTAGATATCTCTCAACCTATTAATTAAAGCCTCCTTTGATTAATAGCCGTTGTTTTATCTGTATGACCCCTGTGGATTAGTCATATTGACTGGCTATAACACTTTTATGTGTTTACAGAATTTCAAATCTCCTTGTCTTTTCCACATCTCATTAATACACTTTTGTTATAACGATGTTATTTGCATTTTTTTAAATTGCAATAAACCTTTTTAGTCCAGTACGAAGGCTATGCCCTTGAGACATAATATGGATAACGATTCAAGGAGTTTTAGAGGAATACTAATTGGTTACATCAATAAAACCCACTATCTGATTTCATTTATATTAATGACTTATTTTAATTGCAATATATGGAGGACAAAGAGCAGTTGATTTAATCGTGCCAAGAGGAGATTTCCTGTCAAATTCAATGTACAAAAGCAATTTACTCTGACGTCATTATTTGTGCATCAAGGAAAACACAGATGTTCAATGAAACTTGTAAGTAAAAGAACACAGCACCCTGACATCAGAATCGGGCTTAATTTAGTTTCCTTTCATGTTATTCCCCCGTAAATAAAGTTAATTTCAGTCTATTCCATATGTAATTTTATCAATTATTAACTACTCTACGCCAAATATGATTCATCTTCCACGGGTAGTGCAGCAAATGTTTGGTTGCCTTTTCAAGCCACATACGGTCCGGAGAATGGGAGAGGATCGTACATTTTGGCCGTGGTTTTCGACGACGATATGAACATTGCAATTTTTGCATGGGACAGGTTATTGTCCTTGCTGACACTGTTAAATCAAGGCCATCGGAAAGGGGGGAGGGCGTTGAGTGCAATCGCACCCCAACCCCTTTTAAAATAAAACTCAAGAAAATATCGTAGTTTTTAATCCCATGTTCATTTGTTTTAAAGTAATGCTGCTAGATTTTGTTACTTAACACAAGAAACAAAGATAACTAAGAGTGCACCAGAACTCACACAAAATGATAGCATTTTATTAAACGTTTTCTAGATCGGGGAGGGAAGGGAGGGGTGTATTGCTCCCTGCACCCCCTTTCCAGAAATGTGTCGACTGTCGACAGCCTTGAAAGTCGAATAGGCGTTTGAATTTCTGTCAAATGCCCAATTTCATAAATTTGGATTACATGTACAATGAGGACACAATGAAAGATATAACTTTACATTTTGCTCTAGTTTCATTCTTGCAGAGCGAGCACGACATCTGATGTCCTATGTATAAAAGGTGAAGATAACGAACAGTGATCAATCTCATAGATCCTCTTAACAAAACGAATCGTGAACAGGGCAAAAATGGGGACCTCTGGAAATATTAGAGTTGGGATCAGGTGCCTAGGAGGAGTAAGCATCCCCTGTCGACCGGTCACACCTGCTGTGAGTCCTGTGCATTGATCTGGTACACTTAGAACTTTGTAGTCAAATATAGTGTAAAATAATGTCCTAACAAATGGCATGAAATACGTCAGACAAAATACGATGTATGACAAAATATCAACACAGATATACCAACATGGCCCTTCCATCGAGTGTCTACCTGTAACGGAGGAGTCTAACCAACATGCCATGGACCCCCTTTCCTCTAGTAAATCTCCTTCTGACCGATACTTGCTGAAGCGGTCTCCTGACACTAACAGAGAGTCACTGCATATTTCGAGCCACTAGCTCCATTCTACCCAGTACATAGATACAATCTGTTCCACTTTTTACCCAAACATCGACAGTGTAACTCCAATAACAAGCTCCAAAGCATTACCGATTCTGTACAAACGAGTCCTGTAGATACTATTCTCTTTAGAGAAGTGGACAGGCTTTCGCTAGGCGAATGAGAAAATTATGAGAAAATTTGTGGAATCCATTTAAGACAGGTAAATAGCTATTATAAACATATTGTAACAATATATGGAATATAAAAATTATTGCTCCATGAACTTTGTCTCAAAATATGAAACTTTTATTCATTAAGCATATCCGCTCTTCAGCCAGGAAGGATAACTCTTAAAATCATTATTCAATTTAAAGAGTCTCAAAAGGAAGTTTGAAATTGAAATCTTTTCCAATCTGATTAAAATCAGATCTTTGTTACGCTCCGAAATTCTGATGGTCGCTGTACAGGGATCTTTGTACAGCGACCATCAGAATTTCGGAGCGTAACAAAAGATCTGATTTTAATCAGATTGAAATCTTTTCGAGCAACAATTTTCATTTCATGCATCTCAATATATGATTCAAGGCTCTTTGAAGTCTTAGAAACAGCATTGTAAAAAGTTGACATTTTTACCCCATAAAAGCAATTTTAGAGATATCGACTTTCCTGTAATCTAACCTTAGAAATTCCTTTAGCATGAGATGAAATTACAAGTGATCTGTGATGTCTTGCAATGATAGAACAAGCTTTTTTACACTATGTATTATATAACAAGGTAATTAATTTTTCTCCGAATGCCTGGAATCCTAGAATATTTTATCCTAAAAAAATTTTGCTGATAAAATTTTAATGAGAAAATTCATAGCTGCATGGTGCTTTTATTCGCTTTCCTGAAAATATATCTGAGATTTGCTAATTTTCCCTTTATAATATAATTAACTTTAATGATAAATTTTAAAGAAATACCATAGGTAAATACCATTACTGTTGTGAATACAGAGACATTCAATTACTGAACAGCTGATTTTCAGAACCCGAGGATCGGACTACCTTAAACTCTGTTCATATATACAAACATAGTAATTTGTTGTGTTTTTTTTCCGATTTCCTTCCAAATGTTTTCTCCCATGTTCATCTGTTAATCTGCTAGCTAGGCATATTTATTGATAGGATTCAAAACAATTCCCAAGAGATTTATTCAAAAACGTTTTAGTTTTACAAACATCATTAAAAATGTTTTGGATGAATCCACAAAAACGCCTTCTTTTTTATCCGGGAAACAGCGAGTGCGGAGCAGCTGTTCAACCAGAAGTTACTTCAGGCAATCAAGATGCTGGCTTCTGTAAATTACACTTTCTTAATTTTTTAATTATTATTGATAGAGGTAGCAATACCATTTTGAAAATTAATATATATTTTGCGATCTCTGCTCCAGGTAACACGAGCTTTTACTAACATCTCTTCTTGTTCTTTGTTATACTATAGTAAACACCCTTCCTCCTAGAACTCATTCCTAATTCATTCAGTATTTCAATCAAGGGGATGATTTTATTGATGTAATGAAGCAGACTTAAATTCTAGTTACAAAATCGATCGATGGATGTGTTTATACTCAAATTATCGCTGTTACATGGTAAATTTAAGGCGGTGTGTAATTTCATAACTGTTAACAATGATTGTATATGTCAGCAGTGTTTCCTTACAACAGTCTATTTATACACGTATTCTTTAAACAAGGGCCTCTGCTTAGCAAAAGAGTTTTATTCAATGAGTTTAAGAAAAATGATTTAAACAATACTGTAAATGTAAAAGTCGATCGTAATTCAATCAACCATATTCTCGTCTTGAATGTAAAACGCGGCACAGAAAAGTAAGCGTCTCAGTATACTGCTATAATAAAAACTTCCATTTTGAAAGGAAATATTTACTTTGTTCTTTTAAGGAAAACAGGTTGATCACCGTTTGTTAAGTTTTTCTTCGTACTGCTAAAACAAGGTAAAATAAAACATCATATTAATTTATTAAGTGCATTGTGCAATGTTGTAAATAAATGAATTTAATGAATAATGTCCTCGTACCCTATTGCGTTCTTTTCCATCTTAACTAAGACCGGTTCCTAAACCTGTTCAAGATCTGCATGACTATACAATAAATATACATGTATAGCTCTTGGTAGTGAAAACATTATTTTATGACATTCACCAACCAACAGATAGTGAAAACCAAATTTTATTCGATCGAATGCGAGAAATATATCCCAGAGTTTCGCCACCTTCTATTCGCATTTATTTCTTGCCGTGAAAATCAGTAAATTGAATTTAATTATTATTTTCTCATTCGCGAAAAATAAAAGTTGTCCATACATTTAAACTGACAAAATGGTTGCGAGTGGTTTACAGTGTTTAACGATTAAGTCAAAAGCAACCCAATACATTGAAATATTATGGACTATCAAAGAACAAAATGATTATACACAGGGCATTTTCAATACAACGAGAACGTTATAGTCAGTACGGGTGCACCTAAAGCTTACTATCTTCATTACAGATTGCAAAGGACACAGGCTTTCAAATGGCACAGAAGAGACACCCACCAGCTTCCAGTGGTGTGACCAGGAGCTGGGGAGGAAGACGCGAGGTGGGTGAATTGGATCTGGAATATTCCCATAAAATAAACTGTCGGAGCAAGAAAGACAAAAATGAATGCTCCATTCAAAAAGTATGCAGTTTTAGAGACGGGAAGTACGTCATGTTTGATGAGAAGAACAGCAAAATTAAGTTGTTTGACCGCAATTTTAATTTCCTCTTGGACAATGCAGTCCCCTCGGATTGTCGAGATATGGTCTACACCAGCGAGAACGAAATCGCACTTACGCAGCAGGACAGCGTCATTTTTGTCAATGTCGATGATCACAGATTCAAGAACTCTAGGAAGAAGTTCACACTCCCAGAAAATTCCCAATGTTTTAGCCTTGTCCATGGTAGATCACGTCTGTTTGTGACGTGTGACATTATGGATCCTCATGCTACTCTAAGAATTATGGACATGAAAGGAAGGATAAAACTGACCATTGACAATGTACGAGGTCTAACAGAGAACAAGGATTTCGGAGGGTTCACTCGGCCGTTCGGAAAATTTCTTGCCATTTCAGATCCCTCTGCAAAGGTGGATTCAGTTTATTTGAGTGACAATGAAGGAAGTCGGGTCGTGTGCTGTGACTTTAATGGAACTTTCCAGTGGGAGGTGCCTATGTATGACACACCTTTTGGTGTTGCATCAGTCGGAGAGTACGTCATCACATGTCTCGATAGTAACCAGCTGGGACTAATTCACAAAGATGGATACTTTGTAAAAACGTCTCCAGAGATGAATTTCAAACCAAAGAATCTGTTCTCTGATATTAATAATGGAAAACTACTTGTGACTGAATCTGAGATTTCTGATTTCATATATGCATACGACATAAAAATATCACAAACAAAATAAGATTTCAGAACAATGGGAAATGACTCATGATCTGCCATCACAAATTGTAAAATCAACTGGAAAATTCGTATATAATAAAAAAGACAAGCATACTTTCCTTCATCATACTCAAGTTTAATGATACTAATGCATGGAATTCATAAAAAATATGGTTCAAGTGTATACGATTATGGGATACTTCTTACATTAGATCCATAAAATATAAATAAGCACTCAAAAAGTATCTGATGCAATGAATCACCACAGAGTAACATACAAAATATGCCATGTATATAAACAGTCTTCTCTGTAAAGAAATGTCCCCAAAATACTTTGTAAATATTTATGAACATATTCTCATAGCAAAGCAATGTAGGAAAATGGATATATAATGAGATAAGTTAAACATGTAGATTTAAATAAATCACTATCTACATGTACAAAACACAAATTCATTTAGAATGAAATTGTTCAAAAACTTCAAAGAAAGATATGATGGAACAAAAGTAGCATGACGGAATGATCTCGGCAGTGCATTCTGGGAGATTGCCATGGTAACACTAGAGGATGATTTGGTTCTTGCAGCTTCCACTGAGTGATTTGTCTGGTAACACTATTGCGTTCAGTAAGATCACCTCAGAAGGAACCTGCACATTACTCCCTAAAAAGTAAACAAAATAAAACATTTATTTACTAATTACATGTACCATCCTCCGATATATAAGCCCCAACATACATGCATTATTGATGAGAATAAACTTGCATATCTTAATTTTAACAGATAAAACAAAACAAAATCTGTTTTTAAATTTTTTTTTGAATTACTTTTATTTTACTTTGAAACACCATATCCTTATCAATAATTGGGATGGATTTGCATTGTCCACTATTAATATTGTAGATATAATGAAGAGCTGTGTGTACAAGCTAAACTCACCAATGACAGTGATAGATGGATTGAGCTTTCCCTCAGGACTGAATGTATCCTTGACATCAACCTTGGCAAAAGGTTTGTTGGGGTTGGGGTCATTAGGTGTGCCTTCCACACGAGTCCACTTTCCTATGGTAACATTCCAGCCAATTACACTGTACAGCACACAGCAGTTATCCTACAACAGACACAAGCAGGCAGCTTAAGGATTACATTCAACAATATTACATATCGCAAAACATTAACAGGTATCAATAACTTGCACTTAGAACATCGTTTTATAATGCATTTCTTATTAAAAAGTGTACCTGTAGAACAGCGCCCTCAAGAACGATAGATTCCCTGACCCTCACACCTTCTCCTATCACAGCGTGCTTACCAACACTTACGTTGGGACCAAGCTACAAATGAGAATATCAACAAATCAGGAATAACTATAATGTGTATGATATTCTGTAGTCTAAATTGCTGACTACCGGTATAGCATATGTACTCAAACTGAAACATTTGTCTACATTTTTACTTCTTTAATAACTATTCTGATAATTCTAACACTTTCTAGATTTTCACAATTATATTGTGGTCATAATTTGTAGCATTTTAAGTACTCTGCTCTATATGTTTGTAATTTTAACTCCTTGAAATTTTTACCATTAGTTTTTATCACATCGATTCAACCAAGTTAACCAAATAAATGGGGAACTTTTACAAAGTTTGAATTGAAATTATTGGACCTTCATGGAAATTTTCTAATAATCTGCATCATGATAACACAGTGTCAAAATGTTTACAATCTGAACCCTTACCACAGCTGTTGGATGAACATCAGCTGTGGGGTGGATGTATACGTCCCCAATGATCTGGGGTTTCAGCTCCCCATTTCTAGCTAACCTCTCTTTGTGCCAGTCCTGGTATAGAGCTAAGTAATGTCTGTTTGCATAAATGGCAGCTCTGAAAGTATAGAAACAAATGACAACTGAACTCATACTCACCAGAAACAGCTAGATTACTATGTATTTACCATGGAAATAGCTGTGCATACCTCTCGGAATACAAGTTATTTACTCATTAAGTTTTATATAGTCTTTTATGATATTTTTATTGAAATAACTGTAATTTATTTATTGAACAGCAATGAAATTTTCACAGATATTTTATTTTTACAGTGAAAATAATACTCATGATGACTGATGAAACTCTCCTTCATTTCACTATGTTGAAGAAGATACTCTGTATAGATAGCAAAAGTGAATAAACCATCCTGACACTGACTGAAAATCACCACAGATTCTCCAAATTGTTGTCAAAATTCATGTTTACAAAATTTTCAATTTTGCAATTGTTTAGCTATGATGGGTTTCAAGCTTCACATGTGTATTCCTTGTGACAAGACCTTCCTCTGGATATCAACCTCTTTGACCCTTTGACCTTGACCTAGGAGCTTGACCTACTTTTGAAAAACTTTAAGCTTGGCCATAACTTTTGAATGGTTGGGGCTAGGAATTTCATACTTCACATATGTAATCCTTGTGACAAGACTTTTTTTGGATACCAACCACTTTGACCTTTTGACCTTGACCTCGGAGTTTGACCTACTTTTGAAAAACTTTAACTTTGGCCATAACTTTTGAATGGTTGGAGCTAGGGCTTTCATACTTCACATATGTAATCCTTGTGACAGGAGCTTCCTTTGGATAGCAACCACTTTGACCCTTTGACCTTGACATAGGAGTTTGATCTACTTTTGAAAAACTTTAACCTTGGCTATAATTTTTGAATGGTTGGTGCTAGGGCTTTCATACTTCACATATGTAATCCTTGTGACAAGACCTTCCTTTGGATACCAACAACTTTGACCGTGACCTTGATGTTTTACTTACTTTTAAAAAACTTTAACCTTTGCCATAACTTTTGAACAGTTGCAGCTAGGGCTTTCAAATTTCTCAGGTATATTCCTCGGGACAAGACCTTTCTTTAGGTACCAACATTTTTTATCTTTTGGCCTAGATTTTGACTTGCATTTGAGAAACTTTAACCTTCGCCATAAGATGCCACACAGGGCATCAGTGTTTCACAAACACATCTTGTTTTTTATATTCAAACTCCTGCTTTGCACTTATATAAAAAAAAAAATCCTGCCCCACTTGTAAAATAAGTTCCGTATCCAACTACCAAACACTGAATTAAGATCCTCTATATTCAGAATGATAAATGTATAGCATGTTACTGTGGAATCATTTAAATTCGTGGGGGTCAATGTTCGTGGGCAAGCAAAATTTTATTGGTTCGTGGGGATGTAATTTTGTGGGCAGCTTGTTTATTTGGTAGATTTATTTAATCAGTACATTGATAAAAAAATTGTTCGTAGGGATGTAAATTCTTGGGTAAGGGTGACCCACGAAATCCACAAACATTGATCCCCCACGAACAATGATGATTCCACAGTAATTGAAAAATTTTATCATGGAAACATCTATTCGTGATGTATACAGCTTTATTAGAGTAGCGGGTATATCTATTATTTTAAGATTTCTTGGAGTCACATACCCTGTGGTTTTGATTTGGCTCCAGAACCTGTCCGTGTGGTATACATATAGTTTCCCAGAACCTGCCATGGGAACAAAGATGTCCTGCTCTAATCTTATTTTCTCATTCAACTGAAGGCTGGGATCATAGCTGAAAAATGGCAGATGTAAAGGATTAATTATCAAACATTTTCCAAGAAAATATGGGTAATGAGAAAAGAACATGGTTCACAGTAAAGATTCTTAAACTGTTTTAACCACTGTGTATCAAAGATTGCTATTAAGAAACCAATTCAAGCAAAAAAAAAAAAAAAGAAAAAGAAAGAAAAGAATTTTTGTTTGAACTTGATCAGTTTATAGAGTCATTTTTAAAAGCTTGTAAGAATAGCTTTCCTTTTTATTAGTATTTAACATTTACAACAGAAATCTTTAGGTGTCAAAATGGGGTTGTATATGGTTTAATTCTTATTGCATGCAGTTAGATGGATTTCTACTCCCTACACCACTTAATGTTTGCATGCTTTCTCAGAAATTGTAGACAATGTTGGACATCCACTGACAAAACATGTATTTTAAGAAAATAAATCATGATGATTTTCTCCTTTGTATACATGTACATGTTTATTTCTAAAACAACAGAGGAATTGTAATATACTGCTGTTGCATGTATATCAATGATTGCCTTTTTTAATTATTAATTTAAACCTGTTTTCCCAACAATAAAAACAAGACAAGTCCATTAGGGTAATAAGACAGAAACTAATACTTACTCCAGTTCATGAGACCTCAAATCATAAAGTTTAGTGCAAAATCATTCTGGGGGTTTTAATTCATGTACATAAATAAAGTCTAGAGAAAAAACAAAAGAAATGTGCAATTTCTGCAAAGGTAGCACTTAAGTCACTGTACATTGGCATTCGATCTTCATGACAATTAAATGTAGCAAAACAAAATCATGCACATTTACCCAGAATAACACCCATTTCCTGTCTGGAAACTGAAAATACCATAATTCATTCTGTATCATTCATTTTACAGACTACATGTCTAAGGAGTAATAAATGCATATGGTGCAAAGAGAGCAGAAATAAAGAAGTGTGGTACATTTTACTTATTTAAACCCTCATTCAAAAAATTGAACAAAATCAAGTCCACCAGAAAGCCTTGTGTATTAATCCCCTCCCCCCTCTTCCCCTTTTTTTTTTTTACTTCCTTACAACAAAGAGAATTAAATGTCTCCTCTAAAGTATGTGTGATACTGATAACACTTATTATGAAGAAACACTACAAACTTCTTTACTTAATATCAAATGTTGATTTTATATGGTAGGGACTACAATTCATTAAGTTTATGATGTAATCCATGCATTTTTCACTCAGTTGTTTTAATATTTTTCATTCACTAAAAGCCACTTTAACCATATACATGGTTTGATCATTTTTAAAAAGATTTAAGAAAAATATGCTAAAATATTCTATTCAAGTACACATTTAGTTAAGTTACATGTAAGTTGTTATGTTACAAATCATCTAAGCTATAGTGATAATCTCCCCTTTATTTACTGATTGTCTCCCTTACTTGTAGTTGTCCTCTTGATTCTTCTTGAAGATTTTCTCCAGGGTACAGAAAATGTCAGGGGAGAACAAGTAGACCCCACAATTAATGACTGTACTAATGTAAGTCTCGGGCTTCTCCACGTAATGTAAAACCTATAGTGAACAGTAATGACAAAAAAGGTATACCTTCACTGTCACACCATCTTTAAATCTGCACAAAATTCAAGCAAATGTATTTATTAAATTCATTAATAACATTAAACTTCAACAAAAGATATGATTTTCTTTGTAAAAAACCAAAAAAAAAATTTATGTTAATTTTGACAGAGTAAGTATCCTTATCATGATATGTGTAGAGACAATGCTTTAATTGGACAGGCAAAGTATGGTGCAATCCTTAGCAAAAACTACCGTACCTCATGAGTATTTTTGTTCTCCACAATGCAACCATAGTTTAAAGACTGCTGTCTTGTTGCCTAAAAAGAAAAGATAATTCTCCATATTAAATAAATAACATTAAGAAAGCCATTTTTTTAAAAACAAAATTAATGTGAACAGTTTGCAAGTACCGGTACATATAATTCTGATAAGGAGACTTGATTCAATCATACCTCCGTGCCTAGTATTGTACAGTGGGATCCACCCCCTTTTTGGACTGTGAATGATAACATTTCCTTGAGGGGGAAATCCCCACAAACATCCGAGTTCATCACAAAGAAGCTGTCCGGATTCCCAGCCAGGATCTGGTCCCGGAAATGATACAGTCCCCCGGCTGTCCCTAAGGCTGTGTACTCCTGTAGGTATCTAAAGTCAATTCCAAAATTACTCAAATTGCAAGATTTCATAGCAATTTCTATATGGATACAGTTCCATTTTTTCAAAAACATCAATATGATACAAGTTTTCAGCCTTCATTTAAAGTCAATAAGATGTGAATATAGGGAAAATTTTATTGATATACATGCATGTATAACTATATTACCAGAGGTAATAAATAAAAGTAAAAGATAATGAAAAGTAAAATTTCCAAATTTTCTTATTACATCAAATCCATCTATACTTTTCTCAATCACATTTCTGTGTAACTTGAAATTCTACAAATCACAATACATTGGGAATAATTTCTGTCTTAAAATGAATAATATACATACTGGAAGTTAATGAAAATAAGATAGCCAATATAATTCTGTCTTTTCATAGGAAAACAAGTTAAACTTTAACTTATTTATTATTGAAATTTTAGTTATTACTTATTTTACTACGAGTGAAAAGTCTGTACATGTAATGCAGGGTTTCCTGTGACCTGTGTCTGTTACCTGACTTGGACTTTGAACTCTTGCTGGACACTACTGATGAATTTGTTTAAGGCATCATTAGGCTGATAAAATCCTATCAGTATCACTTCCTTCATATGTGGAACCTAAAAATGAAATGATTAACATAAGGATAACAGCTAACACCATAAATGTTCAGCTCAGGTGAGCTAAAAATATTTTTTGCAAGCAATGGCATGTCATTCCGAACTGACCTTCCTCTATTTTCCATGGCAACAGTGACCATTTTGAATGTTGGTTGCACAACTTCACGTGGTGATCATTATTAATGTGAAGTTTCGTTTAATGTCATATATGGCATATTTTTTATAAGTGCAGACTAACTAAAATTAAAAAGATCTTTCTATTTGTTTTGTTACTTTATATAAAGATAGGACTTTCCCGTAAATTACACGATTCAAATCAATCACGTTTCAAAGATATTAGAAATTTAAAACAATAACCAATTTAGTTACCGACTCCGCATACACTGTTGAAAGTCAATTTAACTTAGGAAACATGAGGTTATTCAAGTTCAAAATCGGTGAAATTTTTAATTTGAACGTAAATAACATACACATGTATCATGTTTATCTACACTCAATCTCGTATTTTTATTTTTTAGCTCAGATACGCCATATATAGCTTTAAAGACTGTCCCTAGACAAAATTAGGTTGAGCAATGTATGTCCTCCCCCATACTTTGATCAATATTGATAAGAAAAAAATCAAACAAAGAAAACATCTAACAATCATAAAATGGAGGAAAGGATCGAACAGGATAGAACTGGTTATCCTAAAAATAAATCTTATTCATATTTTCATGCTAACCAGGAATCTATATATAGTAATTACATCATGAAATTTTGAACTCTGTATGGTGAAGAAAACCAGACTGATCCAGATTTAACCAGTTTTGCCTCAGAAGTTATAAATAGACCAATAAATAATTCCTCACTCCTCAATAATTCCTCACTGTCACAACTGGTTAAAAGTTCACACCTGGAAGGTATATCTGAATGACCCGAGTCCTAATCAGTCCTGTCTTAACTAATTTACCCTGAAGACGTCAGTTTAATCACTTGTTACTTTTGTATTAAAGGCATTTTACTTAACAGCTGACAACCAGGTATATAAAAGAGAAAAACTTGAAGTGTAGACAAGCAAAATGGCCAGAACAAAGCAGACTGCCAGAAAATCAACAGGTGGAAAAGCTCCCAGGAAACAACTGGCCACCAAAGCAGCCAGGAAAAATGCCCCATCAACAGGTAATTGAACTCAGTCTTCTCTCCCTCTCTCGATGTATGTCTTAAATTGTTGAACTTTTAAAAACAAACATGGAAAATATAGCATTTGTTAATTCTAATAATCTGCAATTCTAAAGGAGCAGAATTCTAATTTCTGATTTTTGTTTTCACCATAGAACTTGCAGGTACAATGTATATGTGCATAAAGTCTGGTTGTCAAACAAATGTAATTTGCATACATAAATCAATGATATCCGCTCATGATCATGATGGTGAGGATCTAAACAGTAAAGAAATAATATAATTGATACATTTATGTTTTACTAGGTGGAGTTAAGAAACCCCACAGATACAGGCCTGGGACTGTTGCTCTCCGTGAAATCAGGAGATATCAGAAAAGTACAGAACTGCTCATTAGGAAGCTCCCATTCCAGCGTCTTGTTCGTGAAATTGCACAGGACTTCAAAACTGACCTAAGATTCCAGAGTGCTGCTATTGGAGCCCTGCAGGAGGCCAGTGAGGCATACCTGGTTGGATTATTTGAGGACACCAACTTGTGTGCAATTCATGCCAAAAGAGTCACAATCATGCCAAAGGATATCCAGCTGGCAAGGCGAATTAGGGGCGAGAGAGCTTAGTTTAATAGAAACATGTATCATGGATCAATTTTCTCTTACTTTGTACAAACAGAATTTTTTGATTGCTTTATCTCATTGTAAATAAAAACAATTATGTTTAAGTATTGTTTTTCTGTCTGAGATTTTGGTGTTCAATATTTATAATACCTTATTGGAGTTGTAAAAGCTTTGTTCTTCTGATCTGAGTTTACTTACCTTGCTGCAGGCTTCAATGTGATGATAAATTATTGGGTACCCAGCAACAGGAAATAGGGGCTTTGGAAGCTCTAGCGACATTGGTCGGAAACGAGTACCTTTACAAACACAGAACAGAATTCAGAAAATTCAATTAAATGAATTCACTTTATGCAATTAAAACAGATAAAAAGTGTTGATGCATAGTAAATGTGTTGAAAAAAGTCATATTTTCCACATAGAAGCATTAAAGATGACTACATATTAACAATTCAATGCAGGAAGATGAGATCTAATTGTTATCTTGTAATTATAACTGAATGCAATGGATTTTGTGTAATATGGGATGTCTGAAGCACAAATCTTAGAATATGTGAGGCATGCAATGTTTGGTTGTAATTGTAAACTTGTTAATATTAAAATGCATATCAAGAAATGACTTACTCAAATATTTATAAAAATCATATAACTTAATATACAACATGCAAACTTAATATACACCATGCATGTTGTTGACTTTTAATTTATAAAATGTAACTAGGTTTTAGGTTAAAATCAAATGGTCTGCATATATTATATAACCATATTTCCAACAGATACTAATGATTGAGGTCACAGGTGCTTGGGTCTTAATCTACATGTTACAGTACTAAGGATGTGCGATTTTATCGGTATACTGGTATATCATGATTTTTAATTGCGTGATACGTATCGTGATATGGAGACTAAAATACCGGTATCTAGGTACATATAATTATAAATTCAAGAAATTATTCATTTATTTGTTTAATCTTTCAAATTACAATTACAGGAAGTGTAAAAAAATGTTGAAAACGGTAAAAGAACGGCATCTTAGCATCCAAACGAGCTTTAAAATATGCAAATTAAAAAAATGAAAAAGTGAAGTTATGTTTTTCTGGCATATTTTTAGGAAAAATGGTGAATATTCATTTAAAATCATTGTAAAATTGCTTGTAAAAATATCATGATATTATTGTGATCTTTGAGGAAAAAATCGTGATTTATCGCGTTACGAAATTTTTTGGTGATATCCATCCTACATGTATACAGTACAATGTACAAGAAGGTGGCACAATCTCTTACCAAGTAAAATAGAACCTTATTTTAATTCTTTAATCAGACTTGAAGCGTTATGTTTTACGCATTGGGACAAACATCATTTAATCCTGCTTGGCTATGACTACAGTTCTAGTTAGATTGAGTTAGAATTTCTATACATTTGTGGAAGAATATTTGAATCTTCCATCACTTAGCAGGCACTTCAGTGGAACCCAGAGGGAAAATGTTAAGGAAAGAACACGTTATGTTTTACGCATTGGGACAAACATCATTTAATCCTGCTTGGTTATGACTACAGTTTTTTTTTAGTAATGTATTACCTTTCATTGGTCCTCCAATCAGTATTATTGTCTTAATCATGGTTGCTAAATAAGCAATATTTGTTACACGTCAAAATTTCAACACGGAACCTGGAATACCCCAATAATGCTCAAATATGTTGGTCCAGACCACTGATTTCCGAAATAATCAAGAAAGCGCACCCATTTTTCTACACGAGAAAAAATATTAAACAGTGCCAAATCATCTGTTAAATGTAGGTAAACTTATCCGCCCTCATCACTTTAGCGATGTAAACTTCATATTTATGTACATTTTGCATTATTCTGATGCACGTTTTTTCCTGTAAAAGTTCTAAGTGTAGTTACGCGCTTTGGCATTACTGTTCAGAAAATTAATGCCCGAGGCAATTTTTGCTTATCAAGGTGATACTAAATAATATGTGTGAATAATAATTTAAAAATCTTAATGAAAGTAGAGGGAAGAAAGAGGTAAGACATTTTACAAATTAAAAATTGACAAGATTATCTTGTGTATTAAAAATAATCAATTCAACAGTTCAATCTATATAGTAGGATATTGATTCGGGCCAGAAAATATTCAGTTCCTTGAGGCTTCTAGAAATCTCTGATTGTCGAATGTGCGTTTTCATAAAAAAAAATCTAGGTTGACAAAATACAATATGTATATGGCTGTGCGAGAGGGGCCGCGCGATGGGAGAGACTCTCTAGCTGAGAGTTCGCCAATTATGCATATTGAGAGATCAATATAATAGTTTCTCTATTTTTATTAGGACTACCTCCTATATAAAACTACAATTCTATACAAATATAGGTCTATAGTTTATGTTTTAGTACATGTACTTCTTAAATGTCAGTGCTGCCCCCCCCCTTAAATATGAATCAATCAATCTCTCTCTCTCTCTCTCTCTCTCTCTCTCTCTCTCTCTCTCTCTCTCTCTCTCCATCCGAATGGCCTAATTATATATCCATTCATAAAATTGCTAGCTACACTTAAAAAAACTGATATAAAATTTCATAGCATCCGACCTGGAAAGGGGGATAACAAGGAACCTGTAGAGAAAGAGGTTAACAAGCTTCAGAAGTCAGAGACGCATTCCGGCTCCCTTATTGACAAAAACGACAAAACGTAAGTAATTCTCAATGTTCGAAATTTCTTACTTTTATTACCATTTTCATGTCTTGGTGTTTGACGGTGTGGTCAAATGCAAATTGTTGAAAAAAAAAGACTAGATACAGGCCCGTAGAAAGCAATCTGGTGGGGGTGGGGGGGGGGGGCAAAACATTTTAGTAGAGGGGTATACAAAGCAAAAATTCCTTGGCAACAATTCCTCTCGAAAGAAAAAAACCTAACTAATCAGACTAATTGTTTAGAGGGTACGTCCACCATAAATAGCTTTGTTTTCTATAACTACTAATATATCGGCAAAAATATTTACAGCATTTGTTGCTATATGGACAAGCACTGGCAAACTCCAGGATTTGGACAGTAAATGATATTTTTGTTGTTGGTATTTTTTTTTCATATTTTTTTAAAATGCTTGCCAGATTATTTTCAAGAAGTGCCCCCATTTTCACTTTTTGGTCAGTTTATTTATCTATTTTTTGCTTGTCAGACTTCGGGGGGGGGGGGGGGTTGCCCCCCCCCCCACTTTTGAAATCGTTGCTACGGACCTGTACTGTATATGGTTTACCAATATATTCTTTACCTGTTATTCGTTATTCATACTATGTTATGTATTACAGAAGAAAAAAACACTGTTGACATTCGATCAATACATCGACGAAGTTTTATAACAACACAGGATGCACACATGGACAGGGCAATAATCCAGTAACTTGACTTCCTCTTTTTACTTCAGCATCATGACGACTTCTGTCTTTTTTGTTGTCATGTTCCTCCTGTTTTGGGAGGGATTGAAGGCCTGTCAACTCCCTCAAGATAATTGTCCCTCTGATTCCGCACGTAAGCTCACCCTAACCAGCCCCGGGGGTGGGACGGTGTACAACGGGTGTGGAGGTACGATTGACAAGGCAGCGGCTAAAGAAGCTCCGATGGTCAAATTTGAGCATGCCAGGGCTGTAAGTAAATGGTGTAATTTCATTCTATTTCACCGATTTTTAACTCAAACAAAAGAATAAAATGTGAATATATTGATACTCCAACGCAAGCCAAGCACGAGATACACATGTATCTATTTAAGGAAGAAGATATCTTATAGGGATTGCTATCTATATACTCTCTGCAATGCAGCATGACTGATACATAAAAAACGATCTGATGGAATTTATATAATCGTATAGAATTGGAGTAAACGTCAAAATATTTCCTTTTACCTTTGGAAGTTAATGCATTGATCGAATGCAAGCCTGAAAAGTGAGAAAGGGGGGATGGTATAATTTTAAGCCAACCATCAGGCGCGGATCCAGGAATTTTTCCAGGGGGAGTGGTCCATCTCAGCCCCCCCCCCAAAAAATCCTACCCAGAAATATCTTGACAAGCAAAAACAAATTCCCTTCCCAAACCCAGAAAAATTCTTGATACCCCCCCCCCCAAAAAAAATCCATTTGCCCAAAGGTGAAAAAAACCTATTCCGTGGTGGTGATGGTGGGGTCCACGTTTTCTCGGGGGGGGGGGGGGTCCAAAGTCATAAGTCATTTTTTATTTGCCTCAGTATATACTTTAAATAAATCTGTAAATTCCAGGGGAGGGGGTCTGGAGCCCCCCTCTAGATCTGTGCATGGCCAAGTTTTATACATCCTCACAACATCAGGTTCTTGATTCAACTATTGCTGTTGGACATCCAACAAGTTGATTCTGGACCCCTGATCTTGTGAGGATGTGCTTAACAAAAAATATCTTTGTGATCAATTTATTTGCATTTCAAGATCAGCTTTTTACTCCTCTGTTTCAGGATGCTATATACACACTGGTGATGGCAGATCCTGATGCCCCATTCAAAGATAACCCGACCCAGAAATACTGGCTCCACTGGCTAGTCACCAACATTAAGGTCATCATCAGATTTATTTAATTCAGAAATCCATAAAATGGTTCTTAATATATTAAATGAAATCATAGAGACCAGAAAAATGAATGGCTTCTGATAGGAATAAAACTATCAAAACTCCAATTTACTAAAATTGTTTTTTTAAAATTCTTACAACAGGGAGTCGACTTAATGAGTGGAAATGCAAAAGGTGATGTTGTCATGGGTAAGTTTACTTACAGATGACCCCATACGAAGCAACCATGAATTGATATATATAATTTCACTTAAGGTACAGATTGTTTTTAGTTCCTCCTTTTCTTTGTAGAATATAATCCTCCCACTCCTCCTAAGCCACAGCCGGGGACCAGTAACCCTCACAGATACATATTTTACCTGCTGGAACAAAACGGAGACCCAGACACCTCTCTGGTTAATAGTCAGTGGAGAGGGAAATTCAGACTGGAGGATTTTATAACTCTTAATGGTTGTAACATTGTGGCCTCCTTCCAGTATACAACAAGTTACTAAAGTTAACAAGAAGTTACAAAATACAGTTACTACTTTCTCATGTTACTAAATCCCCTACTTATAAACATGTCAGGATTTTAATAACATAAGAAGTATTCAAATCTGTATATATGAATTATTTGTTGTTCAAAAATGGCCTTAAATAGAATAGTTTTTAGAGAGAAAGAGTTGTTTATTTATGACTGATCTGATGCTGCATACATTAATAAATGTAAACTGTTCCCCCAGTTTGTGGAAATAGAATGGACTCAAAACAAGTGGCTTGCGACAATGATTTGTGCCCTATCAACCTGCAGAAAAGTGGTTTTGTTCTAGTCCTCTCTTCCTAATGTACCTATCATCACAGGTAATTCTTATGTACCTATCATCAAAAGTAATTCTTATGTACCTATCATTACAGGTAATTCTTACGTACCTATCATCACAGGTAATTCTTATGTACCTATCATCACAGGTAATTCTTATGTTATTCTTATGTATCTATCATCACTGGTAATTCTTATGTATCTATCATCACAGGTAATTCTTACATACCTATCATCACAGGTAATTCTTATGTACCTATCATCACCACAGGTAATTCTTATGTACCTATCATCACAGGTAATTCTTATGTATCTATCATCACAGGTAATTCTTATGTACCTATCATCACAGGTAATTCTTATGTATCTATCATCACAGATAATTCTTACATACCTATCATCGCAGGTAATTCTTATGTACCTATCATCACAGGTAAATCTTATGTATCTATCATCACAGGTAAATCTAATGTACCTATCATCACAGGTAATTCTTATGTGCCTATCATCACAGGTAATTCTTATGTACCTATCATCACAGGTAATTCTTATGTATCTATCATCACAGGTAATTCTTACATACCTATCATTACAGGTAAATCTTATGTGCCTATCATCACAGGTAAATCTTATGTACCTATCGTCACATTTAATTCTTATGTTCCTATAATCACAGGTAATTCTTATGTACCTATCATCACAGGTAATTCTTAAGTATCTATCATCACAAATAATTCTTGCATACCTATCATCACAGGTAAATCTTATGTATCTATCATCACAGGTAAATCTTATGTATCTATCATCACAGGTAAATCTTATGTATCTATCATCACAGGTAAATCTTATGTATCTATCATCACAGGTAATTCTTATGTACCTATCATCACAGGTAATTCTTATATACCTATCATCACAGGTAATTCTTATGTATCTATCATCACAGGTAATTCTTATATACCTATCATCACAGGTAATTCTTAAATGTATCTATCATCACAGGTAAATCTTATGTATCTATCATCACAGGTAAATCTTATATACCTATCATCACAGGTAAATCTTATGTACCTATCATCACAGGTAAATCTTATGTGCCTATCATCACAGGTAAATCTTATGTGCCTATCATCACAGGTAATTCTTATGTACCTATCATCACAGATAAACCTTATACACCTTTCTATCATAGGCAATTCTAAATGGAAGCGGTTTGTTTACCTGTTTTAAATTCAAATGACAAGATAAAAACTATGATGTAGGTCTTTGAACCACTGATTTTCACATTATCAAAATACATGTACAGATAAATGGAAGAAATTTCCATGTAGAAGGATGAACAAAATTGTACGTCATTAATCCACAGACTAGTTTTGCTTCACAATCTGGCCACAAATTAAAAAAAAAACTTTAGTCAGAATTCCCTAATATCAAGTGTACTTGTATTTATTCTAATAACAAAAAAATCTGCATGACATTAGACAGGAATTTATTTTCAAATTTACAGGAAGGACATCATGAAAAATAACAATAGCAAAAAATAAACAAAAATACATGTACTAATATCACAATAAAAAAAATAAAGGAAAAATGCCCCACAACCTTCTTGCTGGATTTCATCTAATAAAGAATACTTTAGTAATTAAAGCTTTCATGAAACACGAGATCTCAACAGCTAATAATGGAATGTGATTGAATTTACATGGAATGAGATTCACCACAGAATTTCAGGAACTTTCAAATTGTAAATAATACTTGAACTCAATTTGTGTACATTGGTTTATAAAACAATAGCGAATTGGAAATACACTGTACAATACACTGTACAACTCATTCCTTTGAAGTTTTAATATCTTAATGAAGATTTTGTGCAATGATTGAAAATCTGGGTGCTAGAAATAATAGAAATAAGTGAAGTTAAATCTATAATAATATGTATGAATATTTGTCTACATAATATACATAATGCGTTAATATTTCATGTATTGCACTCCTAGACACTAACAACAGTAATAAGACTTAATGTCATAAACATTTCATTCAGTCTCTCCTAACAATGCTAGATGTATCACTCAATAAATATTGCTGGTATATGGACCCTCCCACCCCACCCACAACTCCTAATCAATGATTTTAGTTTGTAACAACTGTTACATGTACAATATTATTGTACAAGTATTCAGTAACAAAAATCTGACATAGTTAGAACTGCTAATTAACACTTTTACAATAAATTTTAAAAACTAATTGCATTCCTTATATAGGAAAACCCTTGCTAAACATTAAGTTCTATAAAAACCATTTCTAAATCAAATACATGTATTGAATACAGGTATACTCTTACAGTCAATGTTTCTCATATTGAAATTAGTTTTGCATAATAATCATTAAACATATACCATATTATACATACCTGCATTCTTGTCATAAACTGCTTATCAGATATGCACATCTTGTTAATATAAAATCTACAAAATCTATAACATAACAACAATAAGGAATTTCAGTATAACAAAAGACACAAAACAGTACAGATACAATCTGAGAGGACGCGGAATCAGTGGATATCATATCACAATCTGAGATTCAGCTCACACAGAAAACATCAATCGACAGAAAACATTGTATAAAGTTTATCTATAAAGAGATAACTAGATTCTTATTGAAAAAAGAAAAAAAAATACATGTATGTTAATACACATGTAACTGAGTAGACAAGCATTGATTTCCCTTACATTTTATGAATAAATCACTCAAACAAGGACTTTTTTTTTTTTGAATGCACTGCACAAATACTTGTAGAACAAGATTATTTAGATAGTCAAATATTATACCCTGTCACTAACCCAATGAATAATACCTGATAATAAATATTACAAATAGGAGCTGTGGTAAAACCAACAGTTTAGAGACCATTTAGTTACAGGCAGAATGAGTCAGGTTGAATTTATAAGCATAAATGCAGTAGTATATATAGTTCACAATCATGAGATGAGCCAAATGGTGTGGTCATGACAAGTAAACTGTAACCAGATTAGCACAGGACTAGAACTGGGCACTCTGCATGTCATCTGATGTCTTGCCGACTGCATCAGGATTGGAAAGAGGATCGAGATCAGCAAACAGACTGAACCAAGCTGACATGTCCTTCCTCCCCTAGAAATATAAAGTTATGTAGTTAGAAATTATTCTGCAGAGTTGTCTCTCTTTAAAAATCTTTAACATTATCTTGAAGTATCTAAAGAATATTTATCTTAATGGTGAAGAATCCACATGCTTCATTACTCTGGATGAACTGCATGGGAACACAAGTGTCCACATGAACTAGACATGACTGTATACTGTTTACAGGATTATTTTGCCCCGTCTTAATTTCGCCCTTTTACACCTGCAAACAATTTTGTCTCGTTTTGGATTCGCCCAGACTCAGTTCTGTGTAAGAGATAATGCCGTTTTTCTTTGAATTTGCCCATTTTTAAATTTGCCCAATTGTGACGAAGGCAAAAGGGGTGAAAATAAAGCGGGGGCAAAAATTCCCAGTATACAGTATTTATACGTAAAAACTATGTGTACTGCTGCATCAAGCCTATTTCATGCAGGTATTTGTGTGGAATGAAATAATGCAGGAGCTGTTAACTTTATCCTGGTTTATGACTTGTGATCCACAAGAACTTATCTTACTGATACTCTGTGCCTTTTTAAGTTGATTTCTGACTTATCAACAACAGCTTTTGAATACTAGTACATGTATATACAGTGAACTTCGGTATCTCAAACATCCACATCTCAAACACCATAGATATGTCAAAAAGAGGGAGGTGGAAATCCTAAACACTTTTTCTCTATATATTTCAACTTCAATATTATGAACCCTCTGATATTTCGAAGTTTTTCCTAGTCCTATCGACTTTAAGATAACAAGATTTGACAGTACACATAATGGTTTCTGACTTGTTAACTACAGAGGCCTTACTTTTATAACATACCTGCTAGATGGCATATGTCCTGCAAACTATGAAGGAATTATATATATACTATACCTGTTTACTGGTTTTTGATTTGGTTTGCTGTGGCTGTGACTTGTTGGTGACGGGGGGCTTACTTGAAGTCTGGGCCCCAGCAGATGGGGTACCTATTGAAAACATGTTCTGACAGTTTATACTTTAATAATTAAAATAAAACTATTCGCTTTAAGCATATTTCTAAAGATGAAGATATTCACAAGGATGAAGATATAAAACTAGGTAACAAACAAAATACAGTATATCTGTACTTAGTTTCACATAATTTACAAACAGTCTTAGAAAAGCTTATACTTCTGAATCACATGCACTCTTAGTGCACACTTTACACTCACTCTGAAATAAATTTGCATTCTTCTTTCACTATAGAATGAACTTGGTAATAATTTATACTTAATATGATGTAAACTTGTGCTTGTCTGAGATAAATTAATGCTTTAATTGTGCTCGGTATGAGGTAAATTTATACTCATCTCTGAGATAAATTAATGCTTTAATTGTGCTCGGTATGAGGTAAATTTATACTCATCTCTGAGATAAATTAATGCTTTAATTGTGCTCGGTATGAGGTAAATTTATGCTCATCTCTGAGATAAATTAATGCTTTAATTGTGCTCGGTATGAGGTAAATTTATGCTCATCTCTGTGATAAATTAATGCTTTAATTGTGCTCGGTATGAGGTAAATTTATACTCATCTCTGAGATAAATTAATGCTTTAATTGTGCTCGGTATGAGGTAAATTTATACTCATCTCTGAGATAAATTAATGCTTTAATTGTGCTCGGTATGAGGTAAATTTATACTCATCTCTGAGATAAATTAATGCTTTAATTGTGCTCGGTATGAGGTAAATTTATACTCATCTCTGAGATAAATTAATGCTTTAATTGTGCTCGGTATGAGGTAAATTTATACTCATCTCTGAGATAAATTAATGCTTTAATTGTGCTCGGTATGAGGTAAATTTATGCTCATCTCTGAGATAAATTAATGCTTTAATTGTGCTCGGTATGAGGTAAATTTATGCTCATCTCTGAGATAAATTAATGCTTTAATTGTGCTCGGTATGAGGTAAATTTATACTCATCTCTGAGATAAATTAATGCTTTAATTGTGCTCGGTATGAGGTAAATTTATGCTCATCTCTGAGATAAATTAATGCTTTAATTGTGCTCGGTATGAGGTAAATTTATGCTCATCTCTGAGATAAATTAATGCTTTAATTGTGCTCGGTATGAGGTAAATTTATGCTCATCTCTGAGATAAATTAATGCTTTAATTGTGCTCGGTATGAGGTAAATTTATACTCATCTCTGAGATAAATTAATGCTTTAATTGTGCTCGGTATGAGGTAAATTTATACTCATCTCTGAGATAAATTAATGCTTTAATTGTGCTCGGTATGAGGTAAATTTATACTCATCTCTGAGATAAATTAATGCTTTAATTGTGCTCGGTATGAGGTAAATTTATGCTCATCTCTGAGATAAATTAATGCTTTAATTGTGCTCGGTATGAGGTAAATTTATGCTCATCTCTGAGATAAATTAATGCTTTAATTGTGCTCGGTATGAGGTAAATTTATACTCATCTCTGAGATAAATTAATGCTTTAATTGTGCTCGGTATGAGGTAAATTTATACTCATCTCTGAGATAAATTAATGCTTTAATTGTGCTCGGTATGAGGTAAATTTATGCTCATCTCTGAGATAAATTAATGCTTTAATTGTGCTCGGTATGAGGTAAATTTATACTCATCTCTGAGATAAATTAATGCTTTAATTGTGCTCGGTATGAGGTAAATTTATACTCATCTCTGAGATAAATTAATGCTTTAATTGTGCTCGGTATGAGGTAAATTTATGCTCATCTCTGAGATAAATTAATGCTTTAATTGTGCTCGGTATGAGGTAAATTTATGCTCATCTCTGAGATAAATTAATGCTTTAATTGTGCTCGGTATGAGGTAAATTTATGCTCATCTCTGAGATAAATTAATGCTTTAATTGTGCTCGGTATGAGGTAAATTTATACTCATCTCTGAGATAAATTAATGCTTTAATTGTGCTCGGTATGAGGTAAATTTATACTCATCTCTGAGATAAATTAATGCTTTAATTGTGCTCGGTATGAGGTAAATTTATACTCATCTCTGAGATAAATTAATGCTTTAATTGTGCTCGGTATGAGGTAAATTTATACTCATCTCTGAGATAAATTAATGCTTTAATTGTGCTCGGTATGAGGTAAATTTATGCTCATCTCTGAGATAAATTAATCCTTTGTGCTAAATCTGAGATAAACTGACACTAGCTTATGGTCTGACTTATCCATTTACACTTAAATTAATACTTTCACTTTCAATGAAACAAGGTTTAACTTTATTCATTTACTGCAATAATTAAGCTTCAGTTTTACATTCACTCTGAGAAAACTTGGACTTGACACTGAGATAAACTTGATTAATAAAATTATCCTGATGGAAGTTAACACATTAAAACTATCAAATATTAATTTACGCTTGATATTTGCTCGGTGATATCTTGCACTCAGTCTGATATATGTGCATACTATACACACACTCAAATAAGCTTACATTTTACATTCCAGACTCCCTCCATGCTCAAACTCAAATATAATTAACACAGTGAGGACAACTTAGGCTTTAAACTCAACGATAGACTCATCCTGACTACTCACTCTGAGATAAGCTCATGCCTGACATCTGTTTGTTGAGATCCAGAAGATTAGAGGGCATGAACTCGGCCTGATCTGTCTCCCCCTGAGTGTAGGTGGTGCCGGTAGAGAGGGGCATGGTTCCAAACACCGCCTGCCACTCCTTTGAGAAGTCATCCCCACCTGTGGAGGGGGCATTTAGGATCTCATTCAGAATTGTCAGGTCATCTTTGTCTGTGTCATCCTGACCCAGAGGAAGGTCATCAGCCAAAAGGTCAGAGATCACTACAAAATCAAAACAAGAACATATAGTAATGATATACATCTACCAGGTATCTCACAGTAATGGCTTGTTGGAATATATTCAAAGTTGGATGGTCTCTGAAAGATATGCATACATTGGAAATTTACATGGCTCACCTGGGTTAGTTCAAAAACAAAATTCAATGTTTTCAAATATGATTTTCTGAAGTAAAACTGCACTGTACTCTACTAAAATATATAACCCTTCATATGACTAGGAAAAATTAATTAAGATGATCGAAATATATATTGCTCTGTAAACATTTTTACGGTGAATAAAGTATTGGATATTGTCAGATATTAACATTTTACAACCTAGAAGGTAACTCATTTGAAGAGAAATTATTGATTTGAAAGCCCCCTGTATAACCCACTTATCATCTACAAGGGGATTATGTAGTGAAAATCAGACCTAGTCAAGTGATAGCGATAAAATACATGCCAATCTGTCAACAAAGTCCACAAACATAAAATAGGAGTAGGACCTCATATCCAGGCCAATTAATGTACTTCACTTTTAACAGCTGTAAATCTTAAAAGTATAAGAAAAAATTCTTTTAGACCGAGTATTAGCCATTTTCTGGGTTAAAATTACTAAAGAGATAGTATTCAAGATTTTTTTTCTCATTCTGAAATAGAGTTTCTAAAGATTATAAGAAAATGAGTGTAACTTTTATTCAAATTCAATGGACATTGTTGAGATATATAATTGTCTGCTGGTTCATAATCAGGAAATCTTTAGCTTTATAAAATGATGGCTTTAATTAAAGCTTTCCTGTACTTCTTTCACTAGCAGAAAAGTTTCCTTTAAATGTTTTCAAAGCCAATTGAAATTGGTTTTCAACTGTAGATTTCCTTTAACTTCCAATGAAATATTTGCTCTTTGCCTTAGCAGTGTGTTTTTTCTACAGATTAAATATACTGAGCACTGTGGCACACTTAAATACCACATAACAATGGGTTATACCTACATAAGGACATATAATTCAGGATTGGAACTGAAAAATAAGAAATGTTAGAGGCTTAAATGATTAATTCTCATTAAATGGATTTACCTCAACATGCAAGGTTAACCTGTAGATTGAAGTGCAACAACCCAGAACTTCAAAATATGTTACTGTAAATGTGCACTTTCAAATGTAATTCAACCATTTCACTGATAAAGCTCTGCCATAATTAGAAACATTTTCTACCTAAAACAATTGTTAAACATTATACAAATGTTCAGAAAAATTCTCTAAGAAGAATACACAATTGAATTACTTTAGGTGGCAAACCTTAGAGACCTTTTCTTTTTTTTTTTTAATGAAATCTATTGAATATGAAATATGTTTTGTTTTAAATATTTACGGTATAAAATTTGTATTTATTTCCCCTCTTACAATAAATTCATGTGACTGAATATTTATCTAGTCACAATCAAAAGCAGATGAGAATATGGATCAATTCAGACTTGCTAATGTAATTCAAAAAAAGAAAGAAATGTTTTAAGTGCACTTATCAGAAAAATTCCATCTTTTTGTTGATAAAAATTCCATAAAATACATTTGACAATCAGTGTAAGATAACATTAAAATAGCTGTACATGGATCAATACTCCTTTTCTATATCTGACTTAAATGTCATTATGGGCCGTCAATTTGATCTGATCATGACCCAATCAATGCCCAGAAAATCATCTCTAGCTTTAAACCATCGACAGGTTCCACCTCAGTGTCTGAACACCACATAGGAACAAAATAAGTAGGAGTAATTTAAATGCTAGTAAGAAAATAAAAAAGTAAATTCAATTTTGGAAGATTTAAATGGGAGCAGGCTATAGCAGTTTACGGATTTAGTTGTTGGGGATCGCTGTTGGTGATCGCAGTGTCGACAGAGTTGTACCTGACGAGTTATCATAGAGACAACAGAATATCAGATCTACGGACTAGTGGACAAACTCAACATCATAGAGAAATATCAAATATAGACTAAGGAATTAATTCAGACAAATAAACCAACAGGTAAGATTTAACTGGATATCTTCTTTACACTTCATTGGCTTAATTAATTGTCTTATTAAGGAAAAGTCTTTTTGAAATTGTTTATTCCTATTCACTATTACAACCAGATTGTTCCTTTTTGTATATAAAAGGTATACTCTAGTTTACACAATGAATTTATGGTCAAAGTCAAAAAATTAATTAAAATTTACACTGTGCTGAAAAACAAAATGAATTTTTAAAAAAATTCATCAACTGAATACGCTTAATCGACAATTTTAAATAAGCTTCAACAAAGTTAAATTTATGTAAAATACATGCTATACATTTGTATGCATAGATCATGGCCATGTTATTTTAAACCAGGAGCTTGTCTAAAACAGCACTTTAAACAAACATACCAACATTTACAAATCATGTTTAATCACCAAAGAAATATTGGGAAAAGTTGATTTAATGATCATCCCCACCCTGATAACGCAAATACCCTAAAACACAAAGAATGTAATTGCCTTCTTGTTAGAACTCTCTGGGAATGGATATTGACTTGGAGCAGGAAATATGACAACTCTTTTCTGATACCCAGACAATTAAATAATCAATGTATGGTAAACTAGCACTGCTAATTTCCAGTCACAAAGTACAAACATATCCAATAATGTGTCACAGTGGAGGTTTAATTTGTTCACATCTGTAAACACTGAAATGTATATTGTATATAAATAAAAAAAAAAAGAAGATAAATATGTTCATTAACTGAACACTGCTGAATGTACAGCTATACTAAATAAAATACAATGCCTTATCTTCATAATCTCTGTTCATCACCTTTAATATACCTAAGCATAGTATCTACATTTCATTCCCTTATAGACTAAGATTTGAAAAAAAGTAAGTGAAATCGTGCATTTAAAATCTCTTAACATTGCAAGCACAACTAAATCCAGTGTTTATTCTTTTCATGTACAGTGACAACATGGAAGATACAGAAGAAACTCTAGCTGAATTAGTGAATTCCAACTTCCTGAAGTGTTCCAGCTGTTGCCATGACTACCAGAACCCTCGCCTGCTCCCATGCCTACACAGCCTGTGTGAAGACTGCATTCAGAAGCTTCCTCGACAGATCACTGCTCCAGCAGAAAACACCAAGTCCTCAGAAAACATTCCTAATGGTGAGGTCCTCCAACAGTTCTCTTGTCCTGTGTGTGTGTCCTCAATATCACTACCAGAAGAGGGAGGCAGTATGTTCCAAAGCAATGCTTTCATACAGGACTTGTGTATACTTTACAAATACAAACATGATACAGACAGGCAGTGTGATTACTGTAAGTTTGCTGGTAAAACCGTGGATGCGGTGTCTCTATGTCTGAACTGCCACGATGATATGTGTGGTGATTGTCAGGAAGCTCATCACAAGACAAAGATAACCCGGAATCATAAAGTAGTGCCTTACGAACAAATTAGAAATGGACTCTATGATCACGACATCAGAGAATATCAAACCCTAAAGTGTAATGAACATGAAAATAATTCTCTGACGTCTTTCTGCACTGACTGTGAAATGCTGAACTGTCCTCAGTGCCAAACATCTCAACATGGAGGTCACAATATTATTGATTTTGAAAATGCTCTGCCTAAATATTCCAAACAGATCAAAGGACTGATTGCTAGCATCAGGACTCGACTTCCTTCCATACAAAATTACTGCCAATTTCTAGAAAATTACTCAGAAAATTTGGAGCAGACCAAACAACAGTTACTAACAAACACACAGACACAGGCAGACAGTCTACACAGTTTGATTGATGAGTGCAAGAACAAGCTTCAACAAGAAATCACAGAAGCATGTGAAACTGAGATGGATCAGGCTAAAGAGAAACTGAACAACCTACAGATAGCCTCTACCTCTCTACATAACAATGCTCATTTCCTGAACCGACTGATGACTCATGGAAAACCAGAGGAAATTCTGGTCATGCACCGGGAGATCACCACCAGGTTGACTCAACTCATCAAAATGCAACTGGATGGACTTACAGCCAAACTTAAGATTGGATTTATACCTGGGGCAAACACAGAGCAGAATGTTCAGACTTTGTTTGGCAAGCTTTCCAATGACAAAGTACCCATAGGAAAAAGTGAGTCAGCTCAGTTATCAGGAGGAGAATTAAAAATAACCTCAGTATTACCCAATGTCAAGAGCACTGCAGAGTTCCTACTATCCTTTGACTCAGAAGGAACAGATGAGAACCGAGATATCTGGCCCACTGGGATGGCAGTCACTAAGAAGGATAATATAGCAATTGTGGACAGGGATAACAAGAAGATCAAGATCTTTGACTCAGTAGGGAAACTTCTGAAGGAATTCACAGGACAGAATGATAATAAGATAGGAATTCCTTTTGATGTTACAGCACTAGAAAATGATAGTATTGCAGTCACCGATTATGAAAAAGAAAATGTCAAGGTCTTCACACAGGATGGAAACCATGTTCTCACTATATCAGGCTTTTTCAAACATCCTCGTGGCATAACGACCAACAGCAAAGGAGAAATTCTAGTCGTAGATTGTCGCCAGCAAAGGATCACTGTTCACGACCCTAAATCAGGAAATCTGATCAAAACAATAGAAGCCCTGGACCAGAAAGGCAACAGGATCCTTGTTGACCCATTTTACATTGCTACTACCCATGAGGATAACATCCTAGTCACTGATACTGCTGCTCCAAACATCAAGGTGTTCAACATGGAGGGACGCTTCATCGCAGAATATGGTACCTACGGAATCAAAGAGCAGCAGATTTTGCAGCCATTTGGAATCTGTGTGGATGAGTATGGATACATTTTTGTGGCAGACAACCAAAATCATCGTATTCACCTACTAAACCCTGATGGAAAGCTCAACAAATTTTTACTCACTAAAGCCAACAGTATATGGCATCCTATGGCTGTCGGCATTTCTAAGAAGGGATTTTTCATGGTGTCTGAGGCATTAGGAAAAGTTAGATTGTACAAATATTTGTAATGTACTATTATTAAAAAGCTTAAAAGATAAATGATATTTCACATCCCAAATACTGGGTATACTGATATTTCTTGAATTCGGGCAGTTTATTTCTTACTAGTGATCGACTTAGGAAACTCCAAAACCTATTGCTTGATATGATTAAATCACTGTAATCACTGAATGACATACTTTTAGAAAAATCAAAGTTTCACAAGAGCACTGGTTTTAGCAAAATGCAAATCAAATTGTTTGATTAAAATAATAAATGAATTTAAAGTTTACAAGTTTTTCTCTTCGTTTATGTGGTAATTTTACAGTGCAATGAAATCTCAAAAAGGAGTACCTGGTATCCATTGAATTTATGTGTTTTACCTTACATACTTACCTATCAAATATTGACATATTAAAAATTCATTTCATGCTGCATGGTTATTTTCACTTTTCCTTCACAACAACTTTTTGCTGTGTTCTGAATTTGGTTTTCTGTCCCCTCCCCCCCCCTTTTTTTTATATTTTCATTCATAATGAAAATTTCACAACAAAACTTATTTCATGTTTAACAATCAGCTGTGAAAATGGGGGAAAATACATAAACCAGTACAAGAAAAGTACTGCTAACATGGAAAATTTTGGGAATTCTGCTATTTTTAAAAGTTTGGCAAAATTTATCACTACCTCAATGATGTCAGGTAAGGTACCATACTAAACAACAAACCAACACATTTTGTAAACTCTTTCATTTCTGCAAAAACAACCATAACACCCCCCTCCCCCGAATACAATGCTTTGTTCCACAGAAATCGTAAAATTTTATCCTGTAAAAATATCCGCATTTACGGTAAAGTTGTATGAAGTATAGGTAAAAATTCTACCATTTCCTATATGTAGTTCTTAAAAAAAAAAAAATTACTGTCATTTCTTCCCATACTTGTGCCCAGAATGCTCCTACCTTTCTCTGACCTTGACCCTGCTGGTTTCTCACTCGATGTAAAGGCTCCAGAGAAATCAAAATCTTCATCTTTTAACTCTCCCGAGTCATCCTCCATCTCTATAAATGGAGCCGAATCCTTGACATTGTTTCCAAGGTCAGTGGAATTGTTCTGATCTGTGAAAATGTTTGAAAATATATACTAAGAGCTAACCATTCTTTTACATATCACAACTATTATAAAAAGTTTGTGTTCTCTAATATAAAGTTTGCCATAATATTTTTATGCTTAGAATACATTGACAGACCTTCTTTATACTGGATACCAGTAATATCTCTTTTATTTACATATTGGTTATTAGAATTACATCTGTTAGTTGTAACATTATTCAACTCTATGGCCTTGACAAACAGGTCTCCTAAGAAATCTATACCCCGGTATTTATTTGAATTTTTTTTTTTTTTTTTTTGCAAATATGGTGAGTTTGTAAGTTTCATTTCCAGAAATCACTAATTGGTCAATAAAGGCAGGAAGATGAGGTGAGTTCAAAACAATACAAAGCTCCAGATAATTTTATGCCACAGTACAGTATTTATTCCCTGATTTTCAAATCAATTCAAATTTTGCTTCTCAGCAAAAAATAGTATTTTGTTAATAAAGCTAACATTGGCTGTTTTGTCATTTAAGAATATTTTACTCATGAGGGGCCAGAAATCAATGCTGTTTTGCACTTAAATTGTTATCTTAGATTAAGATTAAAAGAAAAAAGAAATAAAGGGATAGTTCCTGCATATATGCAACATTGAAATACGTAATGTCAACATGATCCTTTGTCATCATTTAATTGTACAGTAACTGATTTAAATGTTTGATTTTTTTGCAGAGAAAGACCATGCAAAAGGCAAAGTTCCTAAGGCACACAAAAACACTCAGTGACATTTTTTTTTAAGTAGAAAAATCTTAGTTTGCCCACACTGTTCTAACATTGTGTTCACTGCTAATTTTACAGATTCTTGGATTGCTAGAATTGTCTACAGTTTTTTTTAAGGAAGGCTATAAATTTAATATTTTTGTTTATGAAAACTCAAGCACTCAGCTAACCTCCATTTACATTTATTTATTAAATACTGGGATGTTGTACTTGTACTTTTCTATCCACCATTCACATTTTTTTCAAAACATAATGCATATTTCTGATTGCTATTGGGTAATTGTACGCCCAATTTTAAATTCCAAAGCATATTTTGTAAAATTCAATATATTTCTGCAAATATGACCTTATCTGGAACTCTGTACGACTTACTCTCTACTTACATCTTACTTTCTCTTTATGACTTCCTGTTTATTTACTTTCTGTTTGACTTTTGACTTACTTTCTGTACTCATGTCATATAGATTCTGTAAGCTGTCATTTCTGATTTCAGCACTTTCTGTTTCTCCTTCTTCCTCATCAAATGCTATCAACCTTTAAGGAGAGAAGAAATGTTTTCATTTATATAAAGTATAATAATGGTGCATAAATAACTAGAAATATGTCCATAGGACATGAATGCCCTGCCGAGGGTATATTAGTAATGCAACATTTTAACACAAATTGAGAAAAGTGAGGTCAAGGTCAAAGGAAAGGTCAAGGTCAAAAAATATTGATGCAGTTGAATAGCTTACATTAGTATGTATCAGCATATGAAGTTTGACACAAATTTAAGAAAAGTGAGGTCAAGGTCAAATGAAAGGTCAAGGTCAGAAAAAAATTGTTTATGCAGTTGAAAGGTTACATCGGTATGTATTAGCATATGAAGTTTGATAAAAATATTATGAATGGTTTTAAAACTAAGCTAAACACTAATTAAAGAAAAGTTAGGTCAAGGTCAAAGGAAAGGTCAAAGTCAAAAAATATTGATGCAGTTGAATAGCTCTCATCAGTATGTATCAGCATATAAAGTTTGACACTAATTAAAGAAAAGTGAGGTCAAGGTCAAAGGAAAGGTCAAGGTCAAAAAATGTTGATCCAGTTGAATAGCTCTCATCAGTATGTATCAGCATATGAAGTTTGATAACTCTATCTTAAATGGTATCTTTAAATGTGAGCTAAAAACTTATTTAAGAAAAGTGAGGTCAAGGTCAAAGGAAAGGTCAAGGTAAAAAATATTGATGCAGTTGAATAGCTCTCATCAGTATGTATCAGCATATGTAGTTTGTTAAAAATATCTTGAATGGTTTCATTAAAACTGAGCTAAACACTAATTTAAGAAAAGTGAGGTCAAGGTCAAAAGAAAGGTCAATGTCAAAAAATGTTGATGCAGTTGAATAACTTACATCAGTATGCATCAACATATGAAGTTTGATTACACTATCTTGAATGGTATCTTTAAAACTGAGCTAAACACTAATTTAAGAAAAGTGAGGTCAAGGTCAAAAGAAAGGTCAAGGTCAAAAAATGTTGATGCAGTTGAATAGCTCTCATCAGTATGTATCAGCATATGAAGTTTGATAACACTGTCTTGAATGGTATCTTTAAAACTGAGCTAAACACTAATTTAAAAAAAGTGAGGTCAAAGTCAAAAGAAAGGTCAAGGTCAAAAAAGTTGATGCAGTTGAATAACTTACATCAGTATGTATCAACATATGAAGTTTGATTACACTATCTTGAATGATATCTTTAAAACTGAGCTAAACACTAATTTAAGAAAATTGAGGTCAAGGTCAAAAGAAAGGTCAAGGTCAAAAAATGTTGATGCAGTTGAATAGCTCTCATCAGTTTGTATCAGCATATGAAGTTTGATAAAAATATCTTGGATAGTTTCTTTGAAACTGAGCTTTGAACAGAGTGTGACGGAAGGACAGACAGAAGGACGGAAGGACAGAAGGACGGAAGACGGACATGACAAACACTATATGCCCCGGCCATATTCATGGCGGGGCATAATAAATGTTACTTTCAAAAGCTTGTGACCTACTACGCATCAGTAGAAATATTTCAAATGCATGCATATCTGTAGTGATGAATTATATTATACCAACACTTGATACAAGGCAGAAGAAGAGCTGAGAAACTATTCAAAATCTTAAAAAATTATCTAAGCTGATAATAAGTGTAATAAATATGCTAGCTAATATTATATATGCTCACAAACATAGTTTTAATAAAATTATTATTATATAGTAAATGTATTACATTATGCTTGTAATACAAGTGCATGTTTAACATTGCATGTGCTTGTAATAAAAGTTTATTAAATTGTGCTTGTTATACTAGCTAGTACTAATTACACTGTGCTTGTATTACTTCTGCATGCATTACACTGTAAATGTAATACTTGTTACTATATTGTGATTTATACTAGGACAATAGTTTTAAAATAACTTTGTAATACCAGTACTTTATATTACATTTTAATTGTAATACCATGACTATATCACATTGTGAATGTTATACTGGTACATGTGTTACATTGTGCATGTAATGCAAGCATGTGGATTACATTGACAGCAATACTAATACGTGTATTACATTTTAATTGTTATTCTAGGACTTGTATTACACTATGATTGTAATACTATTACATGTAATTCATTGAGATTGTAATATTAGTATTTCACAATAAAACAATCATCTAATTATTCATTATTTCCTAGCTTTATGGTGAAAAATAAAAGTTCAATGTGAGCATAAATTGGTAACATCTTTGTTCTCTATTGATTTATTTTTATTGCACTTGAAGTGTAGAGTGTGTCTACTGTCTACTAATAAAGAAATGGAAACCAAGAAGAAATATTTTTCGCCTATTATGCTAGTATAATGCAATACTTTGCAGCATACACATCTGTAAAGTAGAAATTTACATCTTACAAATGCAAAGTATAATAAGCAAAGAAAAGCATATATGTGGTGCTTACCAATTTTCATCTTCGCAAGACAAGGTTTTTCTGATTGTTCAGATCAGGAACCCTAGGCTTGCACAGATGACAAATTTTGAAAATCACATATTTCAGATTATATAATTTTTTTTCTTAACAAATACCTGATAATTCTTCTGTGATAAATGAGCTTAGGCTCAGATACCAGTTTAAACAGTGTGTACTCCTGACTTGTGCACTAAACATAATTCTCATTAAGACTAAGAATGATTCTCAACCTACAGATAGTCAATAAAAAGCCTTCAAGTGGTGGTTTTGAAAAGATGGAAAGAAGAAAGGTCTACCTTATTTCATTACTTGAAAATGTACCCAAAATAATGTCAGTTTCTTCTATTCTGACTTAAAATTAACACACCTAAAAACACCAAATCTGTAAAAATAATCACTTTTAAAATTTGTTAGTTATTAGTACACACGGTTAGTCACTTTAAAATTTGTTACTTGTTAGTACACACTGTATGTTTCTAAAGTTCTCTCTGAGTACAGAATATGTTAATCTTTTGAGTGACCACAGTGTAAGACTCCAGATTACTGGTGCTTTTAGTTTAACAAACAATACCTATTTTCTTCACTTGATTCTGAATACAATTCCTGTCTTTGTGAAGGGAGACTACTCTCTGTTTTAACATTCTGTTCTAAATCAGTAATAGGATAGTTGTCTCCCTCTCCTTGAAAGAAATGTCCACACTCAGGACATATTCCCTCGCTTAAAAAAATAAAGATTGTCTTAACAATCTTCATATCATCTGTTTATGTTGATTTAAACTACTCTTTCTCCAAATAAAACTATTTCTGTTAAGGAGGTCCAACACATCTCAAAAACTTTAATAAATTAAAATTATTACGTAAATACATGTGTTAACAAACATTTGGTCAAAAAAACTTTAAAATAAAAAAAATAATAAAAATAACAGAAACAAAACAATGTGAATGTAAAATAATGCTCAGAAAAAAATCAAATGGCTACTGGGATGGACCTGATTTACAGTTTACAAATCTAATGTTTCAGACCAAAGAGCCACCCAGATAGTCAATTTATTTAGATGATATTGACCTTTATCTCTGCATGTATTTCCATTAGAAAGAATTATATTGGTGTGTTATTCCTCCTTTTAAAATATACATGTACACTGACATATAAATGAGATACAGGTATAAATACTGCAAGCAAGGTAAGATTCCTGTAAGACACCCTGAGTGCCATTACCTCTCGTCATCCTGGTCTGTTGACCTTGAGACAGGTGTCTGCCACTCTTCATTTGACTTTCTACTTGTGCACTTTTTACAGCTTAATGAAATACATACAACATAGATATAACATAGATATAACAAATCACGCGTGAACAAAGACAGGGATTTTCTTAATGTAAAAGCATGGTTCTGTCATGCAATTTAAACTACTATTCACGATTACTAACTAACTACAGGCATGCAACATATAATTATTTTGAAACTGGGTGAAAAAATTATTGGAAACAATCAATAACTGAAAAAAATTTTAATTGCTACAAATTTGTTACCCCATATTTTTGTGAGCCTATTGCTAGCTTGATGATAAACACATAAACATACATGCACACTAATTCCTGGAGACTTACTTGCTGGGGTCAAATTCCTCATCAGCTGTATCTCTTTCTGCTGGTTCTGATTTGGATGTTTCCTCTGACAACTTTTTACTGGGTTCAGCCAGTTCCTAAAATAGAACATACAAATATGAATGAAAATAAATGCTTTTTGTGGAATAAAATCATGCTGTTCTGGAGAAGATGTTTTTCTTATGCATTACGTACAATTTGGGTCTCTAATTTCGACCCAACTCATAATTAAAACAATAGGCCCATGGAGCACAACATTCACTTGAGTCACTATGGCCCTGTTGTTCTTCATCAGCAGATTTATTTTCCTATATATTCCTATGTAAACTTCAATCACCTAATAAGGCCAAACCCTACCCACCAGGATAACGATTTAAACAAATTTGAACCTACACGTACACTACCCTGCGGATGCTTTATCAGTATGATTAATCGTGCTTTTTGCCATTCTTGAGAAGATTTTTTCCTATATACTGGTACATTTACAAGTATATTCCCGAGTAAAACTTTGTTCCCTATCATGGCCCATCCTAGCCATGGGGTCATTTTTGAAACTCCACTATCTGAGGATGCTTCCATATAAATATGATTAATCATGGCTTTGCTGTTATTGAGAATTATTGAGAAGAAGATTTTTAGAGATTTTTTTCCTATATATTCCTATGTAAAACTTTGATCGCCTACTGTGGCCCAACCCTACCCCCAGGGGATCATGATTTGAACAAATTTGAATCTACACTAAGTAATAAAGTTTTAATTCATATATGTTTCATTGTTTTTGTCCCTGTGGTTCTTGAAAAGAAGATTTTTAAAAGATGAGGCCAAATGTCTACTTAATCTTAATTATCTCCTCTTGAGAGAGGGCATTGTCCATCATTTGAAAACATAAATCCCCTTTCCCCAAGGATTCTTTGTGGCAAATTTGGTTGTAATTGGCACTATGGTTCTGGAGAAGAAGTCTAAAATGTTAAATGTCATGTGGGCTAAAAATACTAACATGTCAAAAATGTATAAATCCATGTAATACATGTACTACGTAATGAACTGTTTGGTATAAAATCATTTTCTACTTCATACACTTTCACCCAACAAAACTGCTTTTAAAATTCAGCAGTTTATTGAGGGAAATTTTCAGCCTTTCTCTCTGACCTCCCTTACTTTGATAATGTTGAATTCATAATATTGGTATCCTTTAAAGCTCTCTGCCACAGCTGTCATGGTGCGCGAGGTTTTCTCCCAGAAGTGTAGTAGCGTAGATTGGTAGTTAGCGAGGACATGAGAGAACATGTTACATCTAGACGCAGCTAATAAGTCCACCTTCTGCATCACGTCTAACTTCAGTTTGTCAAACTTGGCCTTTGTCTTTCTCACCTGTGCCTGCACCTGATTGAAAATGAAAAATATTATATATTTTACATAATTGTTATACAAGTACTTCACTTCTACAATCACACAAAAAGATGCTACATAAATTTTTCCTCTGTTCACAGACAAGCATGCATATACATGTATATGTATATTTTTGGGACTGTTACTCATCACTAATAAAAATTCTATCTTTATTTATTTTTTTTGTTTTGTTTTTATAATTCATGATTGTTCTTCTGTGGGTTTGATGCCTTGACTTACTTTTCGGAACTTTTCCAGCTGTTTGTACGTGTCAGGATCGAGTTCCTCAGAGATATTCTTCATCCAAAGCAGAGCCCCTCTATACTCTGTACGGGCTGCCTCCATTCTATTTATAGTCATCAGAGTATCAGATATGGCACGGTATCGGAACGTTTCTACTTCCTGGTAGAGACGTACAAGAGGCACTCTTAGTGATAACCTGTCAAAAAACCAATCTCAGTACTGGTATTCAATATGCTATCTCTCAATTCTGTGAACTTTATTCCATGAACTTGAATGAGTGTTCCAATATTTAAAGGAAATCATATCCCATCAAGCACTTAATACTGATACTTCAGAATATATGCCTGCTGATAAACATTTTAAAATACATACATGTATGTGACGCATACTGGTCTCAACTTTTAACACAGGTGAGTGTATAACCAATTTCTCTTAAAATTTTAAAACCAATCTGTAGGAGGAATAGCATTTTGAAAGAATTTCAAACAAATTTCCTTTTTTAGTAACCATGGCAACACTGTCGAAATCAAAAACTGGTAAACAGAATTATGTATCTTAATACAGTGTATGTGTGTACCAAGTCTATTGAAACTAGCCCAAAACTATAGGAGGAGTATCATTTTGGAAAATTATTTACAGACAGACAGGCAGCTAAATAGACAACTAGACAGATGGACCAATGACAGACACCTTACTATTGCATAAGCTCTTCTGGTCTCTAACCAGAATATATGCCTCAAGACTTGTAAGATTGGCTTCTTTTGTTCACTCCTATTTTACTGATAATTTCAAGCACTTCTTTATACCACTTTAGAGCAGTCTACCAATCAGAGTTGTGCATGCTATACACATCACATTAAAGATGACCACCTGAAGAGGGTGTCTATAAGAATGCCTTGGTGGCCAATTCACACATATTTTTCTGAATAAATATTTATTAAAATAAAGATGACCACAGATCCTTGTCTTTTTTCCCCTTTTTAATACAAGATTAAATCAAATCTGAGCTTTCAACAGAATAACCAATAACACATCAATTACCTTCACAATAAAGTTTCTTACAGCTAGAGGATTTTTTTGTATTCTATGTACTGTGTACAATGCAAGTGTGTATAGATGTGTACAAATCCATGCTGGTGGTACAATTACCTTTGCTGAGCAGCAAAACTTTGTGATTTTCCTACAGCAGCCATCATTTTTCCGGCTCTTGTTTTGTCCAGGTTACTCTGGGATTTCAAAAATCTCCCTGTAGCATTCTCCTCTTGTGACAACACTACAACAACAACTTAATATAAAACAAGGTTTTCTCCTCTTGTGACAACACTAAAACAACAACTTAATATAAAACAAGGTTTTCTCCTCTTGTGACAACACTAAAACAACAACTTAATATAAAAGGATTGCAATCATATACTAAATAAGGGTTTTGATTTTTGGTTGTTTAAAATTTTTTCTTATATTTTCATTAGCACCTCATTGTGGGTGTACGAATTCATACAATATTAAACATCTCTTCAAAATGACCTTCAACATATTTTAAATAATTTTGCTTAAAATCAAAAAGAAATGGTAAAAAAGTCCCAATGTCTAAGAATCCAAGAGAACTTATACTTCACATTTATATTAAACAGAAAGTCTGTAAAAGATTAAAACATACCACAGAGTCTGTCCTGATACTTCTCTAACACTCTTAATAAACCCATAGAAGATTTCTGGATAGCTCTGAATACCTAAAACATGAAAAAAAAAATCATGTGCACACAGGATTAACTGAGTCTTACTGAGCTCTTTCTCCAGTTTGAATGAGTTCTTGATTACTGACCATTACTTGAGTCTGATTGAGCTTTCATTACAGAGTCTGATTAAAAACCGACTCCACTTCAATTACTGTTTGAATTGGTCCTTGATTACTACCGGTATCTAACTTGACTTAATCCTTGATTATTAAGTGTACTGGAGTCCTTAATCACTGACCGCTGTACAATTGGACTGAGCCCTTGATTACTGACCACAAACTGACCAATGTAAGACTGACCTCTAATTTTGAATCCAGTTCCGAGTCTGAAGCTACCACATGTTCATCTTCTTTCTTGCCCAGCTTCTGTATGACAGCCTGCTTTGTGGTCCAGAATGTCTCCTTCATCTTATGTAGTGTTGAAGTCTCAGTCCTCTCAACCCATTTATCATAGTTAGGCCCGGAATAACCCTGGGTCCTACAAAACAAGATATCATTTATCATACCGGTAGTTAGGCCCAGAATAACCCTGGGTCCTACAAATCAAATTCTGTCTATCATTTACCACAGTTAAGCCCGGAATAACCCTGGGTCCTACAAGTGAAATTATTCCATCATTTATCATAGTTAGGCCCAGAATAACCCTGGGTCCTACAAGTGAAATTCATTCTATCATTCATCATAGTTAAGCCCAGAAAATCCCTGGGTCTTACAAGTGAAATTCATTCTATCATTCGTCATAACCCTGAGTCCTACAAGTCAAATTCATTCTATCAATTATACATACATGTCTATGTATGTAACATCTTTAAGGTGTTTGTGTTACACCAAATCAGTGCTTTCTTGTCATTTTTTTGGAAGATACGTATACAGCCCTTGTTGATGGGCTTAGGAAGCATTTATTTTTCAAATTGAAGTTTTAAATTGGTATATATGACAAATAAAATGCATTATAATGTAAATTTGTTTCAAGTATGTGTATTCTTCATTCATTACCATATTTTTTTGGTTCTTAAAACTTTTACAGATTTTCATATTGTTTATTCATTGACAAATGGATTTATTAATTTGCAATTAAACTTTTATCATGGTTTTTGAAAGTTTAAATGAGGGAAAATTTCCAAAAAAACACATGCAATAACAATATGATGTGCCTTTGAAATGATTTAAATATTTTAAAAATAGCCAAATTTCTGCTAAAAATTCAAAAGAATAAAGACCTACTAAGCTAAAGAATTTTTTTTCTCATCCTCTTAAGAGGATTTGACTATTTTTCTTGCTAATGAAAAGTGGACTAATTAAAATCAAAAATTTAAAAAAAAAATTGTTTTGTTATGTATGTTCGTTAACCTTTAATATATTTAGTTCAAAATCAGTATCTAGTAGACTAGTACATGTATCTATAAAGTAAACCATGCACAATAAACATTGCAACCATGTAAATTGTTTAGCAAACATAATAATCACTTCCCTAGCTGAACTGACTTTGCTACAAAATTCCCCCACCCCTCCCTCCTTTTTAAACTAATTTATGGAGTCTATTCCCTGTTGATTTCATTCTTGGTACTCATGGAATTGAAGTGACATAAGTGGAATACTACTATCAAGAATAATACATGTATTAATTCTAATCATAACTTTTCTAAAGTACCTACATGTCATTAGTGTCCATATAATGTGCCTACCATATGCTAAAACTTGCCAATTTTTTTTCTTCAATGAATAAACAGAGAAACTGTCCAAAATAAAGTTTCATCTAGTGTTTAATACTTAAATTTGTGTATTGATATGAACATTATTGTCTAAATAGCTTGGAGTTATCGTGTGGAAACCATATATATGCATATCTTTAATAACAAAAAGTCATGCTCTTTGATCCTATGACCTGAAAACAAATTCCAACTGAGCTGACTTCATCAGATCAACAGGATGCTAATATGAACACTTCACTATATAAAACCTTTGTCAGGTTATATTGCACGGACCCTTAATTGGGATAGATGTATTAAAGATGGACATACAATGGACATGGATAACCCTACATCAGGCCAAAAAAGATAATAGTCTTGTTTCCTGCTACCAGCCTGAAAAAATAGGGTAGGTAGGTAGGAAAATTATTTTATTTTATTTTTTCATTTTTTACTGATGGCATTTTTTGGATATGTACTAATACAAGATCAAATTAAACATGTCACAGGTCAATTTTGTCTTTTAAAATTAAATTTCATTCTTTTGAAGCAGAACTCAAGTGATATTTTACGAAAATCCATATTTAAAATTTAAACTAAGAATTTTATGAAATGCTTGTTTTATGTTAACACGGAAACTGATTACAGTGACAGAACGATGAAATTCCGGAAATTCACGATTTTTTTTCTTCCAAAATGAAAAAAAATTAGGGTCGGTCACAAAAAAAAAAGTCGGTTGGGTAGCAGGAAACAAGACTATTATTTGTTTTAGCCTCAGTATATATGTTCTTCATTCTAAATGGTGGGGGCATATGAAGTGAATGAACAATTAGAGAAACAGAATGTGTGGCTTGAAGATTTCGAGTCAACTTACGTCATGTTTTCCTCCTGTCTCCAAGAGTTCTTCACTTTAGTCTATAAAGATAAAAAGTTACACAAAATTAAACATCATCAACTCAGTCCTAGATAAACTAGAACTGTCCAAAAGGGACAAATACCCCCGCTGGGTTTTTCAGAGAAGGTACCAAATCACTAATGTTTTCTAGATGTGAGAGGTATTCACAATTTGCTTAAACATTTAGAGTGAAAATTTAATTACTCATTATATTTTTTTAATGAATGAAACTAAGGTGCAGCCTAATAAAACATCAATACTAGTCACATGCTAGTAATTACAGTGTTTTTTATTACATTGAAAAAAATAGTTTGCAATTATATGTCATATGAGACATGACACTCTGCAAATTGATTGTTGAAAAAAAATATCATAATTAATTATACAAAATCAAATTGATCTTAATACCTTTTTATCAAACTCATTTTAAAAATAAAAGTCTGTTTCCTGTAACTATGTGTTTGACAGACATAAATAACAATTAAGAGACTTAGACAACAGAGATCTTTATTTCTTTCTGCCCAATTCCCAGGAGATATAGATAAGACCTGCTTGATCAGAGATGCCCTAACAGCTTCCCACACTGAACTCATTAATTAATCTTTAACTGGATGCATGTCCACTCATTACTCCCAAGGGACAAATGGATTTACACTATCTGCTGTGTAATGTGAAAACTGTTTTTAATACTTTGTGATTTTTTTTTTACTTCTAATGAGTAGTTTTAAGCTGTAGTTCACATTTTTGTACAGATGTTCTAGATTCTATGTCTCAAACCTTAGACATGAACCCAAAATGACTAAGTCAATAAAAATGAAAAAAAAAAAAACACCTGTAAAATGCAGAAAAATTATCAAATAATGTTGAAAATACCAGGTGAACATCTTCATATGGTAAATAATAAGTGTACAAATTTTCATACAAATCTATGCAATAGTCTCTGGGTACAGATCCGGACAAAACCACATAATAAAAATTAAAAAAACACCTGTAAAATGCAAAAAAATTATCCAATCATGATGAAAATACCAGGTGCACACCTTCATATGGCAAAGAATAAGTGTACAAATTTTCAGAAAAATCCTTGCAACAGTTTCCAAGAAATGGTCCGGACAAAATCTCGTCTACAGACAGACGGACAGACAGACAGACGGACAAGCTGATTCCAATATACCCCCCTAAACTTCGTTTGCGGGGGGTATAATTATCTCATGTATATTAATTAGTCCTTATCAAAATAGTAAAAACAAAACAAACTTCAATACAGTAAAAATATTCGAGGTCAAGGATAAGGTTTCATTGCAGAAAACCAGCTCATAAACAAGATAACCTTAAATCAGTCAAATTGAATATGAAACACACTGTAATACACACTGTTCTCTTCCCTCTTTACTAATGATATACTCCATGGTTTGACACATTTTGTGCTTTATGGATAATGAAATACTGAAATTGTAATTCTTGATTTACCAGGATAGTGAGTTTATGTGAATATTATACTGTTGACTATAAAAATTATGGTCCTATTGCTCCTAAACTATTTGTATTTTTTCACAGTTTTCCTTTGTAAAACTCCAGATTCACTCATCTGACCCTACTTATGATTAGAACATACTAATCCACACTTAATGGGGATGCTTGAAAGTAAAACTGAAAAAAATTTTGTCCTCTGATTCTTGAAAAAACAATTTTAAAACATTTTCCACTTGTATTCCTATTTGAAAATATGCATCCCCCAGTGTGGCCCTATCAGTGGAATCCTGAGACTTGGGGGAAAAAAAACTTGAATCCACAATATTTGATGATATTTTCATATATATGAATAACTGCTCAAGAGCAGAATATTTTTACCTACACATTGACATTTAAGGACACCCCCTCCCAGTGACATACAAAATCTTCATCCTCTGAATACAACATTAAAGAAAGGAAGCTTTAAACACTGCTCACTGAAGAGATTAAATTCCATGGTAGTTTGATGCTGTTAGAGTGACCTGCCATTTGATGTTAAATGGAAAGTAAAATGGAAAAAATGAAAATCTACAGTAATTGACACAAGTTGAAATTGATTAATCTAAAAGTAATCTGAACATTACTTTAGACCAAGATAGACTAATTGAAAGCATTAGTTTGAATGTATTTTTCCATTATAAGTAAACAACAGTGATTTCTCTGCACTGATACTTCATTATCTATGAACATTTCTCCTGAACAAATATGACAGGTACAGGGTTCTAACAAGGGTGTTCAATCAATTATAAAATATTTCCAAAGCAAAAAAAGTCTTTTTACAATTCTGCTTTGAACATTTCCTAGTTACTATATCTCCTACATTAATTTGATTCTGACCAGGGGATGGGGACAAAAAGATACTCTTGTTCTTCCACTGTCAAAAGTGGAAGAAGCATCAGACATGCCCCTCCAATGACTACTCCCCACCCCCACCCCAACATGGGGTTCCTAGAGGTCTTTAAGTTGGCACCTAAGAAAGAATCGCCTGGAACTAAAAATTTACATTGGCAACTAATTTTTTTTATTAATAGCCAGCTGATGCCTAAATTTTAGAGGATACTTAGAGGCCTGCAGGTACCATATGTTGAAAATGACCTAGATAAAGTCAGTATTTACATCTTTATATTTTACAATTTTCTCAAAATCCAAAAAAATATTTTTCATTAGTGTTTAGAGTTTCCTTAATAAGTTAATTAAATTTAGCTTCGTTATTCTTCTTCAGTTCTACCCTGGAACATTTACACAGAACGCTTGTAGCCTTTACATCTTACCATCTGATCATGACTTTCCTTTCCACTTTTATGACACAGGTGTCACTGACATACATGTGTCATTTTCAACTGCACAGCTTGTGCAATCACAAAGAGGTTAAATAAAAAGTATCATTTTAAGTACTCATATATATTACTTAGAATGTGAAATAATCCAGTCATACAAATTATCTTCTTTTTATCTATCTCCAACGGTTCTCAAATGCATAAATGAGTTAAGCATGACTAAACATCATGCTTAAAGAACAATAAACCTAAGGCAATTTAAAATTTGTTCATTATATTTTACAGTAAGTACATGATACATTTTCTTTTCAAATATTTACTCAGCAAATCATTTACATACCTCTGCATATAAAATATATCTGTATTTTGGTTGCTTTTGTTCCACATTATATTTTTAATTAACAGTATACCATGGTTTTATGTTCTATTTATGCAAATTAGTGATATCAATTTTTTCCCTGCAATGTTAAAATGCAAACATATATTGAAATTAGTTTTGTAAAGACGTGTTTTACTACCCAAGTGGAACACACACAGTAACGGTGGAACACACACAGTAACACAGGAATGATCTGACGTTGCAAGACTGCTGAGCAAGAGAAAAGATTTTATCATATATCGTAATTAAATATAAAAAATCTCTTAAATAAAACCCTATTGCTATTGTTTGTCATACAAATGTAAAATATACCTTTCTAAGTAAGAGTAGCTCTTGGGAAACTATGAAAATATTAAAAAATATCCCCAATAATTTATCCGCATCATCTTCATTCGTCCATGTTTACAACGAAGCTAACTCGACAGCTTCCGGAAATTTACGGAAAAAATTTAATGCCGAACCCGATTTAAATAATTTGATAACATTGAAGGAAATTCGGTCAGCGATCGTAACATTGGTGTTGTGGCAATGACATCAAATTTTTAGATAATTTTGTGTTAAGATGAAGTACAAAGTAAAAAGTTTTATAGTGTGTATAAGACTGGAAGGTGAATTCACTGACATTGTGTACCATACCTTTGGCAAAGTTCCTAAAGGAGACCAAGTGATGAAAGGTAAAGAAGATTGGGTAAAAGATGAACAGAATTGTAGTCCTCAACGGGAATTTAAAGAGTCTACAAAAGATACAATAGGGAATTACACTCTTCTACCATCAGACACTCCTACAGGAAGAAGTAAACAAACTTACAACTTTTTTTTGACTGCCTTGAAGTTAGATGCCCATCTAGCCTCATGTCTCATATTTGAATTTAAACTTTTTCCACAGTTTAGGGAGAGATTATTTAGATTTTTTAAAAAGAATTACAACTCTCAACACACGATAGTGAATTTTAATGAACAGGACATGGAAGCACATACAACGACAATAAAGGAACAAAATAAATATGTGATATTTGATTATGTAGTGGAAGTATACCCAGTTTATCCCAAACAGAAAGTGGACTATGCATGGAGCTATAGGTTAGGAGCTCAGATGGTGAGGAGAATGCTCCTGGAGGAGGCATTTGCCTGGTTTTCTACTCTTGGAGGGGCATACTCCTCCCTGGGGGACTGTTTTCCTAGATTTGCAGAAGAGGCCGGTAGAATCGCCATGAAACAGTTGAGAATAGCAGAAGAGGAGGAAAATCCCATTCTAGAATGCAAAGCAAAGTTATTTTTTGCCCAGAGTTTGATGCAAAGGGGATACACTGCAGAATCTCAAAGGATAATAAGGGCCCAGACAGTATTTGCTAAGAGAATGATTGAAGTGGATAGTAAATTGTTGACAATGTGCCATGCTTTGAGGAAACGATGGAAATATGTTAACAATAACAAGTTAACTTTATGATGAAATAATCAAAACTTATTTGTTAGTAATGTTATTTTAAACAGATTGAAGTTGTTAAAAAAATTCTTTTTTTAAATTCTTTATTAACTTGTGGCATTTTGTATGTTATGAGTATGCACTACTGTAGGAAATTAACCTACATATTCATGGAAATAAAAACTCTGTGAATTCAACATACATTGAGTAATTCTTTAAAAAAGATTTGCTAAAGACAAATTAAAAATTATATATAGCAGTATCCTTTGGTCCTTTTTCAATACTTTGCATAGACATTTTATAACTCTTTTTCATGAATAGTTTGCATATAAATTTAAAAACAGAAAAAAATCAGAAAATCTGAAGGGGGGGGGGGGAATGGCTTGACAGCATCCCCTCTAGATCAGTGCATGCTACATTTTTGAGCATTGCATGTTGAAGTTTTCAGAGCCATATTCCATAGTATATTATATATGATTACCCATTGCAGGGTTCTCCTTCATTTGAAATTTTACTGTGTTGCAGACTTTACGTGAACTACTAATATTCGCGGTATTTTCGCGATCAATTTATTCGCAACCGAACCACTATTCATTATAATTACAAAAGCACACACACAACCACACAACTTTTTTGAATCACCATTCGTTATACAAATGATATGATCGTACAAATACCGGTGCATATCAATAAAAATAAATTAGTTAAGGACAGACGATACGTTCCTCAATAATATATAATTTTTTCTAAGATATTGTCATTGAAGTATTGCTATTTTACTATGTTTACTCGCAAAAAATTGAGGTACCTTACCAGGCATTTGTGCAAGATACCGGAGGATGTTTTTTCCTATAAAATCCTTTTGGAAAAAACTTAATTTGCCAATATCACATTTTTTAGTGTTTCAATTTTTTAAAGACAATTAGAAACCAGTTTAGAAATCAGAAAGTATTTAATTTTTTTTAACATTTTCCTTACAATATGAAGCTATACAAAACAGATATTTGAGGAACGTATCGTCTGACCTTAATGGAACGGATATTTCAAACAATTAGAATTTTTCCATATAATAATGTACATACAATCTACTATAAAACAAACCAACTGTCCCCCCTCCCCCCCAACACACAACTTTAAAAAGTATGTACAATATTTAAAAAATCATTAAATATATTTGTATCACTGTCTACAAGTTGTATATTAAACCTTGATATTTTTGTATATACAACGTATATTTAACTTCATATTTTCATAGAAATATAGAAAATTCTGGTCGATAAAATCGATCTACTTCCCCACTTTAAAAGTAGATTTGCCGTGATTTTCGTCTGTTGATCGAATTTATGAATATAAAAAAAGAAACTTTAGAATAGTAAAATACTTCTAGGGGGTGCCTTTAAATTCTTCAACATACATTTACATCAAATAAATGATTACGGTACCGTAAGGATGTTTGACTCACAGTGCCAACATAATTTTAGAGACGTAGTTCTCAAGTTTAAAGACATATATCTCATGGCCGTAGGAACCGGGGGGGGGGGCACCCCCCTCCCCAATAATTTTGCCAATGTATAGAATACCATATAAAACTTAGCTATAATATGCTTGTGCCCCTCAATAAAAACGGTTGATGACTTTTTTTTTTTTTTTTTTTTTTTTTTTTGCTTGTCAAGGAATTTTGGTAGTTGATAGTGCCCCCCAACTGAAAATGTTTGGCTGTGCCCCCCCCCCCCCCCACAACTGAAATTGCTTCCTACGGGCCTGTATCTATAATAAATTTTTAATTTTTAAATAATATTTAAAAATGCAACTAGCAGTTATACTGTTACAAGGAAGTGTAAAAACAAATTATTTGTCTAACTCTTTGTTCCTTCATGCGTAAAGTCCAGGGAGGGTCTAGGAGATATTTGATTATTCAAGGGTGAAGCAAGACAATGTGCCCTAATTAAAGGCCGAGGTTTTCAACCGGTCGGTTTTCCTCAGGTAAGTTTGGTGTGGGGTGGAGCTTAATTGAAGCGGCTGTGAAGCCCCGAGGGAACCAGGATGGGTTGTATATACCTACCTATATACACAGGATGTTACCTGTATATTACCTGTAAATGTTTTCCTAAGACATCGCGTGTTGGTCAATCGAAATGTTGATCATAAGGCCGAGGTTTTCAACCGGTCGGTTTCCCTCAGGTAAGTTTGGTGTCAGGTGGAGCTTAATTAAGTACTCTGCCTTAAAAATTGGAAGACGGTAGAGTTGTTTGATTAAAATTTCAGTTAGAGAGAATAGATCAGATGCATGTTCTGATTTTCTGATTTTCACAGATCTTACTGTGTCGCAATTTTTTTTACTGTGTCGCACGCATAAAATTTGAATCGTTACTGTGTCGGGGAAAATTTTACTGTGTCGGGGGCGACACAGTAAAACAGCTCATGGGGAACCCTGCCCATTGCAAGGATTTTGCATCTAGTGATGCACCATCTTCACTTGTCAAGTGTTTCTGATCTACTACACTCCTTACAGCGTGAAGAGTGAAGATGGGGATGCACATTTTCTGAACTTTGTCTTGTGTGAGAATTTTGCTTCACATATAGATTGATAACATTTTGAAAGCTTTGATTATGGTAACATTTTTATATGCCCTTCTTAAGATGGGGGTATATATTATGGTATGGCATTCATGTTCATCCGTCTGTCTTTCTGTTATTTTTTTCATCTCCGACTCATGAGGCTTAGAATAACGTCAAATGATACAATACGGGTAGAAGATGTGTCAAAAATTAAAAGTAGGTAATTGTTGTGACCTTTAATTAAGATGGTATGGCCAAATATGGAAAATCCTGCCTTGCTCAAACTATTGAAACTGGAAAACTATTAGACCTAGAATCATCAAACTTGGTCACTTTCTTAAGAGTTATCTCTCTTTGTCGGTGTAATGCTCATTTTTCTCACTGCAGTATCCTTTGTAACTTACCTGTAAATAATTTAAACCCTCAAACGCCCCCAAACTATTTTGTATTGTTCCTGTATTGCCATAGTATGGGGCATGAAAGAAAACATAATAAACATATACATAGAGATTTAATTTGTAAGACACTGGCCCCATAGAATCAGTAATATCTTAGAGGGAAACAGTGGGTTATGCAGATTGACCCTGCAAAGGGAAATAACTTTTGTAAATGTGAAAGTTGTCTATTAATCATAGAGGATGAGTCACATCCTATTTAAAGGTCACTGTGACCTTTAATTTAGGTTAAATTAAAAAAAAATCTATGTTTTTAAGTACAAAATACAAACAGATGTAAGAGTATTACAGTAAATGTATTTAAAAAGTTTAATTCAAGAAAATACACATTTTCGTATGATATATACTATATTGCAATTTATAACAAATATATAATTTATTTTGTGTGAATAACAAGAGAAATTTGACTTGTTCCACTTTGTCAAGCAATGGTCGTTTCAAAGAGCATTTTGATAAGAAACAAATTACATTCTGTCAAATTAGAATTTAATTAATGAGTTTAGTGTACTAAGAAGATTTCTGGTAGAGCATCTCTTATCAAGCTGGTGTTATCTAAATCTCTTGGGAATTGGGTAGAGAAATTTGACCTCTTAATTGCAATTGATAGCATCTGTCAAAGTAAAAGAGTTCTTATTGGCTAGCCATGATTACCTTCAATATTAACTTAGTGTTAAGACTTGTAAAATTAATTTGATATTGTGTTATTATATAGTATTTTTATTTTTTTATATTTCAGAAATCCACAGTAAAGTGATCTGGAAAGTCAGATCAATCACACTGCAATCGAGTGTCATGTCTCATTAAGATGAAATATAAAGATAACAAACAGAATCCAATCTCGAAACTCCAATGAAACGATACAGATTTGGAGCAGAGCAAACAAGGAACTCAAAATTTAGAGGTGGGATCAGGTGCCATGGAGGAGTGAGCACCCCCTGCTGACTGGTCACACCCGCCATGTGCTCCTTGTCATGATCAGAAAACCCCCCGGAAATATCCGTAGACAGTTCAGAGTATAAGTAATGGCCTAACAATTAGTATGAAAACATCAGTCAGCATTTGACTTAATGATAGGTTGTATGTGCTGACAAGGTCATTGTATTGTCCGTAAAACTTGCGAAATGATGACTTCAAACATGACAGTTGATATCCTTGTTTCATCAACTTGTTTGTTAATAGTTTGCCTCGTTTTAGAAATTTTTTATACATAGAGCATGCTCTTGCGTATCGAATCAACTGAGAGACATAAACCCCATATACAGGTGATGAGGGTACATTGCTACATAATTAAGGGAAGTTGACGATTGAAAAGCTGAAGTCATCACGTTTATCGTGAAACTTTGTTGTTAGGTTACCATTAACTTCTTTTTCTAGTAAAATATCTAAATATGAAACAGATGTGTCAGAATCTGTGATATCTTTTATTTCAAGCTCACTGGGATATATCGAGTCAATATATGAATGAAAGTAACTATTGTTAATTGATTGATTGATTGTATGTTGTTTACCGTCCCTCTCGAGAATTGTTCACTCATATGGAGACGCCACCATTGCCGGTGGAGAGCTGCAAATTTTGTCCTATACTCGGCACTTAAGGCCATTGAGCAATGAGGGATCTTTTTCGTGCCAGCACCTACTGCGACACGGGACCTCGGTTTATACGGTCTCATCCGAAGGACCGGCCTCCACGTCCCGCAGTGGGATTCGCACACTGCTCAACGCGTTATCGGCTATTCGGTTGTTATCGGGCATTCGGTGGATAACAACTTTTGACAGGTTAGTAAATTGTTGCAAATAAACACTGTAAAAATAGAAACAGACACTGTTGATTGTGCTTTTTGTGAACAAGAATGAATACAGATACAAAATAAAGCCCCAGTATATCCTATTATAGTATTTGTAAGTTTTGAGAAGACTTTAAAAGTCAAATTTGTTATATTTTGCATGTTTTTGGCCGATTGGCATTGCTGCATATAGCCCCTCTCTTCAAAATCCTTATATTTACCTCGCATTAATTATTGTCCACAATATGACATCGTCAGAATCTCGCAAAGATGTAATTAAAAGGTAAAAAATAGCCCTTTTTTAACTTTCAGGATGTTATCGGAAATACGGTTGAATGGTTCACTTTGTTATCGGAAATTTCGGTTTTAGTTATCGGAAACAAAGGTTGTCATAGGCTAGGAAAAATCTAAAGAAACAACGAAATCTTCATTAAATGTAAATATTTAAAGTGGCAAGAACACAATTCTAATTTTTGGATATCATTTGTCTCTTTTTAGAATATGTAACTTTAAGAAAAGGAGTGTTTTTTGATCATGAATGTTTTGGCATTTCTCATAATCACTGAAATGTGTATGATCTTGACCTGTTCGAAAATATCGTATTAGTTAATTCTCTGAATGATAAATCTTTGTTGTAACCAAAATACAAATGCCAAATTTATTTATTGAGATTATTACTTTGCGTTATGCGCAATATAAATGCATCGCAATAATTGCTGAATTCACTGTAATTTACTCTTAGTTTTCTCTGTGTTGCCTTCCAGTTACGCACTGTTCTTTGCTTTTGTCTCTGTTTTCCTTGCTTCGTTTTTATTTCTTGACTTTGGATTTTTGATCTCCCCTTAACCGTCGTTGTTCCTTTTGTTAGAACTAAGTACATACATGTATTACTTTGGTATAAAGCAATTATAAAGAATCTAAACTCAAGTAATCACGGAACTTTAACAACATCAGATTTTGTTTCAGGGGCAAAGAAGGGATAAGCATCCCCTGTCGACCGATCACACCCGCGGTGTGCTCTTTGTCATTATCGGCCGAATGGAAAATCCGTAGACAATTCAATGTGTAGGTGGAGCTCAAATTCGGATTTACGATAGGGGTGTCGGGGAGGTTCGGACCTCACCTGGAATTTACAGAGTTATATTGAATATTTATAGTGAAGCAAATAAAAAAGAAAAAAAAAAACTTTGGCACAGCCCTTTCCCCATTGAAAACGCGGATCACTGTTTGTAGAAAAGGTTAAACATGTGAAGAAGTGAATCGACCAGCACCCCCCCCCCCTTTAGGTATTTTTAACGTTTGGGAAATAAGTTCAACGGTTTTTGTTTTTTGTTTTTTGTTTTTAAATTTTATTTATTTTTACTAAACAATGTTTTTGTACAAGGATAGTCTCCTTAATCTAATACATACCCAATTATAACAAGAAAGAAATATTTTTTTGCGGTATATTTGCACCTCATTCGATTTCCTCTATTTCAAACCATAAAATGATTTGACACAAACAATGCTATCGCTCTGTATTGGACAAAACAAACTTTTAGCTCACTGGGGCACTTGAAGTGACGATGTTTTTGCAAAAGTGACATAATAGATCGTAAGACCTGACTAACTAAAGAAACTATAGATTTGTTGTATACATGCACATTTACGTCTGAAACCGATGGAAGCCAATAGTGGCTATCTTTAATGGAAAACAGAAAAATGATTGAACAGACAAGTAGTTTTATTATAAAATCACAATTATAATTATTTACATGTATATCAAAAAACTAACAATGGACAGCTAGAAAATTTTCAAAAATCACTTGAAAAACATAACGTTTTTAATTTTCAAGGATTGACAGATTATAATGGACTTTTTTCCAATCTATTTCTAAAGCTGAAGGAAACTTTTTAACCTGAGTTTCCGATAACTTACACCCGTAAAAACCGAATTATCCGACAACATCAACCTTGTTGACGATAACATGTTTTCACCTACCGAGACATTTTAGATGCCTGTTAACTAACCCTTAATTTGGATTTTTGATCTCAGTCTGCTTATCTACAGGTATATGATTGTCTATCGATTATATAAACTATTTTGTTTAATACAAAAAAAATGAAATTGACTTCTACAAAAGCTAAAATGTGATGACATATTCCGAAATTTTTATAAAATATCATTTGAAAGAGTTGTAGATCTTTTGAAAGAGAGTGGTTTGGTTTGTGTTTTTTGCTGCTGAAAGTATAATCATATATCCTCCAAAGATCACAAACTTTGTTTGCTGAAGTACTCAATTATCGTTGAATTAAGAAATTTAAAATCACCTACGTTTTGAAAACATTGCTTTTCTTGCACCGAATACCCGATAACAACCGAATTGCCGATAACGCGTTGAGCAGTGTGATTCGAACCCGCGACGTAAGGATCAACTCCTTACTTCGCGACTCTAGAGCAGACGCTCTAACCACTGCGCCACGCGGGCGACAACTATTGTTGAAATCCACAGCAGGTGTTTTCTTCTTCTCATGTAGGAAGCTTTTGAATAAATTAATTCTGCTTCATATGAATACAAAAATAGGTCTGCTAATAAGGGGGAGCAATTGGTACCCATGGGAATTCCAACAGATTGTTGGAAAACCAGATCTCCAAAAACTACATAGATATTGTCAATCAGAAACTCAAGCATCGATTTTTAAATATTAACTTCAGAGTACTTGTGTGTACAATCAGAATGTTTTTAAACAAAATCATTTTGCAATGACCAATGACAAGGTAAGTATATTTACGGGTTCCATAATTACTATGACAGTTTTACAGTTTAAGAATAAAGAGAATGATTAGTGTTTTGATATTCTATTAGACTGTAGCATTGTTCTTCATTCATAAAAAATACAATGAATAAAGTTGCAGATGGGTATGGAATTCCATATACGACAGCCAACTGCTTACTGCCAGCTGCTTTCTGTCAACTGCTCACTGCCAACTGCCAGCTGCTTACTGCCAACTGCTACTGGTTATAGATGATCTTGCATGTTTTGTTATCTTTAATATCTTTAATACGCATGCTTGAATAACCCCTATTATAGGAAGGATATTACAATACATGTAATTACAAACAGTTGGCGGATCCGGGAACTTTTTTAAAAATGGCGAAGGCGAGGAAGGAATAGATAGGAGGAAAGAGTGTTTCCCCGTAATTAAATACAAAACATCTAATTCCCACATTTCCTTGCAGGCAAATAATTCAATGGCTTTTTTTTGACGCGGGAGAGCTTAAAGTTTTATATAACGTCAGAAAACTTTTTTGAGGGGGGAGGGGCAAACTCTTAGTAGGACATTGGGTTCATTCATTTATCTTTTTTTTCCCTCTATTACAGAGATAAGAAAGGACAAGGTTCATTTGATATAATATTTGACCCTGAGAATTTCTAAAAATTAAAGTTTACGCTGAATCAAAACTTTACATTGAAAATAAAGGTTGGATATATGCTTGTTAAAAAAAATAAACCCAAACTTTGAGAATGTGTCACCTGTATACTGTTTATTTGTGATCAAATCATGCACGGAATGCGTATTTCCAGAAAAATCGTTAAAAATCAAGGACTTAAAAGCATTTTTCGATAGGTCCGCATTATATCACCACTTTGAAATTTTTACAAATGAAACATCGATTTAAAAGCATTTTATATGCGAAAAATTACGATGGTGATATTGTTTGGACCATGTTAATTATTAAAAAATGTGTTCATTTTACAGCATGCAGTGCACATGCATTCGACGGAGTTTTGCTAGATCTGAATAATATTGAGAATATACCTCGCCACGTATCGCTAAAAATCCTTTCATATAAAGGATAAAATCATTATATCTATAATCAATGTTATGAAGATCTGACCTGCATTAATTCTTTACACGTTGTTCGAATAGCTCAGATACATTGGGCCTATGTTAGTATATCTTCCCTAGTAAGCGACAGTGGTCCGAGTTAGACTATATCTGGACGTTAGGTGGTTGAAAAAAGTAGCAGATCAGAAAAAAATGCAGTATTTACACTTGTCGTATAAATATTATTTTACATCTAGATAGTTTATTTAATACCCATTGCCTGTGTCCATATTCATGTCAAGCTGAACCATAGACCTAAAGCAACATTATAAAACAATATACATGTACGTCATTTTCGAAAATTGACGTCACAATGGTTTTGCCGATCTATTTGGCCTGTTAGGAAAATGGACCATTTACATGTACAATGACATAATATTTTTGCTATTATAGTGAAAATTAGAGCCTGAGTTTCCAAGATAGAAGACAATTAAATTGGCAAAATATCACAATAGATTTGACAATGCGCCGATGTGATATATATGATATATAATATGAACCATCCATTCAAGAACTCCAGCTGTCTAGTAAGACCATTAGACACTTTTGGTTATGTAGATCACAGCTACAAATAAAAAATGATATCCTGTATTATTTGTGGGAAGATCCTATTATGCCGAGATTACTTTGTGTAGTTCCAAAAAGATCTGAAACAAAAAGTACTAGAATTATGTCATGATATTCCTCTTTCAGGGCATTTAGGGCAAACAACTAAAGAAATGTGCTATATGGTATAATATGCATACTGACTGTAAGGAATATGTAAGATCATGTGAAATTTGCAATAAAAACAAAAAAACCAAATGTTAAAGCTAGAGGACAATTAGGGCAGTATCATTCTGGTGTTCCAATGGAAAGAGTTCATATGGACATTTTAGGTCCCTTACCTGAAACAAAATTAGGAAACAAATACATTTTAATGATCATAGACCAATTTACAAAGTGGGTCGAATGTTTCCCTTTACCAAATCAAAAAGCTGAGCTTATAGCTAAGACATTTGTAGATAATTTCATTTGTAGACTGGGTTGTCCTTCAGAATTACACACTGACCAAGGTAAAAATATGAATGGTAATATCTTGCGAAATATCTGTGATCTTTTACAAATCGCTAAAACGAGAACTACCCCATATCACCCAGCTTCAAATGGTCAGATAGAAAGATATAATCGAACAATTTTACAAGCTTTAAGGTGCTACATAAAAAACAAACAAGATACCTGGGACTCATATTTACAACAACTGGCAGGAGCAATTATAGCTACAAATCAAATGATGTTAGGAAGGGATGTTATACAACCCTTAGACATATTTCTTGTTACAACAATCAATACAAAAGAAACAGATACAAATGAATATGTTTCAAAATTAAGATCAAATTTAGAACTTATCCACAAAGAAGCCAGAGATAATCTCAAATCTTCACAACAAAGACAAAAAAGAGATTATGACTTGAAATCTTTTCAAAGTACAAATCAGATAGGGGATGTTGTATATAAATTGAATTCAGCGACAACTGTTGGCCAAAGTCCAAAATTAAAATCCCCTTGGAAAGGCCCTTACATCATTTCAGAAGTTAAATCCCCTGTTTTGTATAAAATAAAATAAAAAAGAGAAGAAGTTATTCATCATGACAGAATTAAGCTTTGTCAAGATCGAAACCATCCTGTATGGTTATCCGGGTTAAGAAATCAAATTCTTAAAAAATGTGATGTTGAGGATAGCTCTGTTCAAGAAACTGATTTTGACAATGTGTTCAACATTTCAGAACTTTTTAATGCACAAGAAAATAATTTTTATGATGATAGTGAAAAATTGTCTGGAGATCAACAGATAGTGGAGTCGGATACTCTGATACCATTGTCTTGTGATGTCTCAGACAATTCTAAAAACAAACCAGAGAGAAATAGGAGAAAACCTAGATATTTGGCTGATTATGATCTTGATGATTAATTTTGCCAATATATTAATGTTTTATTGTAGTATATATATATTTTATGACATATGTAGCTTGGCTTAAAGACTCAGCCTAGATATTTTATCTATAATATGTAATGAGTAAGGATATTTATTCTTAAAAAAAAAAGAAAAAAAATACATGTATATATGTATATAAATATTAGGTATTGACTGAGTATAAAAACACACTTGTGAATATATTCAGTGTTTTATTTAGTTAGAATGGAAGAAGAAAGGGACTTCGTTCCTGATTATGAACCCGAGTATGATCAACTACTCAGTCCTCCATCTAGGGTGCCTGGTTCGACTACCAGTAAAAGAGGAAAACCGTGCCCAATCTGTATGGCAAAATTTACGCATGTTAAGCGCCATGTCATAAAAGATCATTTGCCATGGTATGCCTATCCCTCTACATGCTGTCCATCTTGCTTTGGCCAAAAGCACTTTTTAGATGTGCATGTGAAAAATCAACATAACAATAATGGCCCTCTACAACAGTTTGACCATTTCTAGATGGATTTTATGTATTACCTATTCTTACAAATTATTCATGTTTTGAAATTAGAAACTTTTGAGAATCTGTTTAAATTCATTAACAGTAATGAACAGTTCAGTTGTTGTCAGGGATCTGTTTTTCAAGAAGATGATCTTTTTCTAGGTGAAAAATTTTTAAAAGTAAAGTTTCCAGGATTAACGGTTTCAAAAATACCCTTTCCAGTAGTTAATGCTTCATCTTTTTTACACTGGAAGATTTTAAGCAAACTTATAGATGTTTCTAACTGTACAGATCTTCTTTTTAAAGTGTACAAAAAGTATGTAGTGTGGATTTTAGGTTCATCAATTGTACATTGGGCTGCTCAAAGAGCAATTGACATTGGTATAGAAAATATTGAATTTGAAAAGACAAAATTGAGCATTTTTTGGCATGGAATAAGGGGCATGAAGTGGGAAAGTTTATTGGATACTGTCTCTTTTTGTAAATCAAAATTTCCTCTGCCAGATTTCATAATTATACATTTAGGTTCAAATGATATCAAATTTGGATGTTCAAGAAAACTATTATCACACATGCAGAAAGATTTAGCTGAAATCAGACGAGAGTTTCCAAATTGTAAAGTGATTTTTTTTCAGATTTATTAACCAGGCTTACTTGGAGAGGTTTAAATTGGGAAGAGGGAGAAAAGGAAAGGTCTACCATTAATAAAGGAATGTATGATTTTATTGGAAATGAAAATAATATTAGACATGCTAAAATTGAACCCAGAAAGAGATATTTATTTAGGAGAGATGGCATTCATCTCTCAGATTTGGGCAATGATTTCTTACTGGAAGATTTCAAAATCAAAATTCAACAAAGTATTATTTAAAGTTTGATAACATCTTTTATAGTTATTTATTGCGCATGGATGATGCTGACAAACAGTCGGATCGTGTGATTGTTGCCAATTTCATTGTCTGTTTGTAATAAATAAACGAATTACAAGTTTTTATTCTGACATTATTCTTTTTAAAACTATGTAAGTTCTATATGCATTATATTTTAAAAGACATAAATATTTTTATGATCATATGTATATCTAGACTTTCAAATATGAGGGAGAGGAATGTAGTGATATGCGATGTATTTATGATCGGGATCGGGATCCTTATAATGTATCTAAATAGAATGTAAATAGTTTTCAGTAGTTACCCCTTAGACCTTGCAGAGTCCAGACGTATTATACGGCCTGTGAGATCCGGTAACTCAGATCTTTGGTGAGTTATTGACTCATCTATTGGTTATTCATTCTTATTTCATTGTATTTATTTATGTCTAAATATTAACACAACAATTATAAAATATGTGCAATGTAGATCAGTTCCGAACATAATCTAGATTGTCATAAATGTTTTTATCAATGACTTCAGTTAGCTTTTTTGAAGAGTTCCATAAAAAATACCCGTAAAGCCATATGCATCACATAAATGTATTTCGGTCACATCATTTCTCGAGATGGTAAAAAGGGGGTAATATATAGCATTTTATGTACTTAATAGCGATTAAATAAAGGTTGGATGTAATATTTACATAATGATAAAAAAGAAAACAATAAACTTGGGGGTGGGGAGGGGGGTTTATAAATTACTACTTAATTGATGATATTGGATGGGGGAGGGGGGGGGGGGTCGTGTCCAATTCCTCCTCTTAATTTATATTCTTAATATTACTGTAGATCGACAGACCTATATGAATTGTATATAGAAACATAATATAGAAGTAACGAATGGCAGAGGATAAAAAAGTGTTTCCGTTTGATTGTCAAAAATCACATCGTTTGCTTTTTATCCATCTGTATTAATATCCGAAAAAGTATTGCCTATCTGCGCGCACATGCAAAACTGAAATTCTGACTTGTTTACTAAAACAGATATTAATCTTTGCTAAGAAATCATAAGTATATATCCACTGATATCTGTGCATAAGTGAAATATTCTCGAACGGGGCTCGTACATGTAATGCAGTGATCATAGAAAATATAGCTGATTTTATTCTTGTTAATTGGAGAGGAATATTAAAATGAAATATAAACAAGGTGTCATAGAACATAGAAAATGATTTATTTAATAAATGCATTTACGATGTATAAGCATCGGTTTATTGTGAAATGGATTCCACGGTGCTGGATTTTGTAGAAAATGTCGTTCTCACCATGTTTACTGGTTACTGAAATAATGACTTCCAGGACATCAATATCAACAATCTAGTACGTACATGTATTCAAAGGCGGATCCAGCACCGGCGTCCCCCCCCCCCACCCCTTGATTGAGATTTTTTTTTTTTTTTGCTTGTGTACATTTTGTTTGTTTAACCTGTTTATACTCTCATTTTATCCACACGTGACGTTCAGGCACGTACATGTAGTTTCAATGCTGATTCGAACTGGAAAAATGTTTCATGTCGAAAAAATCTTAACCATCCCCTACATGTGTAAATGGTAAAGTTTTACTTGATATTTTATTAACACTATGAACATAATGATACTTTTCCCACGACAACTTTTTTTTTACTTTTTTTAATTTTTGTCATTTTGAAAATATGCATTTAAATAATTATCAAGACTGAATGTAGAACTATTTTGCTTTAACCCTCTTCCCCGCAGTCACGCATTTTAACGCATATACCATTTCCTATTTCTAACGCAAAGTCACGCATATACCGTTTCCCCGCAATCACGCATTTTCACGCACTTTCAAAAGTAAATTTAATCTTCAATTTAATGCCAATTCCCTTCTAATTTATACTTGCTAAAATCTCATAAAATAAGAAAAGTTATAATCTTATTGAAATATTACGTCATAATTATCTACGCTAAACTTTAGAGAAACTTGTACCTCGCTTTAAAGTGCTTGCCGGGAAAAGGTAACGTCATATTTCTATGACGTGAACATTAAGTGTATGTTGGGTCACAGTTCAGTAAGTTGTAAAGAGTTAATTTCTAAGCCTATATGTGATACAGGAACTATAAATATTTCATGTAATCAAAGTTCTCATTGAATAGAACCCCCCCCCCCCCCGAAAAAAAAAAAAACATGTAAAAAAAATTATCAACTGTACTGTCTGCTTCCTTTCCCCCGAATAACAAAATTAAATTAATATTGCTTTCTGTTTGTTATGAACAAAAGGCCATCTACTTTCAAGGGTTAACTTAGGTTCACAATATTAAATTGAAGTATTCTTAACATTATATTAGAACAAGATAAAGTAATTGAATACAGTATTTACATATCGATTACCGATATAAGTAAACAATAGTGAAATCTGTTCATTAATACTTGATTGTCTTTGAACAATTTTCCTGGGGAAATGATTTAAGGCAGGCACTTTATCCTTGAAATGAACTAGATTAGCTCATAATGTACACCTTTATATGATAAAATGTTCTCAAAGTCTAAAAAATGTTTTTTTCCTAATTGGCGTTTAGAGCTTCCTTAAAACACACTCTTGCTTAGTAGTCGTCACAAAGGTATAGATTACTTAGAGGAAGTAGTAAGGGATCCGCAGGGGGGGGGGGGTATCCGGACCCCACCCCAACACCCACCACTTGTATGAAATTCATTTAGTAAAATACCAAAAATATGAAGGGGGAAGGGTTAAGAAAACTTTGTAAAGTTTGTAAGATATGTAGGAAGGTAAAGTAACACCCCCCTTTCAAAATAGGTTTTTCAGGTTTGGGTTAGTTTTTTTTTTTTTTTTTAAATAAGGTTTGTTTTTTTTTGAGTTGGTATGGAAAACCTCACTCCCTGTTTTAAGAAAAATTACAGGAAAATTCCTCAATTGCGCTGTTACATTTTTCCGCTAGTCGACTCTGCTTTTCCGCAAAAAATATTTTTTTAACGTGAAGTACTAGTATTTTTTTTTTCTTTTCCGCGAAATCCTCTATGAACCAGGTAGTACCTTTTGCTCCCCCTCTACCACGGGGATGAATTAATGTTAATTAATGAATTAAGTCTCTTAAACATCGTTAAAAAACTAAGTAGATTGTAGGTCATCTACGTATTAACTTATACATCTTCACAATGTCAAGGTTTTGTGAAATCCTTCCTATTTAAAAAGGTTTGAAGAGAAACGATATCACAAAGCTTTGACATTGTGAAGATGTATAGGTTAACACGTATAAAACATCGTTAAGAGGGCTGGGTGGTCGTGGCCATTTTTAGACTATATTGATCTCCTTTAGAAGAAGAGCTCCATATAAAGATATACAAAAATGATCAAATTTTAAAACTAAAATGTATGAATTTTTCTTTGCCAAATGATAATTGACAGCTTAAGATATAATATCTAAAAAACATAAATTATATCTGATGGTTAATTTGTTGACCCCCCCCCCCCCCCCAGCCCCCTTAAAACATGCTGTCTGTCCAATAATCCATAGATCCTATAGAATAAATTCATGTCGGAACAAGCTGCATGTTTTGAAAAAAAAAAGATATTATAAATAGCTGATAACTTCGATGTTGGAATATTTCCGAAACTGCTGATTCAGAAAGAAAGAATAAACGAAGGTTCGCATGCATTCTTTTTTCAAGGATTAGCTCTGCCTCTGGACAGCGCAAATTAAATATTATAATATAGACACAGGTAAACTTATGTAAATCAATTCACAGAAAAGCAATGTCAAGTACTTGCGGAGAAGTAAACACGGGGGATGGGGGGTGGGGGTTGTTTTGTTTTGTTTTTGTTTTTGTTTTTGAAAATATAATGCAGATAAGCAGCAGGACCAAACTCTTGCGAGCCATACTGACATATTATTACAAATAAAATCATTTTCTTGAACACCTGCAATCAAAATTCAAGAAAAAGTCTCACGGTCTTTAAGTCTTTTCTATAAAGCTTGGCAATTACGGTTCGTAAAGTTAACAAACAAAGCCAATAACTTCGCTTGTGCCAATCCGAGGGGCGGAAAGTGAGAGATCCGCTAAGAATGTACTGTATATGTACACCCCTTTTTTCCCTTATGATTCAAAAATTTTCAAAGCAAACCATACCAATTGATTTAAAGATTTGTCTTTAATTATGAAAAATAATTTAAAAAGCATGATATGTTATCACATGTATACCAATACATCGAAATGTACGTTTATGAAAATGAGATTTAATTAAAGTACATAATAAAATATATGTGTAATCTGGATTTATTTTAAAACATGACGTTAAATTCTTGTTCATGACGTCGCTTAAAGCAACGTCAAAATATCGCAATGTTAGCGTCAACCATGCTACCTTTACGTTTATATAAAACAAAAATGAAGTTTTGTACATGCATATATTGATAATTTCATGAAAATATATACTCTCTCAAAGAGTTTTGAGGAATATATTTAATTTTGACACGGGGCCGAATTTTGCACCAAACGCACCTTGTCCATTATAAACTATTCATAATGTAAGTAGAAAAAAGAAAGAATACATATTGCAAGTAATGAAAGAAAAAGAAAATAAAAAAGAGAAGAAGAATTACACGGGAGGGGGGGGGGGCAAAACCCAACAGAAATCCCTTGACAAGTAATAAAAAGGTCACAGGTATCATTATTGAGGGTACACTACTGTACAGTATATGTTGGCAATTAACTGGGGATTCACCACCCCACCCCACCACCACCAATGTTTTTAAGATCTGACATTAGCCATAAAAACGATTTAGATAAGACACATATGAAAATTCACAACTCACATCTACTTTTCATAGGTAAAAAGAACCACTAAAGGATAGTGCTGGATTATCCCCCATCCACGTCAAAAACTATTGATTTATTTGCCTGCAAGGAAATGTGGGAATTAAATGTTTTGTTTTTAAGAGGAAATATTCCTTCTTCCGATTTACTACTTCCTCGCCTTCACAGTTCAAAAATGTTTAAATCCGCCAGTTTTTGTTATTATTGTTAGAACTCTCGATTCCAGGCTACATTTAACATCCATTTAAATATAAATAGCAATTCAATTAGGCCATTAAAACTTGTTTGAGTGCAGAGAAAAGTTCATTAAAAAATGGACTGATAATTTTGAAAACCAGTGTCAAAAAAGTTAATTGCTCTTATTTATAACTCCTTGCATATGGTTAGCAAATTATATCAATTGAAATCAGGCTTTAAAACATCACCAGATTTTCAATTACTTCAACATATCAGATTGATAAAGTACATTATTTTTATTTTTTATCTCATTTGAAATTGGTAATGAAATGACTATTTTCCTGTTTTTAGTCGGTAAACATACCCCCCAATCCCCTTCGTGAAACAACAAAACCTTTGGGTATGAATTTGTGAAATAGCAATTAATTCATACCTGTAAAGAGAAATTGTTGTTTCAAGAGGGGGGAGGGTGATGTTTTAAAAATAAATTTTCGTTTTCGTTTTCTATTGTGAAAACCACAAGTTTTACCAAAATTGAATACTTATCCCTTTTTTTCCAAATAAGTTACGTTTTAAGAAAATTCCTATATATATATCTATATAAATATGAAAAATCATTCAAATTAGTTAACTTTTGAAAATTAAACTTGGAGGTTGTTGGCAGAACAATACTATCGTTCGCCGTTCTTTTCTTTCATAGGATTTATTCAGGCATTAAAGATATTAATTAAAACCGGGATAACAAAACAGGCAATATCATCTATAAACAGAATAGAATAGAATAGAATAGGATTTATTACCAAATCAGGGCCCAATGGGCATAAACATATAACATGTATAATTACAGATAAGATAACAGACAGAATACAACATATAATGAAGAGCAATTCTTCCCATTTAGTACATTGGTGGTGTTTTGAGTTTCACATGTAGACATAGGTTGTCTTTATTTAAGATATATTTGTACTCTTAATTGATACAGTATATAAACAGTAGCAGTTGGCAGTAAGCAGCTGGCTGTCGTACATGGGCACCTATTTGTAAAACTCTTACACAACCAGATGAAAAATATATGATGTATTTTTCCTAAATAATAACTACACAATAGGAGACGCACATAAAACATTAGAAATAGAAAAATTATTGAAATCTGAAAATTGTACTGTGGGCAGATTTATATATATGAAATATATTTATTACAATTTCTCATTTTGAATAAATGTTTCTATTCCAAATAAATTAACTATGTCATTGAGAATAAAAGTTAAGCTAGTTTGTGTGCGCAGGTGGATTGAGTTGATGAACACTTTCTTTGCTTTACTATTGGCTATGACTTCTCATTGGCTATTGTCATAATGAAATATCAAATCAGATCGTTTCTTTTGTGATAAAAGCGAGCCAAATCTAAAATTCAAATTACTGCAGATCCGGCGATTCCTGACTGTAGACTTTACCACCTCGCACAAGGTATTTTATTCAATGTTAATTGTCAATAACTTTGGTTTACAATTTTTCTTAGTAAAGGATGACATGATTTTCTTCCTTGCACTCTATTTTTTTTTAATGATTCTTCAGTGATTTTTTTGTTAAGTTTCTTTGGTGATTTCTCTTTTTTCCTTCTCTTTCTTTCTTTCTTTTTTTTTTTTAAAAAAAAAAAAAAAGGAAATCAAGGTCATGTAGATTTTTAATTTGATCGGGATCGGCCTTCCATTATTTGTTGAAGAAAGTGAAAGCATTAGATGATTAGTCAATGTCAATGTGATTTAATCAGTCGATATGGCACAATTTTTATTATCCGTATGCATGAAGTGTTAAGTACTTAGCAGTGAGTTAACACTCGACATAAGGACAGTTTTATTTGTTTTCAGGGTCATGTGATGATCAGCTGTATGTGCTCTAGGCCTACTTCAAAGCTGATGTCTGCATGGTTTCACCTTAATTTTTCTAAGGTAAGATTAGTACACTACAACGACGAGGTAAATTGCATTTTAACAGAGTTGTAAAATTTCGTCGGGGTGAGATTTTTTCCATTAATCAAAGGGGTTATTCTCTTAGAGATGTGTACTCCACTTCTCTGAAGAGAAATTACAAAGGGTTTGTTCTTGGAGTGTAAAAACTTGCAACAATAACAATAAAAATTACATTTTCTGTATTTTTTTTATGAATATTTTTCACTTGGGGAACAAGCCCCTCTGACTTAGTAGGTCATACTGGTGTTTTTTTTTTTTTGGACGATGATGAATATCATGTTAACAATTGAAACTCTCTGTCTACAGACACTATGCTGCTCATGTAGTAATATCGATACACTCTGCAAGGCTTATGCAGATACAGTTCACTTATTTTGGGATTCTTTTTTCCTGTAAATTGAATAAAACCAAAATGTTCATTAAAATATTGGAATTAATGTTATCTTTATCTTTTTTTTAATGATATTTAAATGCCTAGATATATTGTCATGTCAGTGCAATCTATTGTTTAGAGAGTTGATTCCGTTCTCAAGTGTGTGTTTGGATAGCTGACACTATAATCTATCTAGGTATTTTTTTCCTGTAAATTGAATAAAACCAAAATGTTCATTAAAACATTGGAATTAATGTTATCTTTATCTTTTTTTAATGATATTTAAATGCCTAGATATATTGTCATGCCAATGCAATCTATTGTTTAGAGAGTTGATTCCGTTCTCGAGGTGTGTGTTTGAATAGCTGACACTATAATCTATCTAGGTATTTTAATATTTGGCTCTATAGTCTGTTAATGTGTTTGGATAGTTGACACTATAATCTGTTTAGTAATTTGGATAGTTGATACTTTTATCTGGTTAGTCATTTTAATAGTTGATACTATAATCTGTTAAGTCGTTTACATAGTTGATACTATAATCTTTTTAGCTCACCTGAGCTGAAAGCTCAAGTGAGCTTTTCTGATCACCCATTGTCCATCCTCCGTCCGTCAGTCCATCTGTCTGTCTAGCTGTCAGTCTATCTGTCTGTAAACTTTTCACATTTTCAACTTCTTCTGAAGAATCACTGGGCCAATTTTAACCAAACTTGGTATAAAGCATCCTTGGGTGAAGGGGAGTTTAAATTGGTAAAATGAAGGGCCAAGTCCCATTGCAAGGGGAGATAATCAAGAAAAGGCAAAAATAGGGTGGGGTCATTAAAAAATCTTCTTCTCAAGAACCACTGGGCCAGAAAAGCTGAAACTTATGTGAAAGCATTCTGGGGTAGTGTAGATTCTAGATTCTTAAAATCATGACCCTTGGGGGTAGGGCAAGGCCACAATAGGGAATCCAAGTTTTACATTGAAATATATTTGAAATTTTTTTAAAAATCTTCTTCTTAAGAACCACTGGGCCAGAAAAGCTGAAACTTATGTGGAAGCATCCTGGGGTAGTGTAGATTCTAATTAAATTGTCAAAATCATGGCCCCTGGGGGCAGGGTGGGGTCACAGTAGGTATTACAAGGGGGAAATCATGGGCAAAGTTATTCAGGTGAGCGATGTGGCCCATGGGCCTCTTGTTATTTGGATAGTTGATACTATACTCTTTTTAGTTGTTTGGATAGTTGATACTATAATCTTTTTAGTTGTTTGAATAGTTGACACTATAACCTTTTTAGTTGTTTGGATAGTTGACACTATAATCTGTTTAGTCATTTGGATAGTTAATACTATAGTTTGTTTAGTCATTTGGATAGTTGATACTATAGTCTGTTTAGTCATTTGGCACAGGCGCTTGACATTTTTAACCTTTCTTTTCATAAATAAAAAAATCCCCATACTATAGTTATTATAGTATGGGGAATTTTTTATTTATGAAAAGAAAGGTTAAAAACATCAAGCGCCTGTGTCATTTGGATAGTTGATACTATAATCTGTTTAGTCATTTGGATAGTTGATACTATAATCTGTTTAGTCATTTGGATAGTTGATACTATAGTCTGTTTAGTCATTTGGATAGTTGATACTATAGTCTGTGTAGTCATTTGGATAGTTGATACTATAGTCTGTTTAGTCATTTGGATAGTTGATACTATAGTCTGTTTAGTCATTTGGATAGTCTGTTTAGTCATTTGGATAGTTGATACTATAGTCTGTTCAGGGATTTATCAGCGTATTTTGGGAAACGCCATTTTTGGGGAATTGGGAAAAAATTATCGGCTATTTGATGAAATTGGGAAAAATTAAAAATGTTGCTTAAATCATGTATTCAAGTGTAATTCATTTAATATTTCAGCATGAACTCTAATTTGGGCAACCAAACAGACAATTAAATATGATCCAACTTCATCATACAAGATCAATTATGAATACTAGACTAATAAAGTAAAATTTACTAAATGAGTATAAAGTATTGATACAACTTAGGGTAGTACATGTGTGTATGAGATTTTAATTTAGGTCATTATAGAATCTGTTTCTGGAAAATATAAACCTCCTGCAAAAAATTATACTAAAGTACATATTTTCTCAAAATCCTCTTTTAATATGTATTAAAACACTGAAAATATATTTTTCTATCTGAAATAATGCTTACAGTCCTTACCATTAATTCGTAGATCATTTGAGTAGGTGGAAATAACTTAGTAAATCTATACAATTACACAATATCACCATTTTCAGAAAAACGGAGGAAATTCGGATTAAAAGTTGGCGATGTTTTTTCAGTGTTGTTAAACATGTATTATGACTGTAGCTTTGCTAAATGAGTTAAATAGATGAAAATTACAGACAATCTGACAATTTCACTCTGTGTTTTTCCAAGAAAATTAAATATAAAAGCATTGTTCACCAATTGGGAAAAAATACAACCAAATTGGGAAAAACTGAGCTCATTTTCAATTGGGAATGGGGCCGAATTTCGGCCCCTGAGAAGGTACTGATAAATCCCTGCTGTTTAGTCAATTGGATAGTTGATACTATAGTCTGTTTAGTCATTTGGATAGTTGATACTATAGTCTGTTTAGTCATTTGGATAGTTGATAATATAGTCTGTTTAGTCAAGGGTAAAATGTCTCAAAGATGAAGGCCTTAACAGAAAAAAAACATTCTTGACATTTTTCTTGCAAACAGAATTTAAATGATCAATAATCACAATCAACTAAATATAGATTTGTATAGTTGACACTATAATCTGTTTAGTCATTTGAATAGTTGATTCTATAATCTGATTAGTCATTTGGATAGTTGACACCATAATCTATTGAGTCATTTGGATAGTTGATACTATAATCTGTTTATTTTTTTTGTTTGGCTTGTTGAGACTTTTATTTATTAATAATAAGGCATTTAGGTAGTGGATTCTATAATCTTTTTAGGTGTTTAGAAGGTTGACCTGTATAATTAGTTTGCTCTATTATCTGTTTAAGTGTTTTAGTTGACACTATTATCTGTTCATATGGTTGGCACTATATTCTGTTTAGTTGTTTAGCTAGTTTACACTCTGTTCAAGTGTTTTAGTTGACACTATAAACTGTTTAGGTGTTTCCATAGTTGATACTATTATCTGTTTTGATAACTACCTTTTATCTTTGAAAGTTTTAAAAAGAACAGACCATACTGCGAAGTCATCATTGTTCATGGAGGGGCCAATGTTTTGCATTTTGTGGGTCACTCTTACCTACAATTTACATTGCCTGAACCATAACTTTGTCAACATATTGGTTCATTACATGTATAGCCTCCGTAAATACAGATTATCCACCAAATCTTGTCGTCATGAACCAGTAATAATTTTTAATGCCCACAAACATTGACCTCGGCAAATTAAAATGATTCCATAGTGGTGTGGTATTCAAAGTGTTGATCATTTTAGAGTTTGTAAAGTTGAACCTACTTCAGAATTCTGAATCATTCAGATAAATTTCTTGAGATTTTATGCTGTAGACTATTTGATTAGATTCTTTGTGGGTATCTCTTCTTGGATAGTCCCTACATGGGCAATATACAGTTTAGCTTAGTTACCTCAAGCAGAGAATCTATGATCATAAAACTAGGTGGTTGTCCATCCCTGAAAAAAAAATACTTAAGGCTGTTAATGTTTGACAAACGGAGTTAAGGAATCTATGCTGCAGTTATTTAATATATATTGATGTTACCCAATTTTAAATAATTATACAACTTAATTAATTTTATTACTTTCAATTATTTGTTGTGAATTAATAATTTTGAAAAAATGTAGAGACATGTAATTGGTATTAAAGATCTTTATCATCATTTTATACAGAAACCATGGATCACAATGATGAGGAGGTTAAAGAGAAACTGATCTCCAAGGCAGTGGCCAGTTACGAAGAGAGTGGGGAGGATGCAGATACAATCCTAGAACAGAGTAAAGACTTCAGCAGTGAAAACAGAACCTCGTAAGTATAAAACAGAGTAAAGACTTCAGCAGTGAAAACAGAACCTTGTAAGTATACATAGAACAGAGTAAAGACTTCAGTAGTGAAAAGAGAACCTCATAAGTATAGAACAGAGTAAAGACTTCAGCAGTGAAAACAAAACCTCATAAGTATAGAACATAGTGAAGACTTCAGCAGTGAAAACAGAACCTTGTAAGTATACATAGAACAGAGTAAAGACTTCAGTAGTGAAAAGAGAACCTCATAAGTATAGAACAGAGAAAAGACTTCAGCAGTGAAAACAAAACCTCATAAGTATAGAACATAGTGAAGACTTCAGCAGTGAAAACAGAACCTTGTAAGTATACATAGAACAGAGTAAAGACTTCAGTAGTGAAAACAAAACCTCATAAGTATAGAACAGAGTAAAGACTTCAGCAGTGAAAACAAAACCTCATAAGTATAGAACAGAGTAAAGACTTCAGCAGTGAAAACAGAACCTTGTAAGTATAGAACAGAGTAAAGACTTCAGCAGTGAAAACAAAACCTCATAAGTATAGAACAGAGTAAAGACTTCAGCAGTGAAAACAGAACCTCGTAAGTATAGAACAGAGTAAAGACTTCAGCAGTGAAAACAAAACCTCATAAGTATAGAACATAGTGAAGACTTCAGCAGTGAAAACAAAACCTCGTAAGTATAGAAGAGAGTAAAGACTTCAGCAGTGAAAACAGAACCTCATAAGTATAGAACAGAGTAAAGACTTCAGTAGTGAAAACAGAACCTCATAAGTATAGAACAGAGTAAAAACTTCAGCAGTGAAAACAAAACCTCATAAGTATAGAACAGAGTAAAGACTTCAGAAGTGAAAACAGAACCTCATAAGTATAGAACAGAGTAAAGACTTCAGAAGTGAAAACAGAACCTCATAAGTATAGAACAGAGTAAAGACTTCAGTAGTGAAAACAAAACCTCATAAGTATAGAACAGAGTAAAGACTTCAGTAGTGAAAAGAGAACCTCATAAGTATAAAACAGAGTAAAGACTTCAGCAGTGAAAACAAAACCTCATAAGTATAGAACAGAGTAAAGACTACAGCAGTGAAAACAGAACCCGGTAAGTATACATAGAACAGAGTAAAGACTTCAGCAGTGAAAACAGAACCTCGTAAGTATAGAACAGAGTAAAGACTTCAGCAGTGAAAACAGAACCTCATAAGTATAGAACAGAGTAAAAACTTCAGCAGTGAAAACAAAACCTCATAAGTATAGAACAGAGTAAAGACTTCAGTAGTGAAAACAGAACCTCATAAGTATAGAACAGAGTAAAAACTTCAGTAGTGAAAACAAAACCTCATAAGTATAGAACAGAGTAAAGACTTCAGTAGTGAAAAGAGAACCTCGTAAGTATAGAACAGAGTAAAGACTTCAGCAGTGAAAACAGAACCTTGTAAGTATACATAGAACAGAGAAAAGACTACAGCAGTGAAAACAAAACCTCGTAAGTATACATAGAACAGAGAAAAGACTTCAGCAGTGAAAACAAAACCTCGTAAGTATACACAGAACAGAGTAAAGACTACAGCAGTGAAAACAAAACCTCGTAAGTATACATAGAACAGAGAAAAGACTTCAGCAGTGAAAACAAAACCTCGTAAGTATACATAGAACAGAGTAAAGACTTCAGAAGTGAAAACAAAACCTCGTAAGTATAGAACAAAGTAAAGACTACAGCAGTGAAAACAAAACCTCGTAAGTATAGAACATAGTGAAGACTTCAGCAGTGAAAACAGAACTTCGTAAGTATAGAACAGAGTAAAGACTTTAGCAGTGAAAACAAAACCTCGTAAGTATACATAGAACAGAGTAAAGACTTCAGCAGTGAAAACAGAACCTCGTAAGTATAGAACAAAGTAAAGACTTCAGTAGTGAAAAGAGAACCTCGTAAGTATAGATCAGAGTAAAGACTTCAGAAGTGAAAACAAAACCTCGTAAGTATAGAACAGAGTAAAGACTTCAGCAGTGAAAACAGAACCTCATAAGTATAGAACAGAGTAAAAACTTCAGCAGTGAAAACAAAACCTCATAAGTATAGAACAGAGTAAAGACTTCAGAAGTGAAAACAGAACGTCATAAGTATAGAACAGAGTAAAAACTTCAGCAGTGAAAACAAAACCTCATAAGTATAGAAAAGAGTAAAGACTTCAGAAGTGAAAACAGAACCTCATAAGTATAGAACAGAGTAAAGACTTCAGTAGTGAAAACAAAACCTCATAAGTATAGAACAGAGTAAAGACTTCAGCAGTGAAAACAGGACCTCGTAAGTATAAAACAGAGTAAAGACTTCAGTAGTGAAAACAAAACCTCATAAGTATAGAACAGAGTAAAGACTTCAGTAGTGAAAAGAGAACCTCATAAGTATAGAACAGAGTAATGACTTCAGTAGTGAAAAGAGAACCTCATAAGTATAGAAGAGAGTAAAGACTACAGCAGTGAAAACAGAACCTCGTAAGTATAGAACTGGTGGCTGCTTATTAAATTCATCCAAAAATCAGTTAATAAAGAATTTCAGTTTATTTCATGCTTATATTTTTTTTATGCAGTTATTTCCCTTTTGTGTTACCTCCTTGAAACTATTTCTAGGTCATGTAAAACTCTTATGAACTTGCTGAAGGGAAACATTGGTCCAGGGATCTTAGCTCTTCCTATAGCTTTTAAATATGCAGGATTATGGGTGAGTTTTTCCTTTACTTTTTACCTACTTTTAGGAAATGAAAAAAAGGTTGTATTCAGTGTCCATTGAACCAGCATTTTTCTGAATGTATCAGAAAAGTATGTATAGGTTTAATTATGTAGATCTCCTGCAGGTTAATTGATTATATTTCTGTAAATCAAGTTCTTTAATGTTGTAAATGTCAAGAGACACTTGGCAAGCCTTTACAGAGCTATGTTATACATGTACCCAGGTGACTGTTAAGGCCCTTGGGCCTCTTGTCTCCAGACACTTTGAATTATCTCTACATTAACACTGCATGGATCACTTACCCTCCCCATCTCCTCCCCAAACATTTTGTAGTATATGTATATAATGTAAGATATGTGTGAGATAACCATTACAATGTTTTTGCAGCCAATCATGCTTTTCAGGGTTTCTTTTTCACTCTAATGTGCTATTTTTATGCCCCCCCCCCCCTTTGAAGAAGGGAGGGCATATTGCTTTGCTGCTGTCTGTCGGTCGGTCTGTTGGTCCACCAACAGTTTCCATTCATTTTCTTTGCAGAGGTTGCACATACTGAAATGAAGTTTGATATACAGATTTATCATAAGAATATCTAGGTCAAGTTCTGTTTTGGGTACGATCGAGCAATTTTTGACAGAGTTATGCCCCTTGGACTTAGAAAAATTCCAATTATTTGCAGTTTCTGTTCACTTTCTCTGCAGAGGTTGTACATACTGAAATGAAATTTGGCATACAGATTACTCAGACATAAAAATATCTAGTTCAAGTTTTGTTTTGGATACAATCGAGCAATTTTTGACAGAGTTATGCCCCTTGGACTTAGAAAAATTCCAATTATTTGCAGTTCCCGTCCATTTTCTTAGCAGAGGTTGCACATACTGAAATGAAATTTGGTATACAGATATATCATAAGAATATCTAGGTCAAGTTCTGTTTTGGGTATGATCGAGCAATTTTTGACAGAGACATGCCCCTTGGACTTAGAAAAAATTCCAATTATTTGGGGGTGGGGTGGGGGACATAAGTGTTTCACAAACACCTCTTGTTATGATATTTTTAAGATCCAGGGCAAATTGTGTTTTTCTTGTCTGGAAATCTGTCATTCTATATGTATGTCATAAACCTTTACCTTCCAGATAACTTTTGAAGTCTAGAGGTTAGAGATTGTATATTTTCTAAAATTATAGAATATTTTGGGTGATCTTAAATATATTTTAAATCATCTTGTCAATTTGTCAATGCAATTGTGTCCAGTGCCATAACTTTGTAACAGAGAAAAATTGAAAGATCATACTTGAATGCATATGATCAATGATTGTGACATGACTTAAATGCAAGATTATTTGAGGAAGTTCAAGGGCACTTGCAAAATAGGTGTAAAATTCATGTCTGTTCCATAATTTTATTTAAAAAGAAAAAAACATTAGAAATTCCTACTAAACATAAAGTTTACTTATGACTAAGAGTGTGTCTTGATCATGACCCAAATTTTCAAGGTTATTTAAAAAAAAAAATGTAAAATTCTGTCTTAGTCTTGTAGTGGTGAAATATTGAACACTCATACTTGACACAAAGATTGCTTATGACCTGAGACAGTTGACCTTGACCAAAGGTCATGTGGCCAAGTTCAAAATCCTTGGGGAAAAAAGTGTATCTATAATTCATGTTTAATCTATACTGAAACGCAAAAGAAATGCAACTAGCAGTAATCTACAAATATTTGAACCTTTTAACTAATGATTTTCAAAACTGATTACAGTTAAGTTAAACTCGATTTAAAAGCATCAAAGATTTGATAACAATGTTAAATGATTACCTTTTAACTTTAGAAAGTAACACATGACTGTTAAAACACCCCCCTTCTCGGCCATTCAATTATGCGTGGAAGACTGCCATGCACAGCAATTGCAGCTTGATTTCCACGATGCAGTAAGTTCATCAATCTCGGGAACTGAGCGAAAAAAATATTCTTTGCCATTTTTAAATGTCCGTTTTTCAGATGATGAAGTCGAATTTTCTCTAACCTAGCGCAGTGTAGTAACACTTGGACTTCCGGTCCACGGACTATCATTCATGCTAATGATACGTATGAGCCTGTTGAGGCGTGTTGTCGGGCATTTTTGCATCTGCAATTCTCCATCACGTTTATTTTCAGATTTTCCAGCTAGAGCATTTGAAATTGTACTTAAGTCATTTTCAGGAAGCCTTGGCATCTCTTCCGGAAACGAAAGGAGAATTTATTTTGCGAAATATTGCTGCATTACTTATGATAAACAGATACAAACCCTTAAAACACAGATTTTTGTCAAATTGTTTGTTAAACATGCAATTTTTTATTTCTGTTCAGCGGGCTCAAACTTAACTTCCGGTTTTGGCATGAAAATCATTCAACCGTTAAATTATCGATACTTACAATGTTGAAGATATCTGTACTTTTTAGATACAAAATTATATCCTTTATATGATTTTCCCCTCTAAAATAGGATGTTGCGTTTCTTTTGCGTTTCAGTATATAACTCTCTAATTGTGAGAATTGAAAGATGGTATTTGATATAAATTACTTATGACCTGAGGCTTTGTCATGGCCTTATTCCAGGGTCATTTGGGCAGGTTCAAGGTCAGTGGAAGAAAAAAACTGTATGATTCATGTCTGATCCATTTGCTTTCCAATTGTGAGAATTGAAAGACAGTATTTGACATAGATTACTTACATGTATGATCAAAAAGTTTGTCATAATCTTGACCCAAGTCATTTGGGCAAGTTCAGGATCTCTGGTAGAATAAATGTAAAATTTCATACTTCACAAAAATATTAATTATGATCTAAGGTTGTGTCATGACCTTGACCTAAGGCCATTTGTTGAAATTTAAGATTTCATTTAGAATAATGTATAATTCCTGTCCAGACCATAACTCTTTAATGGAAATATATTAATAGGTAATACATGTACTTCATATAAAGAATACTTATGACCAAAGGTGTGTCCTCTCCTTGAACCAAGGTTATTTTGACAAGTTCAAAGTCACTTTCAAAGAAATGTATAATCCCTGTGGTATCCATTTCCTGTAGAAAAAAAAATACGGGAAGCTCATTCTTGACAAAAAAAAAATTGTTGCAAGCTGAGGCTGTGATAGAACTTAACTCAAGTTCATATAGGAAATTCAAGGTCACTGGCAGAAAAAGTGTGTAATCTAGGTCTGTTTACCATTAGAAATGGCTGCTCTTGGGACATTTATGTTTTATTTATCAAAATATCTTGTTAAGTATGGTGGTCAAAGACCAGATAAATAAATGCATTGGTAAAGTGTATGTTGTCCTTTTTTTAGCTCACCTGAGCCAAAGGCTCAAGTGAGCTTTTCTGATCGAAATTTTGTCTGTTGTCTGTCATTGTCGTTGTAAACTTTTCACAATTTCATCTTCTTCTCCAGAACTACTGGGCCAATTTCAACCAAACCTGGCACAGAGTATCCTTGGGTAAAGGTTTATAAGTCTGAATAAAGAGTTAAGTTTGTTCAAATGAAGGGCCACACCCTCTTTTGAGGGGAGATAATTACAAATTAGTGAAAAATTAATGGCATCTTATAAAAATATTCTTCTCAAGAACCACTGGGCCAGGAAAAATGAAACTCATGTGGAATCATCCTCATGTAGTGTAAGTTCAAGTTTGTTCAAATCATGACCCCTGGGGGTAGGATGGGGCTACAATGGACGATCAAAGTTTTACATAGGAATATATAGGAAAAATCTTTGAAAATCTTCTTGAAACAGCAAAGCCATAATTGATCATATTTATATGGAAGCATCCTCAGGTGGTGTAGATTCAGGTTTCTTCAAATCATGACCCCTGGGGGTAGGGTGGGGCCACAATGGACGATCAAAATTATACATAGGAATATATAGGAAAAATCTTTAAAAATCTTCTTCTCAAGAACAGCAAAGCCATGATTGATCATATTTATATGGAAGCATCCTCAGGTAGTGTAGATTCAAATTTGTTCAAATCATGGCCCCCAGGGGTAGGGTGGGGCCATAATGGACAATCAAAGTTTTACATAGGAATATATAGGAAAAATCTTCTCAAGAACAGCAAAGCTATGATTGCATGGTCATATTTATATGGAAGCATCCTCAGATAGTGTAGATTCAGATTTGTAGGGGGTAAGGTGGGACCTTAATGAAAAATTCAAAGTTGTAGTGAAAAAAGTCACAGTTAGTAAAAGAAATATGTAAGCATATTTTGTAAGTGTAGATTCAATTTTGTTCAAATCACACACCCACCCACCCCTTTTAGGGGTAGGTCTGGACCACTTATGTATTACAGCTTTTTATACTGAACGATTTTTGCTTTTTTCCTAGCCAGGGTGCTCAGGCGAGCGATGTGGCCCATGGACCTTTTGTCTGTTTTGGGAAAAAAAATTTGAAATTTCTATTATTTCAACAGTTTTTGTTGAAGTTAAATAACATTTAAAACAAATACTACATCAGAATACACAGATAAGTGCTTGTATTTGTATATCTGTTTTTGTTTTTGATGAGAATGTTGCCATTGTTTGAGCTGTATATTGTTTTTGATAGGCCGGTGCTGCGGGGCTGTTTTTCCTGGGCTATGTTTCTCTCCACTGCCAACACATGCTGATGACATGCAGTGATATTCTGAGGGAGAGACCCATGTAAGTACTGTATACTATTTTACCCAGTAGGTTTATTTGATCCACTTCCCTTGTTGGAACTCTTGTGATATCTGCTGTGAAATTGGGCATAATCATACATGTTCCTTTCTTGTATTGTGTTCTTGTTTATCAATTATTTAATCTCGGTTTTTGAGAAATTTTCCTTGATATTTTCTCATAGTTTATGGGTACTAAATTTGATTAAATGGTATTTTTTTTTAGCTCTGTTGGTCAGAGACCAGAGGAACTTATGGGATAGTAAAGTGTCTGTCATCCATCCATCTATCTAGCTGTCTGTCTGTAAACATTTTTTTAAAAATGTTACTCTTCCTACAGTTCTGGTCTGATTTCAATATAACTCAGTACACAAGTAGACAACACTAAGATATGTAATTATGTGCATCAGTTTTTTTTATTTGGATGAATAGTGTTTCAGTAGTTAATAAAAATAGAAAATTCTCTGACATTCCTTTAAAGCACTTCTCCTACATTTTTGGTCTGATTTAAGTATAATTTGGCATGAAAGTAGACTACACTAAGATACATAATTCTATGCATCAGTTTTTGATTTTGATGAATGGTGTTGCCATGGTTACTAAAGATAGAAATTTCTGTGAAATTCTTTCAAAAGGCTACTTCTCCAACAGTTTTAGTTTGATTACAATAAATCTTGCAACAAAAAGAGACTAAACCAAGGACCATTGTTCTATTTATTGCTCTTTCAAGTGCAAGCGAAACTATTCTCTTCCTTTGTTATAATGAAGTACAAATCAGTAGAGCTACAATCTTGTCAGGGACTTCTGGTTTAAATAATTATTTGACCTAATAGAAAATTTCAGTAAATCTTAATTCTGCCGTCAGATCTATGGGACACAGTATTGGATATGCAGGAGTGGTGGAAAACTGCCTAGCAACAGGACCCCTCTGTCTACGGAGATTCCAGAATGCAGGGCGGTAAGGTTTAGGTTCTAGATGGTACTTGTCTCCATTTTGAAATGAATTAAGGAAAAAAAAAATTCAATTACCTTTTATCTGTATCTGTTGAAACTTCTTGATGTTGGGAAAAGATTTAATGAGGAAATGTTTTGGAAGAGAATCAGTGCAAATACGGTAAACTATCATATACATGTAATTCTTAGCCACAGTACTTTCCTATCTAATCACCTGTTCTTTTCTTCAGAATAGTGATCAATGTCTTCCTGATTGTGACCCAGCTAGGCTTTTGTTGTGTATATATTGTTTTTGTGGCCCAGAATTTCAGACAGGTAAAACAGAATGTTTTCTTGTGTTATATAATAGACTCCAAATGTTAGATAAATAAATATTCATTGCATATTAATGCACATACATAAGCATTATTCTGTTTCTAATTTCATTGATTTTCATTTAAACATTTTACAGTGCCTGATCTAAACCAGTGGTTGGTTATTATTTTATTTACATACACTGGACCTCTCCTCTGATTTGTCAGCACTCACAACCTGTGGCCTGTATTTTTGTAATTTTTATCTTTTCCCAATGCATTCATAAACCAAAAATAATGTTAGAACTTGTGAACCTTAGAAATAAGAGCCTGTCATTGTTCTATATAGTAAAACATGGTTATAATGAACACGCTTATGATAAATTTTTGCTTACAGCGAAATGATTTTATTCTCTTTAGATTTAATATGTAGTATGATCTTCACGGATATAACAAATTAAGTTTATAACAAATCAAAATCAATCGTCCCGGGTACTTTACTATATTAAACTGTGTTTTACTGTATGTTTTTCAACCTGAAATACCAAGTATTACATATGTTTCCTACATAGCTTTAATTGTGCAGTTTTTAGTTATTTTTTGCACATCTGAAAACCCACATCAACTTGAAAGTGAGTTGTCTTTTTGCAAAAAATTTGTCATCATACTTATGAAGTACTAAAAACATTCTCATGTTTTGGTGATTGTAAGGCAAAAATGAACACAAGATAATTTGGGTGTTTTGTCAGTGAGTTAGCAACTATGTGTCTGTGCTTTTTTTTTTACCTTCAAAAAAATATCCAAATTCAAGACTTAAGTTTAAATATTTATTTACATTGAATTTGAGGATTCAATTCACCAGAGCCCGTTTTTCATAAAAACTTAATACTAAGACCTAAAACTTCAGCTAAATATAAAATGTTGCAAAATTACTAATTTTTTTTAAAAAATTACTTGCATAAAAATACCTCTTAAAACTCTTTTTAAAAGTATTAATACTGTTTTAAATTAATGCAAAGAAAGTTATTCACAAAATTACAGTTTGGTCTTAGCCGTAAGTTCTTTTGTAAAATGGTTCCCAGGATATTATGTATTCAATATAAAGTACATAGTTTGATCTAACTTTTCTGAAGATTTTGTTAAGTTTTGAATTTCAAACTACCATCTGATTCACTCTGTCATTCCCCTTTATGTTAAGGTACTCCTTTGTTGTAGTTGATTCACTCTGCCACACCCCTTTATGTTATGGTACTCTTGTGTTGTAGGTGATATTGAGCAGCAATAAGGCAAACATCCACCTTGATATGATTATAATGGGGATAGAACTAATTGTAATCATCATCTACTGCACCACAATACAGAGTCTACACGGCCTTTCCTACTTCTCACTCATCGCTAACTTCCTGAACTTCGCCGGCCTCTTCTTTGTCATATTTTACGTTGTTCAGGACACTCCTCTGCCGAGTGAGAGACCAGCATTTGTAGGATGGTTTGATCTTCCTATGTATTTTGGAACAGCTGTCTACGCTTTTGAAGGCATTGGTTTGGTAAGTAACATTTAGAATGAGGGAAAGTGGAAATAATCAATTCAGGAGATATAATCATTAAATGTAGAGAAACTTCAATTTCTGAAATTTTATATACATCTTTGGTATTGATGCATTACTGCTTCTTCCAAGTAAAATCCAGTAAATAAATGGCAATTCACAGGAAGTATCTTATTGACTACGGAAATATTTTATTTGTGATAATAAACTGTATACTGTAAAGAAATCCCTACAGGTGATGCCGCTGAAAAACAAAGCTCGGGATGAGATGGACTTTTCCAGGAGATATGGACTCCTGACCTTGGGAATGACCATTGTAATTGCTCTCTACATGGCCATAGGATTTCTAGGGTATCTCAAGTATGGGGATCATGCCTTAGGGAGTATCACCCTAAATCTGCCACCAGTAGACATGTAAGTCAAACTCATCCATCACACTAAATCTACCACCAGTAGACATGTAAGTCAAACACCAACATCACACTAAATCTACCACCAGTAGACATGAAAGTCAAACACCAACATCACATTAAATCTACAACCAGCAGACATGAAAGTCAAACGCGAACATCACACTAAATCTACCACCAGCAGACATGAAAGTCAAACACCAACATCACACTAAATCTACCACCAGCAGATTGTAAGTCAAGCTCCTTCATCACACTAAATCTATCACCAGAAGACAAGTACGTCAAGCTCACATTACACTGCTTTTGCATAGACATCTACAGATTTTTAAAAAAATAATATAAATATGATGGAATTACATATATATTTCAAATATTTTTTTTAATACCCAGAAGTTTGAAGAGTGTGAAGACTTATAAGTTATTTGTGAATGCAAGTATGTTTGACAATGACAGTAACAGATCAAAAACCTGTAGATTTTGATTCCAACTTGGAATTTTTAAGTCAGTGCAGGAAAGAATCCCACATTCACATTATTGCATATGCCTTATAATTATATGCATGTATTTTTCAGGCTCTCAAGATTGACCAAAATAACATTTGTTGTTTCTGTGTTTGTGACTTATGGACTTCAGTTTTATGTACCAGTTAATATAATATGGCCAAAAATAGAACGCAGACTTTCAAGTTCCAAGGCCAGATCTGTGGGCAATATTGTGTTTCGAATTTGTGTTATTCTGTTTACAGGTGAGTATCTAAAGGCCTATATCATGATGTCAGACATAAACTGTCAAATTGATAGGAAATTTAATGCATGTACATGTATGTATGATTTAGCTATATTTTAATCACCACTGTTGTGAGAGCACTGGGACATTAAATTTCATCTGTCAATCTTTCGATAGAACTTTCTATTTCACATGTGTATTATCTTTGACATGACCTTTCAGAATGTACTGTGATTTTGACCTGATGACTCTGAACTTGATGTTGACCTACTTTCCAAAAATTTTAAGTTTGATCCTTGAATGAAAGACAGTAGGGCTTTCATATTTTTTCACATGATATTACCTGTGACAAGACCTTTGCTAATGTACTATGATCTTTAACTTTATGACCATGAATGTGTTTGTTAGATAAGTAATCTATAACAAACTGTATATTTTGCATGTTTGTATGTTTGTTAAACTTTATCTCATCAATTATTTAATTCAGTCACTTGGTGGACTGAAAGTTTAAAACTTTAACAGAGTTGATGATGTTAGATATTTTAATGCATGATTATGTTTTGGTATCACTATGAGACTTACAGATAGGAATACATGTGTCTAAATAAGATCAACTCTCAAAAAGTAAAGAATTTGATCATTTAGCCTATTAAATCCACAGTATGTTGTTTATTTCGTAAGTGTTATATAAGTGCGATCCTGACATCTGCAATCTGTTACAATTTTGTTTGTATGTTTGTAGGTGTGATAGCTATGGTAATCTTTATCTGTATTCTGTGATATTTCTCTCTGTATGTTGTAGGTGTGATAGCTATGGTAATTCCTCACCTGGACCTTTTGATAGCTCTGATTGGTGCTATGGCTAGCAGTTCATTAGCTTTCATTTTTCCACCTATCATTCAACTAGTGACTCTCTCAGCAGACAGCAGTCGCCCCTCCGTTTTGGTTATCCTTAAAGACGTTGCCATTATGTTGCTAGGAATTGTAGGTTGTATAACAGGAACATATGCCGCCATTCTGGGAATCATCGATGTTTCATGAAATTAACATGTATTTGTATTGCTTATGTATTCTGCCTTTGTCTTATTAGTTATGTTAAATATGAATAATGACTCAAATTTATGAATGACATTTACTGTCTTTGTTCTGTTTCCTTTTTTGTGGATGACTACATGTACAAATCGTGAGTTTAATATTTAATAGAGACATTATCTTAGATGAATAAGAATTTCACACTGATAAAGCTGCTGAATAAGGTATAATCAGGGTCAACTAAATGTCAAGGGTCAAATAGAAAAACAAGGTATTACAAGACCAAATTATAACCCCTAATATAATGTAAAAATCAGATTAGTTAAAATTGTGATAGTTTGTAATTGAAAAACTATTAATTTCCTCAGTTTGGATGAATTTTCATCAAATTTTAGATCTGACTCATTTTGAAATCACAGAGCTCAAGGGTTTTTAATGTATGAAATGTGTTTGGCACTATACTGCATAAAATATTTAAATGATCAGTGTGCTGTATGATTTCTGCAGCTAAATATACTTATAAATGATGATTGAACAATTTTGTAACCTTTTTGTTTGCTACCAAGATCAGTTTTGAACATGCATAATCAAGGATAATTTCTATGATCTTTTGAACTATACAGATATACACTTAACAATTGGTCAGTGAACATGGTGAAAGTTATAATCAATAACTTGATGTCAAATTCATTTCATATGAAAAAATGATAATCTACATGGGCATTGTAATTCCTTTCTTTTAAAGTCAGTCTTTTTCATAATCTTCTTGAATTACATAAAAGGGTAAGTAAAACATATGCATAATAGGTATGTATACATAAAAAGGCAATCATATCAGTTTCTAGTCTAATTAAAATGAGTTAGTATTGAAGATTTATCTGTTATGCAGAGCATTGGCATCAGATCTTTCTATATGTTTAATTTCATGATGACGTGTTACATGTATTGTGGTTAATAGTAACTATATATAGTAATTTGTGCAATATATAATTGCAAAATTTTGATTTAGTGCCAACTGTGCCATGCTTGATATTAGATTTTTTTCTTTATTCTTATTGAATGATATTTAAAACAGTCTTATCTGCCAAAAAAGATTCATTTTATCTAACAAGACAGTATATATTCAACACTCAAGTTGAACTTCAAAGCTATTCTTGATAATATGATATTAAGTACATCTAATCACATTAATACACTTGTATAAAAAAAAAAAATACATATTTATTTTAGTTTAAATTGATAAGTATGTATTTTTTATTTTTAGAGACTTCAGATTAAGTAAGCTATTTTTACTGACAATAATTGTATGTTTCTCTTTAATGTATATTGCAGGCAATTAATAAGTAATCTAAAAATATTTTGTATGGGAACTAATATCTATGCAGTTTATTTTGTGTTTCTTGAATACTAGGTTAAAGATAAATCATATGTTTAAATTTTTGTTTGTTGTATTTATAATGACTATGTACAATTGCAGTGTGAATTTAGTCATGAACCCACCCCTGTACATACGATGTGCTAAATTAGTACTGGTCCATGTATTGGTAACAAGAAAGGAGAAAATGTATGGCTAGACCATGGATATTGCCTGGATAGCTCAGTTGGTAGAGCGCCTTACTAGTGATGTAAAGGTCCCTATAGTTTGATTCCTGGTCCAGCCATACATTTTCTCCTTTCTTGTGACATATATGTCCTGATTCAGTGTGAGAGAACCCTATTAAAAATTTGATTCCTGGTCCAGCCATACATTTTCTCCTTTCTTGTGACATATATGTCCTGATTCAATCTGAGATACAGCAGTACTGTAGAACAATTTACAAACAATACAAAAGTGTTTATGTCACATCCATTTCTATGGAAAATTCTCATTGTTTAGGTATACATGTATCATCAAATGAAATAATTTGTAGAAACGAAAATTTATTTGATTTAATTCATTTGATGATACATGTATACATATTACATAACAATGAGAATTTTCCATAGAAATTTTATCAGTTTAATATTCTCCTGTCCAATAGGCAATATAAATCCTGATACAACATCAAGGGTCTTGTGTCAACAGGTTGCCATGGCACCCTTGACAAACTTCATTTGATATCTTACATGCTGACTGCAGTGATGTCTTTCGGGAAAATTACAAATCATGATTGTTTTTCTTATCTCTCAACCAATCACATCAAGTCCTTCTGTGATGAACATGTAACGTGCATTTTAGATTTATTGATGAAGGGTCTTGAAAAGAGTGAAAACGTGAGATAAATTTTATGGTCGGGATCGAGATCTAGAAATACAAACCAACATGTCTGCGCCCAACACAAAATTGAAAATATTGAAAAGTTAGAAGTTTTCCTTTAGATTAAGTGAGTGGACACCTGAGACTCACTGGACTTGTAACTACTATAGTATCTGTCAACTTATATTGAGACTACGCTCCTGCAAGCCCGTAGATATTATTAGGTTACCCTTTAGCTGTTTAGCACAGTCGGTAGAGCCACACTGTTTATGTTTTAACAAATATCAATAGGTATATACATGTTCCAAGAACCTGTGGATTGAGCGTCGAATTTTATAAATCTGGGGATTGTAGGTTAAGCTACATTGCCGAACTCCCACCTCCAAACTAAGCTCCAGCTAAGTTTTCAAATGTAGTAGATGTATATAATAAGATATGGCCTTTTTCCAAAAGAAATAATATTGAGAGCTGTCAGGCCTTTTGCATTATGCTAGAATGCTCCATGTAAGAATTTTAAGTGATCATTGTATTTGTCTCAACAATAGACTGTTTCTTGATAACTGTGTTACTGCTCTTTTGCAAGCTAGCAAATGATACATGTATAGCTGAGTGAAATATGATGAAAAAGCAATTGTTTGATATACGTTATTTAATTATCTGTTCAACAAAACAACAAACGTTATTAATTTGCCCTGCAAAAGAGTAATGCTGCAGTTATCGTGAAAGGGCTAATTGGAAAAATTATCTTGAATGTTCAATTATTAGTATTAAATTTATTCATCACCATGTTGGTATAAAGTCAAAATAACAAATCAAATGACGGACAACAGAAAAAAGAAAAGGGAAAATATTATAATGGCTACAGCATGCCAGACAAATTCTCACAATCTTTATAGTCCATGGATTTGTTTTCTCTGCATAAAGCATGTATCTAAATAGTTACATGAATGTTTTGTAGTATCAATATGTAAACACAGAGGCGTAGTCACAAACTTAAAATTTGGGAGGGGAGGGGGCTCAAATCCAAGAAAGTTCTAAAACGTGTAATATAAAGAAATTAACAGGCCTGTAGGAAGCAATTTCACTTTGAGTTGGCACAACCATATATTTTCAGTTCAAATTCCTTGACAACAAAAAAAAAAAAAAAAAAAAAAAGGTCATCAGACGTTATTATTGAGGCGCACAATGATATAGTAGCTATGTTTTCTATAGTATTCTAAATATATATATATAAAATAAATATCGGAGGGCAAAAGATACAAGGTATATTACATTACTGTTACTTCAAGAAAATTGCTTACTCAGTTGTTGATGCAAATAAAATAAATTTGCCATAAAATGAGGTTTACTATAATTTCATCATAACTGTGATTTTGTTCTACATTAAGTGGGGGGGGGGGGGGGCACAGACATACTCTTGCCCCCCCCCCCCCCCCATCTGAAAGTAGGGGGCTAGTGCCCTGCTGCCCCCCCCCCCCCCCAAATCGGCTAAAAGAATCTGAGTTACGTGTCTTCCAGAGCAAAGATAGTTTAAGGTACAAGGGAGAAATGTAGTGGTTTTGGCCTGGATAGTCCATTGGTTAGAGCACTTGACTTGTGATGCATAGGGGGCCCAAGTTCAATTCCTGGTCCAGCCATAGGCACTTGATGTCATATTTTTCTTGTGATAAGAAACATATATAATGTTAAGTGCCTGTGGGTCAAGCCACACAGTTTCTCCTTTCCTGTCACATATGATAACAAACTAAATTTTGATAGACCCATGGACACTACTTCAAATCAACTTGTGCAAGAAATGAGCTGTGTTGTCTATGCAGTGTTCTTTTTTAATAATTTATCTAAAACTTTTATTGTAGGTACAGCAAAATAATAATGTTTTATATGATAGAATCTTGGGGAATTAGCTGAGTCATATGCCCACGTCTATCTTATGGCTGTGCAGGTATATCTGGAATTTCACATACAATTTACCAGTCAGTTAAACAGTAAGTACAGTGCTAAGGACACTGTGATCCTTAACTTCTCATCATTTTAACTCTATATGGCTTAGTCTTTAAATAAAAAGTTATCAAAAGTTCCTGTGATGCTAATTAAGGTCAACTCCTGTTAAAAGGAATGTGTCTGGTTTCTATAGGTATTATAACTGGCATTATAGAAGCTTGATTCAAGGAGGGCTTGAAATGGTTTGCATTGCTTGATTATTGTGATGTGCTGAATATGAGATTAGTAGTGACTGGCATGATTTCCTCTGTCAAGAGACTTGAACCCTGTGTCCAGGTCTTCAGAAATGTCACAAGTCTATGGAACAGGGAGTATTCCTTGAGAAGTCATGCAGATTCCTGGAGGATCAATCCAATAGAGGATTTACAGGACTTTGTTGCTGTCCCACTTATAAAGAAAGAAAACTATCTATTTAACCCATCTCCAGAGGACATAGAGAAGGGACACAATCTCTTTATACAAAAACCTGGGCATGTTATCAAAATGGTGAAATCAGTGGTAGATCTAGAAAAGCTACCAGTACAGAATATTCCAGAGGTTTGTGTAATTATTAGCTATAATGAACTCTTTGTTCCCATAGTTAAGCAACTGGGAGAGAGATTCAGTATTTAATGTGGTGAATGTAATAGCTGAGGAAAGTAAAGCTGATCACAGTCATTACTGTGGACATATTCAATGTCACAGTTTCTTAAATTTCTACGCAACACAGATATTTTAAAATTTCTTCTGGTTACTTAAGTAATCTGTTTATCTCCATCATCCTTACCTAGTAGGAAAGCTTGCTGGAATTAACACCACTAAATATTTCTTCTGTACAGGTATCCTTTGTTGGCCAAAGTAATGTTGGAAAGTCCTCACTAATCAATGCATTGTTTTGTAATGCTGTGAACACTAACCTAGTCAGGATAGGTAAAACACCAGTAAGTAAAGGTAGATAACACAGGTGTAATCTGTTAAACTTGTAGCATATTTTGGAATTCTCTCATCAATACTTAGGATTTTATCCTATATTTTTCTAAGCTAAAGTAAGGGATTTGTTGTGTATTTTGTGTTGTTCTTGTAGGGATTGACCAAAACTTTGCTGTTTTTCAATGTGGGTAAACAGCTTTCCCTGGTGGATATGCCAGGCTATGGTACAAACATGCCATCCTATTACACAGAGACCATGCACACCTACCTCAAGACCAGAAGAGAGTGAGTTCTATTTAATCTTGTAAAGATGCAAATAATGAGTAATGTTTGCTAAAATAGCATGATTATGATGATGTGTTTACAGTAGTCTCACAGAGTGAGCAATTTTGAAATCAATTGGTTTTATATATGTGATTTGGACCCATTAGTTTAAACTATAAGAAACTAGTGCTAATTGTAACGGGAACCGTTACAGATGTTCCCCAAACGGCTCCCCAATCCCTTATGATGCCCCATTCCCTACAAGCTTCAATAAATTAGACAATACTTTTGTAATATAGATGGACACTTTATATTTAAGGGTATTTCATTGGAAAACTACTCCGATATAGCCATATGGGTATTAGCTAATCAAATTTCAGTGCATGTGCTTGCACATGTTTTCTACATTTTTCACATTAATTTTCTTATAGTGTCTCACAATACATACATTTGTGTTAAATATTAAAGAATTTCATTGATAAATAAGAGAGATGTGACCATTTAAGTATTAGCCAATCAGAATTCAGCATACGCGCATGCATGGCCTTGCATTCAGTTTTGATAGTATCATAATGTAGGAGCTCTATGTGCCTTTCCATGTCGTAAATTTCATCCTGTTTTGTTGAAAACCAAGGGAGTTATAGACATTTAAAGTTTCAACCAATCAGATTGCAGCACACCTGCATGCGCGTGTTTTCAAGAAATTTCCTATATAAAATGTTGTAGCACCTTATAATATATACTTATATTCTAAATTTCAAAGTATTTTGTCAAAAAACAAGGAAAATATTGAGATTTTTGTATCAGCCAATCAGAGGAGAGCGCACGTGCATGCGCGTGAGTTCACGCTAATTTGACCATGTCATCTTGTCTAGACTACTAATATATCTTTATATTTTGAGTTTCAAAGCAATTCATCAAGAAATATAAAAGTTACGGCTTCATCAAGTATATCAGTCATTTCACTCATTGCACGTGCGCGCACGTGCATGCAGGTGCGCGCAAAATGACCTTCGTTCCGAACACCTACACAACATGCCTATTAACCCTAAAAAGGTTCCATGTCAATCGGATGAGTGGTTCTATGAGAACACTCCCGGACAAAAAAGTACCGGAGAAGAAAATAGAAAAAAAGAATAATAATAATAATAATAATAAGAAACAGAGTAAAAACAATATGTTCCCAAACTTCGTTTGGGGAACATAATAAAACATTGATAATTGGTATGAGTAAAGATTAAATCAGGTCAGATCAAGGTCATATACTAAGGTTAAATTTGAAGGACCATGAACATCAGATTTTGCTATGTTTGAGGCTCTATATGTCAATAAAGTGTTGACATTTGATGGAGTTGGCAAGAAAAGAAAAAATAAGTACAGGGTTAGAGAATGGGTGTGTGTAGAAGTGGCTTTAGGTATGTTATTTATAAGGATTTCACATCCTTAGCAGCAGTGGCTGGTGGGTAAACTAATAGCTCAGTCAGATGAGGCAGACTGGATTTTAAAGCTAACTGATCAAAATAATAAGTGGTATGGATGTCTAATTCATGATGAAATTCTTTTATTTTAGACTCTGTAGGTCGTTTTTATTAGTGGATAGTGAGCAAGGACTTACCAATTTAGATAAACAGGGACTAAAGATGATGGAGAACCTTGCCAAACCTTATGCTGTATGTCTATTTTTATATTGGGCAAGTTGGCAATAAATGTTTACCTATTCAGAGTATATCATGTTTTATTAACACGTATTTGACAGATTGTTATGACAAAGATTGACAAACCCAGAAGATCAGTTCTTGTGAAAAATTTGATGGAGGTTTTAGACCATGCTAACAAGCACACACATATCTGCTTTCCTCAGCCATTTCTTGTTTGGTAAGTACTTTTACCTTATGTCAAGAAATGAACAGGTTAATTGCCATAATTTCCTCATCTCAAATCATATTTTTTCAGTGCACCTTCATTAGCTGGGATCATGTACCTGCAGACTTTTATTGCCCATGTGACAGGAAATTTACAGCTGATGTGACAGGAAATTTACAGCTGACATGATAGGCAATTTACTGTTGATATAACAGGAAATTTACAGCTGATTTAACAGGAAATTTACAGCAGATTTAACAGAGAATTTACAGCAGATGTGATAGTTTACAGCTCAACTCAATTAAAAGAGAGAATTGTGTTCACACACCATTTGTAAAGGACAGTAAAATATTTCACATAAAGTGGGCAGGAAATGGAAACCAGAGGACGGAGGACTGAAAATCTGATAGATTGACAGATTAATTAAAAACAGTAGATGATTTGTGGTTGACATTTTTATTCAATGCCATTTTATTTTTGTAAAATAAATAAGTGACAAACAATATCAATGTGTTTTGTGTAAGATTATAAAAACTATCACAGTGGAATTTTCAAAAATCAGAAATTTATAAAAGTGAACAGGTGTACCAAATAATAGAAATTTAAAACACTTTTTTAATAAAATAAAAATTATTGGTCTCATTACACAAATACTGTATATTTAAATACTAGCATTATTACAAGTTGAACATACAAACTTACAGTGTAAAAATATTCGTCACAACAGTTAAAATTACAGTAAATGAATAAAGACTGGTCTCTAGCATATATCAGTACATAATTTATTTTTAAAAACTGCACTTTTCAGTACTTTCATCCCAGTTAACTGTTAAAATGTTTTAGTACATGTATTGTCAAACTGAAGTATCTCGCGGTGCTAAAAAAATGCTTTACTTAAATTACATAGGAAATCTTTACAGAATATTTATTACTTATCTGATATACAGTATGTCTACATGTACATATACATACTACTTTTATGTATATTTTTGGTATAAATAATAGAGAAACATTTCACTTTCTACTACTATAATTCTGATTAATAACAGTGATAATGTTGTGAACTGTAAACAGTGGGCAGGCAATGCATACACAACCCTGAGCTTAATAATAGCGGCTAAGGATGGATTTGTGGAGAATATGTTCTTAAATAAATAATTAATAAAAACTAGACAAATACATATACATGCATAAGTCCTAAAAAAAAAATCATAATGGGACATACTCATATAATTAACAGTCAGGAATATAATTACGTGATATCATGCTCTACAATAGAAATTGATATCAAAAATACAATTTGAAAGCTATTAATATAAAATTAGTCATATAAATTGAAATTCTATCTGAGCCTATTAGTTGGTTTGTGGGCATAAATATAAACTATGGTATTATACATTCTCAACTTTCAAGTTGCTCTTTTGTAATATAAATGTCAAGTGGAGATGAGACTCATAGGCCTCAAAAGTCAACAAAGTACCTAGAGTTAAAAAATAAACTAGTCATGTCTGTCAGGTACAAATTCCTGAAGTGTCTCTGCTTAAACAAAAAATATAATTTTTTTTCTTGTCAACAAGCTTTTAATGTTTTCTTGTTACTTATTATAATACTCATATTTTACTCCCATTGACCTTGACCTAGATCTATTCTGTGACAGACTCTAGGTCATAAGCAACCGGTGTATGACTTGAGAGCATTGAATGCATTTTCATTTTCTTAACCATGTAAAAGGGGGAGGGGCTTGAAATTCATAGTTTTGTACCAGTTTACATAAAACAATATAATTTGTCAATATTGTTTTAGCTAGTTCAAAGCAGAAGCTGAAAATTCTCACAAATTTATGACCAATAGACAAAAAATTATAACAGACCAATACATGTATAGATAGCAGTATGCTACCAGAGTGACTTAAGTAAGGCTTAACACAATGAGAGGCATATTAAAAAAGGCTGATCAGATATACGCATTTTAATAACACACACAATAATACATTTATATTAGCACTTTACAAAGTGTTTGCTGACTTGCTGTATCACACAGTTCTTGTGTAGACATTTTATAAGCACTGACATTTGATGATGAGATACTGGCAACTGATAAGGCATTTTAGGATTTAATCAAGGTGATATTGGTACACATTCTAGATTTATATTATTCATGCAAGCAAACTATTTAATTAAATTATTGATATTAAAAAAAAAAAAAATCTAAGAAACACATGTACATTGCATATGATCTTTTATATGTGTACAGTATTTCTACATTTAAAAGTGTTTAAGTGATGAGAGCATATTCTAAGCTGGCAATGTAATGCTGATGTCATCAACCATCCAAAAAAGACAACTTCTGGCCACAGAGTGGGTGGGGCTATGTACGTTTAATGCTGTCAATCATCCACAAAAGACCAGCTACTAGCCACAGAGTGGGTGGGACTATGTGTGTCTTCCTTCATTGCTACTCTTCTACTGGAAACAGCCTAAATAAAAAGAGTAAACACAATCTATAATTTTAAATTAATATGTAAACTTCAGAAAAGTAAGCTTATTTATAAAAATATTAGGTATCATTTTAAAACTTTTCGGGATGTAAATAAGGGTTGGTCACTTGGTCAAATCCCATAAAGCCAAAGGGCTTACCAACTCGTATTTATATCCCAATAAATGTTTAAAAATGATACCTTATTACATATATTTACATTTGTGATGGATTTATAGCAAATATTTGTGTACTATAGTTTTAAACCTATAAAATGATTTTTTTCAAGCCTCAACGGTATAAATTGAATGTGCTGAACACGTCGACCACTTATGATGTCACTGTGAAATTAACTCAATCATTTAAGACTTAACAAAGAATTTATGGTCATGTGATGAACCTGTTTAAGGTTCATTGATACTCTGATAAGACAGATAACTCTTATTGACATAAATGTCCATTATTCCTTTATAGATTTGTAAAGTTGATATGTTTTTTTGTTTAATTTTGCCCTGCAAGCCATGATAGAATTGCTTGTATTTTACTTATAAAACACATTTTTTTCAGAAAATCAATTTAAAGTTAAAGCAACATTTTGTATGAATTAGCAGAAGGTTTATGAACCTTTAATACAAACTTAAATATGTCTTATTGTTCAAAAAGTGCTATACAAGGGAAAACATTTACAAATGTAAATATTTTAAAGTACAACATTTACTTGCTACTCGGGAAAAATGCTTAACTAACTTTTCATCATCAAGACAAATAATGAAGAAAATACTTGATCCTTTGGCCCATATGCTAATTCATGCATTACATTTGAATTGAATATTGACAGATACTTGATGAGCATGCATATAATGCCTTTATCTGTATTTATAAGAGACAAAATCTCTTGCCCGGAAGCAATCAAGTGCCTGCTTTGACTGAGATATTACCTGTTTGGAATATCTGCTATAGATGATATATTGACTGGGACATTGTCTGTTTGAGTATGTCTGCTATAGATGATATGGTGCCCTTGCTGACTGGTTGAGATATTTACCTGTTTATTTCTGCTATAGATGACGTCGTGCCCTTGCTAACTGGTTGAGATATTTACCTGTTTGAGGATTTCTGCTATAGATGATATAGTGCCCTTGCTAATTAAGTGGTTGAGATATTTACTTGTTTAAGTATTTCTGCTATAGATGATATAGTGCCCTTGCTAATTAAGTGGTTGAGATATTTACCTGTTTAAGTAATTCTGCTATAGATGATATAGTGCCCTTGCTAACTGATTGAGATATTTACCTGTTTGAGGATTTCTGCTATAGATGATATTGTGCCCTTGCTGACTTGGCTCAGATCTTGCAGTTGATAAGGATGGGGTTCATCTGTTGGCTGAAGCATTTCCCTCTGTTCTCGCAGTTCAACGGATTTCAACATAAATCTAGTGTTTTCAGAATTGAATTTAGTTCTGAGCTGTGTCTCAGATTTTGAAGGCTGCTTACGGTGTGGGGAGGTGGACGAAGGAAATGTAGCTTTTAGGGGGGATTGTGAAGGGGAGACAACTGAGAATCCTGTCTGTGAGGAGGGAGATGGTCCTGGTAAATTCTGGACAGGAAAAGGTGGGGGTGGAGGAGGGGGAGGTGGTGGTGGTGGGTTTTCTGGGATCAATATAGGGGGTGGCATCGTTTGTGAAGGGGGTGTTCTTTTTCTGGAGCGGTCACTTCTAGCACTATCAATTCGTTCTTTTTCATCAACCCATGCCTCAATACTCTGCCTGGCTGTTCCCAAGGACAAAGGGGCACCAGTCTGTTCCCCTATCACTTTCACCTTCTTTGCATCATAAAACTTGGAGTTAAGTTCATCTAAGATTGATCCATTTTTGCTTTTGCTGACTGAACCATTCCCTTTCATGTTGGTGTCTGCTACCACTGTGAAGGAATTAGATTCATTTTTTAATAGTCCTCGGTCTGTTTCCAGGCTGTCCCTCATTGGCATTTCCTCTAAACTATCCTCATCAATGCTGTCTGCCTCCTCAATCTCCTCAGGAATATCCTCACTCTCTTCCTCAATTGCAACACTCGACATTGTACACACACCAGCTTCTGGGGAGGTCTTCAGAGTCTCTGATACTTTTGTTTTGGGGTCACGTATTGGTGATAAACCACTGTCCTTCTCTTTTGGACTAGAATTAGATTTGTTTGTCACTTGTGTCTGGTGGGTGCTTGATTTCAGTGTATCTCCACTACCAAGTCTAAGCTTAAGTTCATCCTGAAGTGAACAATGTGTAGCACTTTTTGATGATCTTGGAGTTGGCTTTGGAGTTTTGGCAGATCTTTCTTCATTATTAACCCTCTTCTTTTCTGACACATTTTCTGGAGTCTTTTCTGTTGGATTTTGTCTTCTAGCAGAATTTCTGTCAGTTGAGGCTCTTAGTTTATCTTTTTGTTTTTCTAGAGTTTCACAGTCTAAGGAAAGCCTGCTGACACTGAATTTTGGAGAAGCTGTTTCCTGTTTCTCTGTTGGTGATTTTGAATTGTTCTTTGAATTCTTTTCCATGGTTTTAGCTGGTTCAGGTATTGCAGGAGAGCTCTCACTTTCCAGAGCCTTAAGATTCAGACTTAAATCAACACTACTATTCACTCCCTGATCAGGCTTTGGAGATGGAATACCCAATTTATTTTCAGTTAAGGCATCAGGAAATATGAAACTCTCATCTGAAGTGTCAGAATCCAGACTTGATCTTGGACGAGGAGTGGGGCTGTCATCAGGGATACACAGGGTAAGACATTCTGTTGTTGGCACATGACTGTCATGTGACACTCGAATATCCTGAACAAGTGTGCGTACGTTTTCTGTATCCAGGGTGTTGCTGACTAGACTGATAATGGTGCGTGCTGACTGGACATCTTCTAAAGCCACAGGGGGAATTCCTGCCTCCTTAAATAGCGCCTGCCAATCTGGGGGGAAGGTCATATTGTCCAGTTTAACCAGGATGTCCTAGAGTCAAAAATTCAAGAAGATAGTCAAACATATCAATTTCAAACCAACAGTACCCTAAAAATGCTTAGAAATTATGGATATTAAATATTTAACTAGAATTTTCCTTAATATCTAAAGACTCATCATTCACAATAACACTGAAATGAAGAAGTGATTCTGTAGCCCTAACACCATGATTTAACACAATACCCTGAATGGAGGTCTCCTCGTCGGGAGAGGATCCCAGCATTTCTTGATGAAGCTGGCCAGCTGTGCAGGACAACACTCTGGGATATCTGGTCTCTTGTTTGTACGAACCTTCTCCAGAATCTATGTATCACATCATTATAGTTTTTATTTCATGTACCTTCCATAGTTAAAAATATTTTTCATACTTTTCATACAAGTATATCTTTTATAACTGGAATGGTTATTCTTATTCTTAGATAAGTGCAGTGGGTAATGTAAACATAGAAAATACACTAGAGATGCAAGAAAACTTCCATGAATATATCATCCTTGTATAATAGCTCCTTTACAATGTATATACCTTGGTAAACATATATATAAAGACCCATAGTAATTTCCATGTTTACAAATCTTGATTTATTATCTGGATTTAATGTTTGGATTTTCTTGGAATTAATTGATTGATGATAAATGTTTACCTGATATACAGAACAGCCTTCATATGGCTGTTTCCTGGTCAACATTTCCCACAAGACAATTGCAAAGCTGTAGACGTCAGCCTTTGTAGTTATGTCCCCTGTCTCCAGTAGTTCTGGAGCCATCCAGCAGGGGGAGCCCTGGACTGGCTTACATTTGGAGGTTTTACTGGCCCTCTGATCTGCTTCATGTCTTCAATGTACCAATTAAAAAAACATTCAGAAATCAATTCTGTAATCATTAAGACATTATTCAATCTAAGTATTAAGTCAAATGTTCAGGGAATGATCAAGCTGATTATATGATAGATTCTGGGCATATTTTTGCCTATGCACATGGTTTTATTATAGAGTCTGACATGTTCTCAACATATGAAAATTTTAATGACACGCAATGACACTTTAACTCCTGATGGGGGAAAAATACTGTATAATCAATGCACCTGAATTTTGAGAATCCAAAGTCTGCAATCTTTGCCCTGTTGTCTCCACACAGTAACACATTCATTGACTTGAGATCTAGATGTAGGACTGAGGGCTTGTGTTGATGAAGATAGTTCATACCCAGGGCGATGTCGTGAGCATAGCGAAAAAACTCAGCATGATCCAGAGGGGGGCTGTTAGTGTAAGCATTGATAAGTAGACTTCAAAATGGAATGACATATACAAGTAATCGTGCCAGTATGTACTGGATATTCAAACTGCAACTCACCCTCAAACCCAATTAACAAAAATAAATCATAAGTTTATTAAATACAAAATAATATGTTTACAATATTCAGTATATACATGTACAAGGACTCTTCTAAATGTGAATCATATATTATAGCATGGACAAGTTCCTGTAACTCAACTATATTTTTTCATCTCACTCGCTTTATTGCAAACCACTTCTCCTAGTCTATGTGTAATAAATGGTTGTCTGATCCTGACAAGTAAGAGTGATAACTATATCCCTACTACGGTAATCTGTTTCAGGTTCTGGAAAAGTTGATAACACAGGGCTCTGTTTGTGCCATCTTTTCTATGAATGTGACTGTTTGTGCAATGGTATCTTTTCTATGATTGTGACTGTGCTATATTATACTTAAGGCTGCACAATAATATCGATATTCCAGTATATTACAATTCGTTAACAAAAAATATTGTATTATGATACGTTTTTCCTGTACCAATATGCCGGCAAAATGCTTGGGCTTTAGATTTATAAAGTAAAATATGAAATTTAATGAGTCAGAAACGTTTTCAATCATGCCAAACAGTACCTAACGGTAAAGGTTTCTGTTGTATGGTTGCATTTTGTTGCCAAACTGTAGTGAAATCAACTAGAACTTTTTTGTTACAACGTATTTATAAAAGTTTTATATACACTCTGCTTATAAATGAAGGTTAATAAAATTATAAGAAAAATGCATTTTACCTGTTATTAAAAATAATGCAATACATATCACAATAAGGTTCCAAATATTGCAATATATCGCAATATGAAATTCCTCACCGATACCCAGCCCTAATTATATTGGTTTTCTATGATTGTGACTGTTTGTGCTATCTTATACCATTTTCTACGATTGTGGTTGTTTGTGCTATCTTACACTGGTTTTCTATGATTATGACTTTTTGTGCTATCCTATATTGATTTTCTATGATTGTGACTGTTTGTGCTATCTTACATTGATTTTCTATTATTATGACTGTTTGTGCTATCTTATACTGGTTTTCTGTGACTGTTTGTGCTATTTTATACTGGTTTTCTATAAATATGACTGTTTGTGCTATCTTATACTGGTTTTCTATAATTATGACTGTTTGTGCTATCTTATACTGGTTTTCTATGACTGTTTGTGCTATCTTATACTGGTTTTCTATAATTGTGACTGTTTGTGCTATCTTATACTGGTTTTCTATTATTGTGACTGTGCTAACTTATACTGGTTTTCTATGATTGTGACTGTTTGTGCTATCTTATACCAGTTTTCTATGATCGACTGTTTGTGCTATCTAAACCGGTTTTCTATGACTGTTTGTGCTATCTTATACTTGTTTTCTATGATTATGACTGTTTGTGCTATCTTATACCATTTTCTATAATTGTGACTGTTTGTGCTATCTTATACTGGTTTTCTATGACTGTTTGTGTTATCTAATACTTGTTTTCTATAATTATGACTTTTTGTGCTATCTTATACTGGTTTTCTATGACTGTTTGTGCTATCTTATACTGGTTTTCTATAATTTTGACTGTTTGTGCTATCTTATACTGGTTTTCTATGATTGTGACTGTTTGTGCTATCTTATACTGGTTTTCTATGATTGTGACTGTTTGTGCTATCTTATACCATTTTCTATGATTGTGACAGACCTGGTTGAGTCATGCAGCCTCTGATGAAGTGTCCCGTTAGCCATAAACTCCAATACCATAAGAGGAACTCGTTCAGAGGTACAGACCCCCATCAGCAGCACCACACGGGGATGTCTCAAGTCCTTCAGGAGGTTCACCTGACAAAAAAGAGGTAAAACACTCAAAAAGTGATACACCTTTAGCAGGTTTACCTGACAAAGGTAAAACACTCAAAAGGTGATACACCTTCAGGAGGGTCATCTGACAAAGGTAAAACACTCAAAAGGTGATACACCTTCAGGAGGGTCACCTGACAAAGGTAAAACACTCAAAAGGTGATACAGGTAGATGATAAAGGTAGGTTGTACGTGTATATGTCTTGTTTCATTCTTATTATCTATTAACAAATAATTACCTCTGCTGCAAAGTAGTTATAGTCCTGAGGGGAGAGAGGAATCTTCAACTGTTTTATAGCTACATCTGAGCCTTGATATAGACCATGGTAAACTGTGGAAAATGAACCTTCTCCTATCACATCTACAGAAAGAGAAATAATAATGTGTAAAAGCAATCCAATTTATAATTAAAATCGGTGCACTTATTACTGTCAGTAATTATATTGTACAACCTGACACATCGTAGTCTAAATCCCTGACACTGATTTCCACAGAACGAATCGGATGTGTCTGTCTGATTCGACTCAGCTCAGTTTGGAGCTGTCGAAGCTCATTACGATGTTGCTTCCTCTCTTGTGTCAGTTCTTCAAACTGGTCCTCTTTGCTCCATGACCCTGACCCAGTTTGTTTGCTTGACCCCTGACCTCCATCCACCTCTCCATATGAATTATCCCCATATTCCTGGCCCACATTTCTGCTCTTTGACCTATGACCTTGTCTTCTTGAGCTGTCCAATGGGCTCCTAATCTGAGTTTCTAGTTCATCTAATCGCTTTTGAAGATCTTTCACTAAATCCATTGTGACTGTGTCCCCTGCCATGGCTTTCTTTGTCAGTGTATTAATCTGAAAAGGTGATGGGATAACCAAGTTCTATTTGAAACACAGGAATATAGACATTTGTAGGCTTTGTAGGGATAATGAAGTTCTATTTGAAACACAGGAGTATAAACATTTGTTGGCTTGTCTATGAACCAAAATAATATAAGATTTAATATTTTGTTTTCAGGCATGATTCAAATATCCATGTGCTAAATTATCTGTCTTGGACAATGCCTACCTGTTTTTCAATGTCCTTGACTGTGTTTGTCCTTGAACTGTAGGAATGCCTACTGGACATATTTCTGTGAGAACTAGCACCTACAGATAAATTATATACAACCATGTATTTACAGAATTATCAGTAAAGATATACAGACATGTATCTATACAATGATCAGTAAAGATATACAACCATGTATTTATACACTATCAGTATATGATATGCATCCATATATGTATACAATTATCAGTAAATGATGAACAACCATGTACTTTTTTTAATTATCAGTAAATGATATACAGCCATGTAGTTATAGAATTATCAGAAATTTAAATAAGACTGTACAGGATTTCTGCATTTACTTATACAGTGCTTAACTTTTATTGAAATCTTATGAATTCAAAGGTGTACCATTGCAATGTTTATACAAGGATAAAAAAGCGATTTTTTTCAAATCATTTATTCTATTAAACTAAAGAGATATACATGTGCACTTTCAAATACAGGCTACCTTCATGTATAGAGAAAGAGCAAATCAGAAGAGCTATATTGTAAATTCTTACTTTGGTTGTCATGATGAAGGTATGAACTGGCTGAAATTGCCATGCTTTGTCTTAGGGGTGGTTTGGAAGGGTTGGGTCGATAAAGGGGCTGCCTCTGGGGCAACACAGAACCTAAATGTGCAGAATCCTCCACTGCTGAAATAAGCATATTGTTTAACTACTCACTTATAACTGATATAAGCTATTTCTAAATTTATAAATTTATAAAAATGGCACCTTACCCTGATTTGACCTGACTGTGTTGCTATAGTTAATGACCTTGACCAGATCCTCTAGTGTGTCCTCATCCTCTGTTGTCTCTTCTTCTTTCTCTTTCTTCTCATCTTCAAATTTCCTCATCTCAAGTGATTCTTCCCTCTGAAACAGATACAAGAGGCCCATGGTCCACAACACTCACCTGAGTCACTATGTCCCTGTCGTTCTTCTTTAGCAGATTTTTTCCCCTATAAAACCTATATAAAACTTTGATAGCCTATTGTGGCCCCATCATGCCTCTAAGGGTCATGATTTGAACAAACTTGAATCTACACTCCAAGAAGGTGCTTCCAAATCAATATGGCTTATCATGCCCATTGAGGCCCCTCCTATTCTCAGAGGGTTATCATTTGAACAAGCTTGTATCTACACTATGTAATGAAGCCTTTGCATAAGTTTCATTTTTTCTGGCTCAGTGGTTCTTGAGAAAATAGATTTTTGAAACATTAATATGCCATTGAATTTTCACTAATTCTTAAATTATCTCCTCCTGAAAAAGAGTGTGGTCCTTTGTGGTAAGTTTGGTTGAAATTAATTCATTAGTTCTTCAGAAGAAGTTGAAAATATGAAAATTTTACAGAAGGACAGACAGACGGACACGGACAAAATGTGATCAGAAAAGTTCACTTGGGCTTTCAGCTCAGGAGAGCAAAAAATTTTAAAAAGTGAAACCTTGTTAATACATTGTATTTCTCTGGACTTCTATGATGGGGTAAAATTATGAATACTGGTACCTTGAAAGACCAACTTACTTTTTTTAATAAAACAATATAATTTATGTATTTGTAAGTATCATTTTAAAAAACATCAGCTTGTCTTCCTTTATACTACATGTTTTCCTTATATTTTAACTGTACCCTTTTCTTTTCCCTCTCCAGGTGCCTGGCTGCCATTTCATCCCTGTTAGACTTGTTTTGCTCCTTTAACAACTTAGCTTCTGGTGACTCCTGTCTGTCTCGGCTTCTCTTCATGGCTGCTTTGATACCTAAAATCCAAGTTATAAAAAAACACAGCTTTGATTAACATGCTCACAAAAGATACTTTAGAATATGCGGAAAATCATATTTAACCTGTTTCTTACCTTCCTCTGCCTTTTTATTTGTTAATTCTGCTGCCCTCTTATTAGTTACACTGGCAGACTTTGCCCTAGGAAGGTTGGGTCCAGAATTTTGTTTCCTGTTTATAACTTTGGCACTCTGTGGTCTGTCCCCTATCAGAACCCCCCTATTTGGTTTTGACCTGGTCAGTGAACCATCCCTCGGTCTTCCACTTGACCTCTCCATTTTCTGTAAATTTCTACGAGATTCACTGCCCAACATTTGCTGAGCCTCTTTTTTGGTGTAAGTTTGTGACATAACGCTATGGGACCTCTTCACAGACACACTGCCTTTAACAGATGCTTGCTCTTGATAACCATCTTTATCGTCTCTTAATTTGTCAGATGTTCCGAACTTTGAAGACTCTCTCACACTGACAGCCTCTACACTTTTGGGACTCTTTATTTCACTCTTACATTTTTTAGGCACATCAGATACCTTACAACTCATATTGTCTGTGTTTTTTGTCTTAGGACTTTTTATCTCAGTTTTTTCTTGGACATCCACTTCATATTTTTTCTCTTGAGATTTTAATTCTTCAATTCCTACTAAAAGTTTCTTCATTGCTCCCAGTGCAAGAACGCCCATTTTCTCCAGTTGGCTTTCGTCCAGTGTTATCAATACACTCATATCTATTTCATTTCTTGCAAACATGTCAACATATTTTTCTTCCTCCAGAAGTGCAAGTCTCCTTAACCATAAATAGACACTAGAATCACATTTCACTTTGCTCAAACTCAAACTACTGATCTTCTCATTTGAGTGTGACACAGTTTGTGAACGACTTTGACTAGAATTTGAGGGATGTGAGTTTGATTCTTTGAGGACAGATTCTGTGTGATGAACACTGGACATTTCTGTGGTGGATTTCCCACCTCTACTGTGCTGTACAGGGTCCAGCCTGTGATGAACACTTGACATTTCTGCTGTAGATTTCTGGCTTTTGCTGAGCAGTTCAGGGTCTATTCTGTTGGTTTGCTTTGGGGATTCTTTCTTAACTTCTGTTTGCAATTCCTTTAAAGGTTTAACATTTCCTTTCTGAGCTAACAAGTCCCTGCCTGCTGTATTTTTGATGTTACCTTCTTTACTGACATTACCAGCCACTATTTTTAATTCACTCTCTTTGACATCTTTCTTTACATTTGAATTGGATTTACCATCAGTTTCTGGAATATCTGACTTGGATTCACTCTCTGTGTTATCTGTTTTTGAGCCTTTCTTTCTCCAGATGACCTTGGAGCTTGCCTTCTCTAAAACCTTGGCTTTCATGGCTGACATTTTGTCAACAGTAAAGGTTTCCATGTTTAAGGCTGTCTGTCTCTCTCCCCTGTGTTGCTTCTTGCTCTTCCTTTCCTTACAGTTAGTCAGAGTTTGCTCCCTTGGCTTTTCACCATTAAGCGGAGATGATAGGATTTTTTCTGAGGTTTTATCTGTGACACTATATGTCTTATGTAGCTGCTTACTTTCGATATCTTGATTCTTAGTGCCGGTGCCTTTCTGCTGTGGTTTTAGACTTCCAGTTTTTTTGGCATTTAGAAGTCCAGCATTCTTCTGCTCAGAGTTCTGTTTATTGAGGTCTCTTACACCTCTGTAGCTGTTCATTTTTCCAACACCACCATGCTCCCATCTTGAACCTCCTATTTCTTTCCTATAAAAAAAAAAAACAGAATTCTCTGATGAGACTGTAGCTCTACAGGTTTGTACTTCAAACTATGAGACAGCAATAAATAGAATAATGATCCTTGGTTTCTTTTTGTGGCAAGATTAATTGCAATCAGACTAAAACTGTAGGAGGAGTAGCGTACTGAAAGTGTTTCACAGAATTTTTTAGTAACCATGGCAACACCTTTCATCAAAGTGTAAAAAAAAACATAAAGAGAATTATGTATCTCAGTGTAGTGTACTTGCATGCAAAGTTATATTAAAATCAAACCAAAACTACAGGAGGAGTAGCGTTTTGAATGTATTTCACAGAAATTTCTATTTTCAGTAAACATTGCAACACAGTTTATCAAAATCAAAAACTGATAAATAGAATTATATATCTTAGTGTAGTCTATTGTGTGCCAAGTTATATTGAAATCAGACAAAAACTATAGGAGGAGTAGCATTTTGAAAGTATTTCATGGAAATTTCTAGTTTTAGTAACCATGCCAACAATGTGAATCGAAATCAAAAACCAATAAAAGAATTATGTATATTAATGTAGTCTACTTGTGTGCCAAGTTATACTGAAATCAGACCAAAACTGTAGGAGGAGTAGCATTTTGAAAAATTGTTTACATACAGACAAACAGACAGGCGGACTGACAAATAGATGACAGACACCATACTATTGCATAAGCTCTTCTGGTCTCTCAGACCATTAGAACTAAAAATCTAATTCACACAAAACAAACATGTTGCTCAATTACTTCCATTTTTTAAATCAGTTGTGTAGCTGTTGTCAATAGTAGAGATAAAATATTACTATTCTTTACAAAATTCTATTCACTAGAAATGTTACCACTTGGTGAATTTAATGATATGTAAGAGACTGCTTCTTGAAAATTACAATTAATCTAATAACCTGAGTAGGATCCAGAGCCCTGTTTTTGATTTTTTTTTTTTTAAATGATGTGTAATTTCTTTACTGGAGTCTGCCCTGGGCACCTGTTTTTTTATTGACATGTAGCTTGTTTTCACTTGAGTGTGCCCTGGGCACCTGACGTGTAGCTTGTTTTTATCTGAGTATGCCTTGGGCACCTGTTGTTTTATTGACATGTAGCTTGTTTTTACTTGAGTCTGCCCTGGGCACCTGTTATTTTAATGAGATGCAGCTTGTTTTTAACCTGAGTATGCTCTGCACACCTGTTATCTTAATGAGGTAAAGCTTGTGTACCTGAGTAGGCCCCGGACCCCATTGTCTTCTTCATCCTGGAATCTCTGATGGAGAATTAGGGCACTCTCTAGCCCCTCTACATCACCATGGAGTTTTCTATTCTCTTTACGCAACAACTGTAAACTGAGAAATAGACTTTAACATTTACAAGCTTTTAAGACTTATTTCCCTTTCTCAGTCAGTCTGGGGTCAAATAGCATGACCAACTATTTTCTCTCTATCATAATATGTGGACGGTGCGACCGTTGGGGCGAACGCAGTTCACCTAATAATTAAGAACTTTATGGGGCAGTATCTTACAAATTAAATCTGTATGTATATGCTCAGTATGTTTTCTTTGATGCCCCATACTATGGCAATACTGGAAGGGTACAAAATTGTCCAAAAGTATTTGAAGGTTTAAAATATTTACAGGTAAGTTACCAAGTATATAATGAGAAAAATGGTCATTACACCAACTAAGGCAGATAACTCATAAGCCAAAGTATTGATCCATTTAAAACTTATGTCAATTGAGTTCATATTATGTGTAACTCTAAAATTTTTAGTATTTGCAGATGTCTCTATTGCTTTATAGTAACATTTACATCAGTACTGCACTGCATCATTCACTCCTCAATTCTTCATTGGAGCATTTCTTTCATGCGATGATGCTAATGATCGATGTAAACGAAAGTAATATGGGTAAAAATGTAATACTTACTGTTTATCGCCTCTAAATTTGGAGGTCATTCTATTTTTCGTACTTTTCCTCAACTTGGTTCTTTTTCTATCTGCTTATAAAATAAAGAATATTAAATATGATCATTTTGACATTTCAAATCCATTACCTGCATTGGTAAAAATGACCAAAAAATTTAGAGGAAATTCGAAAGCACATTGTTTTAAATGCCTAAAGGTTCTTCTTCGTAAACCGTTCGTAATCGGAATTTATATTCAAAACATTTTATTAAATGTGATTTATATTACCATTGCTTAAGTGTGTGTGCAGGAATATCCAAATCTTATCAGCAAAATGAACAACAAACAAGTGCTGGCAAGCCGCGAGTTGTTTACGTTGTTGTGGAACTCTTCTGCTTCTGTCTAAAATAAGTAAGCCATTAAGAAAATATTCGTAAATTATACCATGTGAAGTTTTAGAAATCTAATAGGTATATGTAAATATGCGAAGTTCCGAAAGAGGATAAAGAGAAAAAAATGTGTTTATTAAATCTCCTTTTAAAAAGTCATTATCTTGTTTTGCTGTCAGGAAAGAAAGTAATATTTCAGCTTCTGGAAGAAAAAAAATCAACATAGGCCTAGTTGATATATATCCAAATGAAACAGGTCATTTGTTGCATTTATAAAATAATAATGATAAAAATTTTAAGTTATTTATTATCATTATCAAAGCTTGCACAAAGGGTATTGGCATTGGGGTCTAATTTAGTAAAATATCCGAATTTTAAAATGATTAAAACATGAATAATGCTAACAGTAATTAAAATTCCGGGCTTTTTGTTGAGATGCTGTCCATTTTCAGCAATTTATATCAATCAGATACATCGGAAATTAACTTTAAAAATTAATTTCAAACAAAATCTTCCAAGTCTAATCATTTACTTGGCTTTGGTTTGGGTCAAATTAAGTCAAATATACATGGATGAGGGGCAAATTTGGTATTTACTGCCATGAAGTGATATCACCTATTCGAATAGGCGATATTACCTATTCAATTGGCGATACCATCCATTCGAATCGGTGATATCACCTTTTGATTTGAATTGGTGATATTAGGGACCTATATACTAAGTATAGTATATAGATCCTTGGTGATATCACCAATTCAAGACGAATAGGTGATATCACTTATTCGAATAGGTGATATCACCTATTCATTTCCAATAGTTGATAAAATCAATTCGAAAATGTAATATCACCTTTTCGAATAAGTGATATCACTTATTCGAATAGGTGATATCACTAAATGGCAATATACCAAAACGGCGCCTAATAAAAATATTTTACTTACATTTGGATAATGTTATAGCAATTGAAATGGCAAGCTTTTTGTTAAGATGACCTCCATTTCTCACTTAATCCGATACATCAAAAATAAATTTTAACCAGAAGTCTTTCACGAGACTCTAGCTCTACAGGTTTGTACTAAGAGGCACTTGGACTTGAAACTTTGCAACAGTAGTAAATATAGAATAATGATCCTTGGCTTAGCCTCTTTTTGTGGCAAGATTTACTGCAATCAGACTAAAACTGCTGGATAAGTGGTCTTTAGAAGAAAAGAATAAAGAAATTTCTATTTTAAGTATAGGTCTATTTTAAGTAACCATGGCAACACTGTTCATCGAAATCAAAAACCGATAGACATTTCTATTTAGTAACTATTGCAACACCATTCATCAAAATAAAAACTCGATAGATAGAATTATGTATAAATCTAGGTGTAGTCTACTTGTGTGCGAAATTATTTTGAAATCAGACAAAAACTATAGGAGGAATAGCGTTTTGAAAGTATTTCAAAGAAATTTCTATTTTAAGTAATCATGGCCACACCGTTCATCGAAATCAAAAACCAATAAATAAAAAAAAATCACGTATCTTACGTTCGTTCTGCAGTCTACTTGTGTGCCAAGTTATATTGAAATCAGACCGAAACTTTAGGAGGAGTAGAATTTTGAGAAAAAAAAAAAATGTTTACAGACGGACAGACAGACGGCCGGACGAAGGACACCTTACTATCGACCAGTAGAGCTAAAAATTAATTCAAGACAAAACGGGGGGGGGGGGGGGGCTTTTCGATCTTGTAACTTTCATGCCGAGTGTTCAGAACGGACGCATTCAAAATTGATTCGTAGTTTTTCCGAAGAAACAAATTTCTACCCCCCTTTTTTGTAATAGTCCAATTTTCGCTTGCTTTCCGTTTGCGAGCATTTTTAGAACGCAAAATTTTAAAATTTGCATAAAACCGACACCAATTTTGTATCCTTTTTAAAATTATATAGAAAATTCTATTGAACCACTTGGATGGGACTGTACGCAAATTTAACTCCATTTACAATGTTTTCGGCATATTGTCGAACCTGTTAAACGGCATATTCAACACTCGTATCAACAGAGAAGAGAATACACGCCTTTCTCAAAGTTTGTGAATGACACTTTTTATATAGTCGTTATTGTTGTTTGTTTGATTTTAATGACGCGTGAAAAATTAATCTTTTTTAAAATGATAGAATCAAACAGTGCATGCCTTGTGATTTCGATGCATTGGGTTGAGTGAAATAATAGCTGCAGAACTGTAGCTCTCCGCGAAAAAAAAAATATTGACAGACCGGAGACGAGGCTGGTCATTCATGTACCAATTTTTTCAAACCAGCGAGCTACAGATCTGCAGCTAGTGAGAAAAATGACAACTAGAGAGCATCTTACACCAAATACGAGTCTCTGTTTTCTTGAAAATATGATTTCTTCGTCAATTTCATTTAATTGTCATTCTGCTCAATCGGTTTGTACTTTCATTAAGCTTAAACAATTGCCCATAATGCGTACGGTATAATAAATATTTTATTACATCGTATATGGCCAATTTATAACCTTTATAAAAGTACAAACCGATTGCACAGAATGAGATATACATGTAGATGGAATTGACAGAGAAATAATATTTTCGAGAAAATAGACTCGTATTTAATTTGGAAGTTACGAGTTGAAGGGGAAGGAAAGGGGGTGTAATTGCTGTATTTTATCCACGCTTCAGGTGCCTGTGGTTACAGGTACAAGACATGATTGAAAGTCTACCATCATGTACGTACATAGTTATTTATTGTTTTTATTTATTTATGAGAGACATATAATAACACATCTGTCCTAATCAAACAGCTTCTATGAACAGGTGCGCGTTGTAGAAGACTTTAAAGGGTCAATCTTCTATTTTCTATCTATATATCGTTCAACATATTTATTGGAAAACCTTACAGTTTACTGCTTTTTGATAATAGAAAGATATTGCTACAGATTATAGCTGCTTTAGTACGCCTCTTCATTCATGGTTCAACAACAAAATGCAAAGATCTATAAGTACCGCCTTTTATAATTATTTAACGACCCTTACCGAAACCTTTCCAGTTTATAACCCTACAGTGACATTTTTTTTTTATGAAAAAAAAAATCGACAGGTGACACAATTTTGGCATATTTCAAGCAAAAAAGAAAAGTGTCAGTTCACAAGTAAACTCTATACCCCTACTTGTTGATGCTGCCATTAAGTAAGTAGAGCCTTAAATTTCCTGCATTCTTTTTACCACACATATATTTCCCTTTGAACTGGATGAAGTACACCTAATGCATATACACCAGTGTAAAAGCGAGACGGCTCGCCGGGTGTAGAATGTCAACGGTTGTAATACTAATCCCATCAAGTCAGAGAGACCCTCCAGGTCCATAATCTTACTAATAACAAACACAAGGTTTACTGATGTCCACGGCTGAGGACCATGGTACACAGTTGTGCTTTATTCAAAATCACATTGTATAAAACACAACAGTTCTACACGGCTGTAGCCCGGTATATAAAAATACACTAAAAAGACGCTGTGAAAATTCTTCCCCTCAATCATTCAATGTAATAATTACGCTCTTTCATTCTGAGTACAAACACAAGAAAATGGAATTCATTTTACAAATAATTAAATGAGCAAAAATAGAGGATCATTACGATCCTTTAAAGCACAGTCTATACACATGATCCATTCATCCATGGCACCATTAGGCTTTCTTCTCCTGTTCAATAGCTGAAAAGAAAGGGAAAAGATTTCATTAACTTTCCATAAACAAAAATTGCAGTATTTCCCAAGAAATTACACGAGACCAATGCTTTGTCGATCCCTTTGCTGCAATAGATGCGCCCGAAATATTGACTTATTGTTCGATCTTGGTGCGAGTGTATTTTTTTCCGAGTTCCATCTTCCCTATTACGTAATGTCTGACACCATCTCCATATTACGCCTGGATTTCATGTTATAAACCTCGTTCAAATGTGGACCCTAATTAAACGCCTAAGAATCGAACAAAGCTTTCACTGTATTGTAACAAAATCTGCGGATATTGATGAAAATAAGAAATGAGAACACTGCTATAAACCGTCGCCGCATTGTATGCTTATATAAACATAAATATCATTATTTCAGATAATAATCTTGTTTTTTTTTTTCCTTTCTTTCTTTCTTTTTTTTTTTTCCTTTTTTTTTTGGTTGATGAGTCGGTTATTATTTACAGAACTCATATATGAAATATTTGGACGACCATTACTCAGTCGTGGCCTGAAAAAGTTCAAGTAGCCTTATCGCTGGAGAAATTATTGATCGAGGTCACGCCCAGCAGCAATGTTTTTATAATTCCATAAATCTTGATTACACGGCTCAAATATCAGCCCCCCCCCCCCCCTCTGTCGGTCCTCGCGTAATATGCATAGTAAGTAAAAATGGTACATGTGACATATTTTGTTGAGTGGAAATAATTCAACGTCTGCGTGCCTCTAAAATATGAATTCTTTGTCTAAACTATGCCTGCATCTGTTAGAGTGTGTGATGACTCAATGAGCATTAAGCACCCCGTAAGACAGATGTGCAGACGAGTTGAACTTTTATATCGTCTGCGCTGCGGTTTTCAAGACCAGTTAAAATTGCTCTGTATCCCCACGAAGACGGAAAAAAATTTGAAAAACACGAAAAACCGATAAGTTCCGATAAGTTGATGATACCGCAACAGTCACTACAGTGTCCATTTCCTAAATAAATTCGGCTAGACAGCGGTGACTCATTATCGTAAATTTAAGCAGAGAGAGAGAGAGAGAGAAAGAGAGATGGAGGGGCTATACATACTTTCTTTTGTTGGTAGGGGGTTCTTCTCTTGTGTTTCTACTTTTTTAAGCTTGCTTTTGTCGAAGGTTTCAACCTCTTTAACGTCTGGTTTATCACTCATGTTGGTTAAAAAACTGCAAAGAGAAAATAATTATGTATGCACGCTTGTCTAGAGACAAAGCAATATATCACCAATTGACCAGGAAATACGATGGTTTGGTGGGTTTGCATGAGAACAGCGTGGAGAATCGTACATAGGTGCCACTTTCTCACTATGAGCCTACACAGATCAATAACCGCACCCATGTCGGCAAGTAGGGATTATTTTTTATTCTCTGGTTCACCGATTGCTATTAATTCAGCAGTAGAAAAGGGTGAATTTATTTAAAAAAAAAAAGACATCGCAGTTTTTTAAACACCACGGGCGTTTTTCTCGTTTATCAGTGTATTCCTTTCACGAAAAAATGTTTAACATCTGTTTAAAATAATACGTTAAAAATATCCAATAAATAAATTATTCATATTAGACTTACACAAAATACTTTTTTTTTTTTTGTAATCATAGCAAAATGTATAGGTACTTACATGCAACAAGTCCTAGCAGACGACAAAACTACACGCCTTACAATCACCTAAGTGAGTACAAGACTGAACTAGTGAGGAAGCAAATCCCGGCTATAGTCTCTCGATATGCGCGCGCCGCAGTATTGCTCCATCATTAAAGGGGCGGTGAATCATATTTTTAATGACACATAGCTGGACAGCTCATGCCGTATACTTTGTCCACGAGTAATAAGGAGGAAAACGCTTCGGCCATTATGATACATAAAATAACATGCTTGTTTTACATAGTATATTACACAGTTAATAATCAATGAATAAAAAATTAAACACATATACTTGATTTTAAATAACGCTGCATCTTATAATAAAAGATTAAAAAGCAATCGATAAAAGTTCGTTTAAACAGATTTATTTTCTCTTAAGCTCTTCTATTTACGAAATCTGACACTATTAAACTGTCATCTGACATTCAGGATGTTGGGACTACACTGATCTAGACTTAAGGAAGTATATTTTGTAAGAAACTGAAAAGTTTAATCATTCATAGGGAAGTGACTTTATTAAACGGAAAAACTTTCTTTGATTAACAGACAATCTTTTGAATAATGAAGTGACGATTGATATATAAATTAAATCCATATATTCATCTTATCTTATCTGGAAAACGCTACATGAAACTTTCGTTATCAAATTCCTAGCTCCTTGCCCTTTCACTCCGTCTTGGACAAGAAAGAGATAGCATCGCCTTTATATAAGGACCCCTGGCGATAAACATCGAACACTCTCATACGACGTAAACAAGAAAACACATATGTCAAGATTATAATTCTGATAACTTGAAAACCTATATTTACAAAACTAAAATAAAAAAGCTGTAAGCAAAATCTAGAACCCAGTCCGCCCCTGTAAGTGAAATGTATGTGTGTACTTAAAAAATGTAAAGTATTTCCCCTCACTTAAAAAGTAGCCGAATCTAGACGTAACCGCGCTACTCAGTGCACCAAAGAGTGGTATTGACCCTGTACTACCAACCTAATAGTTAAAGTTTACTTCCGTCTTAGAAGCGATATTCTATCCCAAAAGCGTGGCAATATATTTATGGTGCAATTACATATGTCAGGATACATTCTAATATCACAAAAACGTTAGAAACACAACTGAAAGAAGTCCCGATTACAACTATGATCATCAAAGCTTCGTAGCTATGTCAGTTTTTCTACATAATTTAAAGTTGTAATTTTTAATGCAATATTGATAAAAGACACAAAACACTATGATATAGCTTAACGTGACTGTAGGATCCAGGGGTGGGTGGGAGGGATATATAGTGTACTATAGAAAACCTAACTACTTTATGCTTGCCCCCGCCCCCCCCCCCCCCCTCAATAATAACGTCTGATGATCTTTTTTTTGTTGCTTGTCAAGGATTTTTTAGTTGGTAGTGCCCCTAAACTGAAAATGTTTGGTTGTAACCCCCCAACACCCCCCCCCCCCCCCTGAAATTAGTACTACTTCCTACGGGCCTGGCACACGCAGTCAGATATTCATGTGCATTGTGAGTTTTGCATACAATGTGGTGAACAGGAAAAAGGAACCCTGATATGAAGTGGCCAAGGAAACAAGTTATATACTTTCCATAACAATTTTTTTTGTTATACATTTGTGTGAAATACCCCTTTCGAACTGGATTTAGACTGAAAAGTTGTGAAGTTATAACATTTGCATTTCCCAGCAATCGCCAGGTTCATTAGCATATCCCGTTATAGTTCAAATCGCTAGATTTGTATTTATGGTATTATAGAGGGAATTGCAATATTGATACCTCTTACAAATCCTTTTCTTGGAATTTTTATTTTCCTGTGAAGGTTCTTTATCTATTTAAGTATGTCATGTTACGTAATTTTTGAATAACTGCATCACGAGCGTACTGGCAATTGTATTTTGTGTTGACTAGATATATATGTAGCTGGAAAAAGAACACACTATATATGTGCTTATGTCAGCTGAAAGTGTTAGTGTAATACTTTCCTGCTCAATAGATTTAACAAAATGACAATGTCTAACCAGGAAATTAGTCCGCCACATGCTAAGTGGAAAATCCTTAGGACCCTGTTCACTCTCCATTTCCCCTTGTGTGCAGATCTAGCTAAATAATTATATTCATCTCTCAATATTAAACAATCTCTCGCCATCCAGGATATGAACATATTTATACCAACTTTCATGAGCCCCTATCTCTTGCCATCCAGGACACGTACATGTATATACCAACTTCCATGTACTTTTATCTATCGCAATCGAGTACATACATGTATATATATCAAGCTCAAAGTGTGCAAGATGGTGGCAACCGTTTTGCATACATGATATTCCACCATTGTTAAATAAAATTATTATACAGCTGACCCAATTTCACAAAAGTGGTTGTGTAGGATTAGTTAATTAAAGCTCATTATGAATGGGTTTAAAATTTGACAAATGGCAGCCCTCTTCTCAATTGTTTAAAGTACAAGTTTTCGAGAAATTCATTCACAAACATGTTATGCATATTAACAAAACCTAAGATTATCAGACCCTTCTTTTACAAAGATGATACTGTCTGAATTCTATATACCAGTAATTCAGTGGTAAATATCATCATGAAATTGTATTCTCATGAATTAAGATATCTACAAAAATTTCCTCGCTGTTAAAGATGGGATGAGCAAGGAAACAAAACAACAAAGATATAAATATAAAGAAAAGGACATCTTAAAATGCGAAATTGTGACCCTCAAGAGATCATACCCAGTCTAGACAAACACTGTACACAGCCTGTGACAGAGAAAGGTAATCTGTGGGGAAGCACCTACCTAAGTGATATTATAGGCATAGTACATGTACATGTATGTAAAACTGAAAATATAGATACAAGCTACAAAATAAAAACCAAGTTTGAAACTTCTCCCAAGAAATAATTTATTTAGAGCACAAGAATTCATAAATAAGCACAATTTCACTTGTAATTCACAAGATTATGGAGCAGGACATCCGATACTTAGAAACCCACACAAGGTTCTCCATAGCCATAGCAACCAATCAAATCACTTCCTCCTCAACTCGCTAAGCTGTGTCACATTTTCTACTGAAGTCCTCTACATTGCATATACTCCACTGATGTTATGTGTTAACGATATAAACCAGACTCTGTCCTATATTCAGTTTCTTTCCATTGCTTTGCAAAGTCACTTGTTCTTCTGTGACATTAATGTGAAACACAGAATTGTCAGGGACAATGACTTTGCCCTTTTCAATATTATTCATGTCTGGAATCGTTCTTGGTCCTCGGACTGGGTCCTCATACATCAGAAGTTTGATGTGACCAATATCTGCAAAAGAGTATATCACAATTTTTAAAGCCACAATAATCTTTCAAAAGGGCAAGAAAGCTGATCTTACTAAAAGTTTTCAACTGCTCAGGTGTCTATAAATTTTACAGAGCAATTTTTTTTTTCTCAACAGTAAAAAATAAAGGTATTTTACATAACTTAGAGAAAGAGAGAGATAAAAAAATACTTTTGGTATAAAATATACATAGATCTATACTTCATTCAATTTTTTACACAAGAAAAATATCTCTATGGAATCTGTTTTTACCTTTCATTTTAGAGCGGTCTGTCTTCATTACTCTGGTTAGGATGGTGGTCTTCGTATCCCCCTCATACACTGGTAACTTTATCCCAAACAGCCCACTCATTGCCTGGGGATTTATAACCTGGACAGTTACCGACGGCTGAAATCAAGATATATGTTTGTACATAACATGTATATACAGAAAATTTAATGTTCAATTAAAAATATCTCCTCAACACAAAAAAAGGAATTGATAAGCAGAAATGGTTTTAATTGTCCAATATAAAGCTTATTATTGATCAAAAGCTAGTGTTTATTCCAGGGAGGCTTTCTTCATTTTTGATTTTCAAATGTGGGTTTTCATGTCTAAACATGCCTACATATATCACAAGTTGCTATGCCTATAACGTACCTCTTCTCTGAATGTGGTGAATGGTTTTCCTGGGCAGCAGTCCTCTTTTACTTTATCATCAGCCTCGTCAGAATATTTAATGTCCAGACCCTCTAACTGCAGATAGAGAACATATTTTGTCATCAGAAGACTTAATGTCCAGACCCTCTGACTGCAGATAGAGAACATATTTTGTCATCAGAAGACTTAATGTCCAGACCCTCCAATGACAGTCATTAAATATAAATTACTTTAGTTCAATATAATTGAGGAAATGAAAAAATTAAAGACATCATTCACCTTCCAAACAAAATTCAAATATTCTTCACACCCCTGTATACTTCAGTAAAGAGTGTTATTCCATATGAACACTAGTAAAGCAAATTATCTACTTTAATATATTCTCACGGTAAAATCTTACATCTAGTGTGTTGATCATGTACTTCTTAAACTTGTTCATGACCTCCATTTCATCAAAGTCTGACGTTAAATTCAAAGCCTTGATACCATTCTTTTCCACATTTTCCTAAAAAAAGAGATTAAAGAACTGTCATTCTTCAACTAAGCCATATTCTTATGTCTAGAATACAAGTTTTAATACAGGAATTTGTCCTTTTTATTGAATTGCTTAAAACTCATACTTGGAAATTTATTCATTTTTACCTTTGCTAACTGTACAAATGGCATCAGTTTCTTCATGTATTTCTTTAACTCTGGCTTGTCTTTGAAAGAATTTGCTATAACTTTCATGTCTGGAAAGCCTTTGTTTTGCTATAAACAAAACAAATAGTATTCTGTGAATATAGGGCTCATGTAGGACAAAGAAAAATTAATCTTTATATTCTCAAACCAAAAATTTCTAAATTCAATGCGGCAGGCATTAACTGGTTTTTTCTTCTTTTTTTTTTTATTTAAAGCAGTTGCTCTTTTTTCCATGTCAGTCAAAATGTTGATACCAACTGATTTTACTGTTTTTAATACTCTTATATTAATTTAATATATACTGAACTTTACATAGTGTTATTCCAAACATCTTTATATAAAGTCAATTCCTAAAATACTGTGTTAACAAAAATATATTTTGTATCTAATAAAGATGTCTCTGTTAGCATGTATGAAAAGGGGCAAAACTGAGTTTTCTTTTTTCAACATGAAAAAATAGTACATCAAGTTATTTCCCTTCTCAATGTTTCGATAAAATTGATCAATGTGGCAGTGTTTGATCAGACTCAGTGATGCCTGAGAAACTATAGATTAAATTTTTTTTGGCCTTAGGTCAAATCATTTTTCAAAAAGAAAGAGAGAAGGGAAAAACAGCAAATACTGGCAAAGAGAGTTTGGAAGTAAGGACAATGACCACCATTCTGAGACTTTACAATGGTAGTCAAGTTTTCATAACTTGCCTCATACAGAGTTTTTAATGTAGACAGTACAGTGTTCTGCCATGGGGGATAAGTTTTAGCAATCCATATCGTCCCATGAGAAGCTCTGTCAAGCTTCATTTTCTTCCCTTTAGCTGGTGTCAGCAGCTGTTTCAGACGAATTCTGAAGTCGTGGGCAGCCTCCAGGACATACTGTGAGATCTGCAGCAGTATCTCATCCACTGGTCCTGCTACAGGCCATTTCTCATGCATGATACTGCAGGGCTTTTCCAGGAGTTCCCAGATGTACTCACATATATGTGGACAGATTGGACTTAACATTAGAGTCTGCACATCTATAAACCTCATCACCAGGTCTCGGTGCATTCCCTCTAACTCGTACTCCCTGTACTTGTCGCGGCAGGCCTGTAAAAAAAAAAAAAAACAACAATGAATCAACTATCTATTCATAACAGTTTTGAAGCAAGTTTTGACAGGGGGAACTCTTTGAAAAAAGAATTGATTTTGTTCTCATTTTTTCTTTGATAATTTAAAAGTTCAAGTTTACAAAGACAGCTTACCTGGAATTCATAGAATCCTGTGCGCATTGCCTCTTTAAATAACATTTTCTCATAGTAGTTCTGTGTTTCTGTTATGGCCTTGTTTATTTCACTACAATTTAAAGTTCAACACATTTTTTTTTACAAATATATTTTCTCCTTTCCATGAAAATACACTCTAATACACTCTTTTATCATGTTCTAATTATAAAGTTCTAAATGTAAACCTCTCTATGTATATAATGCAAGAAATTTTTCATTGAAAACCGGTTAAAGATGACTAAAGGACAGGGAACACATGTAGAATAAGAATTGTTACCTCATAAATATCTGATCATTGGTTGTATCTGTGGAACCTGTCCTCAGCGTGTCCTTGGTCGCGAGTATTTCCTTCACCCACTCCAGGTAAGTGTACAGCCTTAGGAGACCAGCGTCAGCCATCTTAGTCACAAAGTTAGCATCCTCTACAGTGTCTCCAGCATCAGATAAGGCCAGTCTCATACCTACAATAGGTATCAGATATCAGAAGAGAACACTATTCTTCTAAGGGAGATAACCCTAATGTTAGTAAATAAATTATTTACTAAACTATCCTTTAAATTAAAATACCCCCCCCCCCCCCCTTTAAAAAAACAAAAAAAAGACACCTCCACTGATTGGAGAGGAGAGCTAATGAAGTCACTTGGATTCTGATTACAACTTAAATATAACTACATGTGTGATTAAAGAAAGATTGGATTACAGTTTGCAGCTTAATACTGCACCATGTATCCAAAATCTTATCAGGATATGGTGAATTTCCTAACAAAGCTTTAAAATTGCTCACTTTTTGTTAATTTATCATCTTTACAATTTCAAGTGTGTTGCAAGATATTTTAAAATTCATAAATACCATCTGCAGAAAATTTCTCTATTGCATCTGTGAGGGTGAGGAAATTTCCAGTTGATTTGGACATCTGTAAGGACATCAGAACTAATATACTTTGTATTTACACAATTAACATGTATTTTATCTACCAACAAGATGTGTATGTGAAACACTGATGCTCCTGTATGGCAGCTTATGGCCAAGGTTAAAGTTTCTCAAATGCAAGTAAAAATCCAGGCCATAAGATAAAAAATGTTGGTACCCAAAGAAAGGTCTTGTCTCGAGGAATATACCTGTGAAATTTGAAAGCCCTAGCTGCAACTGTTCAAAAGTTATGGCGAAGGTTAAAGCTTTTTAAAAGTAAGGAAAACGTCAAGGTCAAGGTCAAAGTTGTTTGGTATCCAAAGGAAGGTCGTGTCACAAGGATTACATATGTGAAGTATGAAAGCCCTAGAACCAACCATTCAAAAGTTATGGCCAAGGTTAAAGTTTTTCAAAAGTAGGTCAAACTCCTATGTCAAGGTCAAAGGGTCAAAGTGGTTGGTATCCAAAGAAAGGTCTTGTCACAAGCATTACATATGTGAAGTATGAAAGCCCTAGCACCAACCATTCAAAAGTTATGGCCAAGGTTAAAGTTTTTCAAAAGTAGGTCAAACTCCTATGTCAAGGTCAAAGGGTCAAAGTTGTTGGTATCCAAAGAAAGGTGATGTCACAAGGATTACATATGTGAAGAATGAAAGCCCTAGCACCAACTATTCAAAAGTTATGGCCAAGGTTAAAGTTTTTAAAAAGTAGGTCAAACTCCTAGGTCAAGGTCAAAGTGGTTGGTATCCAAAGGAAGGTCTTGTCACAAGGAATACATATGTGAAGCATGAAAAAAGAAAGGTCTTGTCTCGAGGAATATACCTGTGAAATTTGAAAGCTCTAGCTGCAACTGTTCAAAAGTTATGGCGAAGGTTAAAGTTTTTTAAAATTAAGTAAAATGTCAAGGTCAAGGTCAAAGTTGTTGCTATCCAAAGGAAGGTCGTGTCACAAGGATTACATATGTGAAGTATGAAAGCCCTAGCACCAACCATTCAAAAGTTATGGCCAAGGTTAAAGTTTTTCAAAAGTAGGTCAAACTCCTATGTCAAGGTCAAAGGGTCAAAGTGGTTGGTATCCAAAGGAAGGTCTTGTCACAAGCATTACATATGTGAAGTATGAAAGCCCTAGCACCAACCATTCAAAAGTTATGGCCAAGGTTAAAGTTTTTCAAAAGTAAGTCAAACTCCTAGGTCAAGGTCAATATGGTTGGTATCCAAAGGAAGGTCTTGTCACAAGGATTACATATGTGAAGTATGAAAGCCCTAGCTCCAACAGTTCAAAAGTTATGGCCAAGGTTAAAGTTTTTCAAAAGTAGGCCAAACTCCAAGGTCAAGGTCAAAGTTGTTGGTATCCAAAGGAAGACCTTGTCACAAAGAATACACATGTGATGTTTGAAACCCCAAGCACCAACTGTTCAGAAGTTATTGCCAAGTTTAAAGTCTCATAAAATTTTGCAAAAGTGGGTCAAACTCCAAGGTCAAGGTCAAAAGGTCAAATATGATGGTACCCAAAGAAAGGTCTTGTCACAAGGAATACACATGTGAAATATGAAAGTCATAGCGCCAACCAATCAAAAGTTATGGGCAAGGTTAAAGTTGACAACAGACAGACAGACAAAAAGACAAACAAACAGAAAGACAGGACAAAAACAATATACCCCGGGGATCTTTCGATCCGGGGGCATAAAAACAATATACCCCCGGGATCTTTCGATCCGGGGGCATAAAAACAAATATTTCAAGGCAAAATCTACATACCTTCTCAGAATTCACAAATATTTCAAGGCAAAATCTACATACCTTTTCAGAATTCAGCAGTAAATGACCATTTGCTCTTATACTTCTAGGCCACTTTGAACTAAAAATAATACAATAGAGTAGTTTCTTGCAAAACTTAATCAAAACTTGATCGTTGCAATCTTGTTCGGCTGAAACATTGCAACATCTTTCCAAAAACATACTTCCTTTTTATCAGAAAATTTTACTATTATAAGAATATCTACTTAAAAAGAGCATTTCATCTTAATTCTTCATTAGTAAAATCCTTCATAATCATCCACGAGACTTTTTTCAGATTTTTTTTTCAGTTGCTTTTACCTGTCATTAGACCACATAGCCACATGGTTTAGATACCCCGTTGTTTTTACCTGTCGTTAGACCACATAGCCACATGGTTCAGATATGCCATGTTTTTACCTGTCATTAGACCACATAGCCACATGGTTCAGATACCCTGTAGTTTTTACCTGTCGTTAGACCACATAGCCACATGGTTCAGATATGCTGTGTTTTTACTTTCATTAGACCACATAGCCACATGGTTCAGATACCCCGTGTTTTTACCTGTCATTAGACCACATAGCCACATGGTTCAGATACCCCGTGTTTTTTACCTGTCGTTAGACCACATAGCCACATGGTTCAGATACCCCATGTTTTTACCTGTCGTTAGGCCACATAGCCACATGGCTCAGATACCCCAAGATTTTACCTGTCGTTAGGCCACATAGCCACATGGTTCAGATACCCATGTTTTTACCTGTCGTTAGGCCACAAAGCCACAGGGTTAAGATACCCCGTGTTTTTACCTGTCCTTAGACCACATTGCCACATGGTTCAGATACCCCATGTTTTTACCGGTCATTAGACCACAAAGCCACATGGTTCAGATATGCCATGTTTTTACCTGTCGTGAGGCCACATAGCCACATGGTTCAGATACCCCATGTTTTTACCTGTCGTTAGACCACATAGCCACTTGGTTCAGATATGCCATGTTTTTACCTGTCATGAGGCCACATAGCCACATGGTTCAGATACCCCATGTTTTTACCTGTCGTTAGACCACATAGCCACTTGGTTCAGATATGCCATGTTTTTACCTGTCATGAGGCCACATAGCCACATGATTCGTATACCCCGTGTTTTTACCTGTCATGAGGCCACATAGCCACATGGTTCAGATACGCCATGTTTTTACCTGTCATTAGGCCACATAGCCACATGGTTGTAGATGTAGTAGGTTAGATGATTAGGTACCAGATCTTTACCGGACACTCTCAGGTCTACAGGGTACCAGTACTCAAACTCCGCCCTCAGTTTGTCCAGGGTAGTCATGGGGATTGACCCTGTCTTGTAGGGGGTGTTCTTGTAAAAGATATAGTCCCAGACCTCTGGAGTCAGTTCCTCTGGCCTACAATGTATGTACTTGTTACCATCTAAACATGTCCCCTAAATTTCACTAAATGAATCATTATCATAAAAATTTTTCCATAAAATGCTAAATTTCAAATACATCTCCTAAACACATTGTAATGTAAAGTACAAGTAAATTACACTGTACATCCCAAAAAGCCATTCATATTATTTTTACAGATCTAATTATCATCATTATTTGACTTCTCACCACTTCCCCTCTCCAATGATGCTGATTATCATGAAAATCTACTTGATTGGCTCCATCCAATAAGGCCAATTATCTTTATATCTCAGAATTGCCCCCTTCCAACGAAGTCTTTTACAGAAACATACTTTTTCCCTGACTGGACCATGTCTCACTTTCTCTCCTTCAAACCGTCCCCTTACCTGATATTAGCAGGACTCTTCCCACTGCCATCAAACACGCCGCCCTGTAACAGGTGGGCCACAGTGTAGTAACCCATGTAGATCGTGGAGTCTGACAAGGATTCCACAAGGTATTGTGGGTCCCACGGAATGTGGCTCCCTAAAAAAAAAGCAAGCATGTAGGGTTCTAAAAATTATGTGTTAATGAAAGTAATCTGAGGTTGAAAATTTTAAAAAATGATCACACTGTGCCACAATAATAAACCAGTGACAACCATCTTAAAATTTATTTCTAACACATTGAAACTGTATTAGACCTGTTGGCATCAAAGATTACCACTGCATTTATACACAAAAGCTGTGGTAAGAGTTTTGAGTCAATATTTACTTTGGCATCACTTTAATTTGATGACTGATAATATAACCAGCACCACAGTACGAGTGATGCCATCAATAGATACACTATGTTTTACATTATTTTTAGGGGTGTCAACGAATATTCGAACATTCAAATATTCATTCGATGGGTTGATATTCGAATATAAATTTAAGATTCGAACATACGGTGTTTTACAGATTTCATAAAAAGAAGTACTGTGATTAATAAATTTTTGATTAAATGAAAACCTTCATGTTTAAAAGGCGTGAAGAGTATACTTATCAAAATAGATTTAATTGATCATTGAATGAGTGTCTGATAGAATTAGTCTGTAATTAATATTGTAAAGGGCTCAATTTCAGAAAAAATGTGGGTTTTTTTATATTTTATATTAATTATCGGTAAATTAACTAATTACCTAGGAAAATTGTCTATGGAAATATTTGTTTTTATTTTAAAAATATTTTATCAAAGATTATTATCATATCTCTTATTAGGCTGATAATTGTAATTTATTACACGTTTTGAAATCTAACAGTATACAACTATCCTGCCTTTGGTAAGATGACTGGTTCCTCAGTTGGAGCTACTGTAAATTTATTAAATTATTAAATTTGTTAAAATCATAATTTTCTACATTTAAATCAATTACTTATTTCAATCAAAGGAATTCCTTATTGTACACCTACAAAAGCCTTCACACAATTTTACTTCTGATATAAGAATACCTATGCTAAACCTTTCATGAGAGTAGGATGATGCATATTTAAAATAAACCCAATTTTATTTATTTCATCGAATATTCGAATATATTCGAATACTTTCAATGAATATTTGAATATGAATTATTGACAAAATTGACATCCCTAATTATTTTAATTTCAATTCATTACTACATAACATGCAATCAAGTTTTGCTGTATGCACAGCATAATTAGATAATTTGTTAAATTTAAAGCTCCCTTGTATCAATTTACCTAATCCGTAGGATCGAGAGCAGGCATGCTCGTGCAACCAGTCCAGAGTGGCGTGGAAATTTTCCCTTACATGGTCTGAGTAAGTGTCTATAGAGTTCAAACACTGGGCTGTTAACTGCTTCCATTTTTCTTCACCATATTCCAAGTACCTTTGATTAAGAACACACAAATAAATTTACCTGCAATTTTAAAATATATTTTCAGGACAGCATTGTCTGCTAGACTCAAAAGACTAAGAGCTTTTAAAATTTTGCATAATTGTGCATCTAAAGCATGTCAAAACATGAACATTGCATAAATCATTAAATTTGTCACACAGTGGTCTTTTCTTTCATTCTTCCATTTAATTTCTAAGAACCACATTCTGTATTTGTAAATATTTCACACAAATCACACCTTGTGTAAATTTTGTTGTACATGTACTTCAATTTGTCCATATACATGTGTATTTCAAATCTATAAACTCGAATAATGATTAAAATGTTATGTTACATGTAACAAATTTAAACAATTTTAATATAAATGAACATGTAATTTACCATACTATAATGGTATACAACAGACAGACAGTGAGAGGTCGTTTACTATGGATAGTAAATTACCATATTACAATGTAATACAACGGACTGACAGTGAGAGATCATTTATTTTGGATGGTCAATTACCATATTACAATGTAATACAACGGACTGACAGTGAGAGATCGTTTACTATGGATGGTCAATTACCATATTATAATGTAATACAACGGACTGACAGTGAGAGATTGTTTACTATGGATGGTCAATTACCATATTATAATGTAATACAATGGACTGACAGTGAGAGATCATTTACTATGGATGGTCAATTACCATATTAGAATGTAATACAACGGACTGACAGTGAGAGATCATTTACTATGGATGGTCAATTACCATATTATAATGTAATACAACGGACTGACAGTGAGAGATCGTTTACTATGGATGGTCAATTACCATATTATAATGGTATACAATGGACTGACAGTGAGAGATCATTTACTATGGATAGTCAATTACCATATTATAACGTAATACAACGGACTGACAGTGAGAGATCATTTACTATGGATGGTCAATTACCATATTATAATGTAATACAACGGACTGACAGTGAGAGATCATTTACTATGGATAGTCAATTACCATATTATAATGGTATACAACGGACTGACAGTGAGAGATCGTTTACTATGATGGTCAATTCTCTGGTTTTGATCTCAGACTTACCACTGGTCACACAGCGCTACTACACACTCATCATTGGACCGAGATATCACTGTTTTCTCTGGTTCCATATATTTTACAGCTTCTCCCTGTAAAAAAAAAAAAGAATATTTATTTGAAGCCGAGTTGGCTTTTTTTTGCAAGCATTTCCAAAATAAGGCTGATTTACTGCCAACACGAATATGACGCTATAAACAATGATTAATAAATCTGTTTACTTCAAATTCATGAATGCCTAAAATATTTTTTTTTGTAATTTACACAACCAGCATTTACTGCTTTTGTATATAAATATTCTGGATTGTACATATAGAATTGAATGACAATCATCTTAACTTAAAATAAAATTTATTGTAATTTTTTAACTTACGGCATCAATCATTTTCTGTTGAATTGGTTTCTTCACATCCTGTACTTTCTGGCCTTCATATCCTTTCACAATCATCACCTGGTGAAGTAAAAAGAGGTTTTACATAAGAAATGTTTAGTAGAGCTCAGTGTATATCTCTTCTTTCAAAAAATGGTTTCCAACTCCAACTGATTAGAAAGTGTGTACCAGAACATAAGTTTCTGAAGCCATGCTGAAGCAGATTATACTTGTATATGTCTTTAATATTCCAATAACACTCGTTACCTTAAAAGTGACTGCAGAACAATTGAATATACGAGGGTTGTCCCCAAAATTCCATAGACTAAGCTCATATATTTTTTAGAAAATAAATGTATCTTTATAAAATTTTCTGGGTGGATAAAGTGTGTTGTTTACAAATAAATTATGAAGATTTTAACATGATTACGTGAAAACTATTTGAGTATTAAGATTTGAAGTGTCATCGTTCTCCAACACACTGAGCAATCTCTGATGTCAAAACAGATAAATTTCAATGGTTCATATTCTTTGGGAAATACACTATTTACCAGAATCATATTCTTTAATCAATCCTAGAGTTTATAGATATAAATTTGAAATATCTGAATCATTAAGATATGAGGAAACATTAAAATATATGAACAAAGTATATGCATGTACACATATAAATAATAATATTCTGAAAACTCTGTGCTAAGTTTGGTTAAATTGGTCAAGAGGTTCTGCAGAAGAAGATGAAATTGTGAAAAGTTTACAATGACGGCAACAACAGATAACAGTAGCATGAATTAATACATGTAGAAAAGCCTTATATTATGTACTTCTAGTATAACAATTTGTTTGTCTCCATCTTGTTCCTGGTGTACAACACAAGGATTAGATCACAGAGACAGATTCTGTTGCACAGGGTTCCAAGCTCTCAGATATATGACAAAATCTAGGCTTAAACAACTGTGCCCAACCATGCCTTTCCCACAGGTAGATATTTACTTACTAATATACTCCACCCCCCCCCCCCCTTTTTTTAACAAATGTACGTACCCCGTCATAGAAGCCTTTAAGGTAGACCTCCTCCTTAGCCTCCTGTAGTTTATCTCTATCATTCTGACTCTGAATCTTAAGCTTCTCACAGACAGTGACCGCTGACAGATTACCATAGCCTGGGACATCTATGATGGGAATCTGTACATCAAGGAAGTCTTTATTTAACATCAATTCATGCATCATCATCATTTTTTTTTTTGGAATAGGACCTCATTTTTAATGGAATTTGTCAAAAGGGAGTTGTTTTCATTATTTAAATGACCACTTACCGGTTCAAATGGTAATACCATTTCTGACTTTATTCCATACTTTTCTCTGAATGGCTGTGATAAAATGGAAATGAAATACCATATTGAAATAAAACAGAAAGAGGGGTTTGTAACTAATATACATGTAGTTTTTACTGTATCTAAAGTGGTTTAAACTTGAGTTCTGTAAAAAAGACTACAAGTTTTCTCAAAAGATATTTACTCTAGCACACGCTACCAAGCTATCTCGCCATGAAGACAAGTGCCTGAATTTACGTGCATCAACCATCAGTAACAGCAATTCAATGTTACGAGAATAGTTCTTACAAGATCCTTAAGCTTTTAAGGCATGTAAAAAAAATATGAATCTCTCAAGGTTTTTGGTGGTTAAGATTAATCATACATGTATATCTGACAGCAAAAATGAGCCACTATTTTAAGTTTTGTTTCACACACTTAACTGAACAACCTGACGAGTACTGTTGAAACGTGAATCACCTGTTTGTTTTACAGTTAGAATGTGAATCACCTGTTTGTTTTTCAGTTAGAATGTGAACCACCTGTTTGTTTTTCAGTTAGAAGGTGAATCACCTGTTTGTTTTTCAGTTAGAATGTGAATCACCTATTTGTTTTTCAGTTAGAATGTGAATCACCTGTTTGTTTTTCAGTTAGAATGTGAATCACCTATTTGTTTTTCAGTTAGAACGTGAATCACCTGTTTGTTTTTCAGTTAGAACCGTGAATCACCTGTTTGTTTTTCAGTTAGAATGTGAATCACCTGTTTGTTTTTCAGATCTCTCAGAGCTGCGAAGTCGTCCGGGGCATCAGAGGGAACACTAGTAACAACTCCAGTCCCTAAAAGTCAACAGAACATTAACATGTATAATGGCTTGATTAGAAAATAGAGGACATCTACTGTAACAATTCTGAAACAAAAATTTATGATTTTTTTTTTATTTTGCTTCATCCTTGACACTACTTAAATTCACCTTGAATGCCTGTTAATAACTTCTACTACTGTACTTATTCAAAGTGACACTAAAATTTTGTATGGTATACCACCAACTTTAATTCCTTGCTCTTATAGGAATTTTACCTTTATCTGCTTTTATAGTCAGCATTGGGAGGGTGTAGATTGTTTTGTAGGCTGTTAGTGGTCCAGACAATCCAATTCCCATTATATCCTGTCAAAAAAAAATTCCCCAAGTTTAAGTCTCTTGTTTGGTACAGTATTTGAGTATTTTGTCCATACTGTGATAGCAAATTATGCTGCGACTACTACCGGTATTTATTGCTATTTTAGTCAATGTTTCTAAAGGCTTTTTCATTGGACAAACAAAATAAAAATCTTTTTCTTTACAAGGTGCTTCCATTATTCAATTTTTCTTACCTGACCAACTAAATTGGCTACAAGATCTACTTTCCCCTCTTCTTTTGTGAAGCCCTGGTAGCACATATTACGAGCGGCCCGTGGAGTACACACGAAGATCTCTCCATTAGCCAGCCTGTGTGCGATGTATTCCATATCTGGTCGGATCCATACATTGGTTTGTCCAAACATGGTCTCTGGTCTCAGAGTTGCGGCCACCAGGTAAATTTTACTGCCCTTTAGTTTGCTACAAAATTTCAGATGTACAAAGGTGACATTTATTATTTACATCAATGTCAACATTCAAAAGTATGGTAGAAATCTAACTTATACAGAGTAGAGCTGTTTTCCCTCCCATTCCCTGTTCTGATTTCAGTGTCAGAGTTGAGTAATTGTCAGTAAGACTAATCAATGATTGAATCATTGTATCTCATCCATAGGGCAATTGTCATCATACAATTACATACAACTCTGAAGAATTACCACATAGTTATATCAATACTCTTAGATGCACCACATGTAATTAAAGGAATTCCTTTAGAAATATATTCTTGCTAAATGTTCTGTACATTCACAGATGTTTTCCTGCAATTCTTTCCAAACATGCACAAATTAAAGTAAATGAGAAGCTCGATGAATTGTTTGGTAGCCCAACCTCAATTTTCAGTTGTCCTGGGCTAGCGGGCTACAGCGAGTGTCGGACCCTGAATGGTAAATGATTTTGTCTGTATCACACTCTAATCAGGCCTCTATGTGACCTCTAAAATTTTGGGCGCCAACTGGCTCCTAATAAAAATAAATTTAGTCACCAATGAAAATTTTTAGTCGGCAGGTAAAGTTTTCTTAGGCACACAATTTAAAAACTGATATTAGTCAATATATAGAGACATGTCCGTTGCTAACTTTCAAACTTCTTTTCTGCTCTTTATAAAAAAAATTCGAAAATGTTTATAGTTCTGTAATTTGACGATCACCAAGCCAATTTAAAATGGTCGCCAATTTGGCGACTTATAGAAAATTTTTAGGCGCCATGGCGACTAAATTTGTCACCAATTAGAGCCCTGCTAATACTTTAAAATCCTTTTGTACTCTTTACTGAACTGATTTACTACACTAATAAAGCTTTATATGTAGAGATGTGATCTCAGTGGACTCACAATGTTCTAATCATAGAAGATTCATTGGCCTGAACACTGTTAGGTACATCATCACTGATCACACGTCTATATTTATTCTAGCATTGTATGATAGATTTTACAGGGTTATACAATTCCTCAGAATACTGTAAACCAACTTTAATTTGTATGCGAGAAATATCTGCGAGTTTCACGACCTACTATTAATCACTGCAAACCAATTATTTTGCTTTGCATTTGTAGAGAATGTTCCTCAGGCGTGAAAATTAATTGTCACCGAGTGATTTCAAACTGACGATTTGCAAATAAAAGATGACGCAAATGATAGTTGGTTTACAGTATACATGCAGTAGTACTAGAAATATTTGTATCTAACTCATCCAAATGAAGGATCAATGGAAAATAAAGCAAATATAACTTACTTCTCTTCAGAGACAGATAAACAAATGCTATGTTTACAGGTTTTAATTAACATAATTGTATACACAAATGAAATTCCAAAGTGTGACTTCAGAAATACTCAACAAGTTCTAATCACGGTATAATCAGTGACCCGAACACTACCTCTTCATCATAAATCACACTCCCGCCCCCCAACTCCATCAAAGAGCTATATATTGATATCAATGATTAAACAGAAAACTTTTCAATACTACAATAAATCCTTATTCAAAAGGACCTCATTATAATTGTTATTTGTTACAAGAAAAACTCCCCTTACCCTGCTTTATTGCAGTCAGTTCAGATGACTTTTAATTAAAAATGTATGCTTAATGCTTTTAGTTTACATTCTATTACTTCTTTGAAAGTAATTTCTTTAATCTCATTTATCAAATAAATTATCATTGTGATGTCATGTTTGCATTCCAAAGACACAGTCTACATGAGTATACAGCTGTTAATGGAAAAGAGTTAATGAGAAAACAGCTGTGAAATGTAAATATCAACACAAATATGTACACGTATGTGGAAATCTACAACACAATACCATTTATGATTTATAATGATTATATCAACTTCTTTATCAGAGACAAAGAGACTGCTTAAAATCAATCCAGAATTGAATAGATTTTTTTTATTGCACTTTCAATTGGATTTTGTTCTCACACAACAACTACTGACATTTGTTTTATACTGTAGCGTTTAATCCATACTGAAATGTAGGGAAGTGTGATCTCAGTGGACTCACAATGTTCTAATCATAGAAGATTCATTGGCCTGAACACTGTTAGGTACATCATCACTGATCACACACCTACATTTCAGTAAGAACCTGGATAGGATGGATCTTACAATGACTAAAAAATTTCTATTTCTCTCGCCTTCTGGAAATATTTCTGTGACTATGACTAGAAACATCAAACCAAACCAATGATCCAAATAGAACTATCTTTAATGCATTTAACCACTCAAAATGATTGTTTTATGCTTTTATCAAATGGTTGTGATTACATGCAAAAAAGTGCTTATGCACTTAGAAGTCTAAAGAATTTTTCAATAAATTGCATTACGTTGTAACCATAGTATTTAACTATCAGCATAGATCATACTCCTATCCAAACATTAAAATGTCAGCTGAGATTATATTCCTGCCCAAACATTAAAATGTCAGCTGAGATTATATTCCTCTCCAAACATTAAAATGTCAGCTGAGATCATACTCCTGCCCAAACATTAAAATGTCAGCTGAGATTATATTCCTCCCCAAACATTGAAATGTCAGCTGAGATTATATTCCTCTCCAAACATTGAAATGTCAGCTGAGATTATATTCCTCTCCAAACATTGAAATGTCAGCTGAGATTATATTCCTCCCCAAACATTAAAATGTCAGCTGAGATTATAATCTTCCCCAAACATTAAAATGTCAGCTGAGATTATTTTCCTCCCTAAACATTAAAATGTCAGCTGAGATTATATTCTTCCCCAAACATTAAAATGTCAGCTGAGATTATATTCTTCCCCAAACATTAAAATGTCAGTAGAGATCATATTCCTCCCAAAACATTGAAATGTCAGCTGAGATCAAATTCCTCTCCAAAAATTAAAATGTCAGCTGAGATTATATTCCTCTCTAAACACTAAATTGTCAGCAAAGTTTTACATACCTGAACTTAAGGTAGATATGGTTAGTTTTTCATAACAAAGTTTTGGTGGTTTGTATACCTTAGTTTGGGTAGATATGAATAGTTTTACATACAATAAAGGTAGATAGGGTTTGTTAGTTTTACATACTTGAGTTTGGGTAGGTATGAATAGTTTTACATACAGTGTGGGTAGACATGGTTTGTTAGTTTTACATACCTGAGTTTGGGTAAATATGGTTTGTTAGTTTTACATACCTGAGTTTGGGTATACATGGTTTGTTATTTTTACATAACTTAGTTTGGGTAGGTATAACTATTCATATCTAAGTCTTGCACATTTTTGAATTTCAAGTATTGAAAAATGTGCAAAATGTTAATTTGTCCAGGTAAGATAATTACTTATTTGCTATATTCCATATCATAGCTGTGAATTTGGAGAAAGAGAATTTATTAAAAGAATAGGAATAAAAAATGATTAATTTGGCATTTGATATTTTAATTGATTTATTTCTGTGATTTCATAAGAAAAACATATTAAAAAAACATAAAAATATCATAAATAATCAAAACTATAATTATTTTCATATGATTATCTGTCTCTCACTCTTTCTTTTTATTTCATTTACTCATTCATTTTTATCTTGAAGTAAAAAAAAAGGGGGGGGGGGACTGCAATGAGGATATTGGTCTAAATTACTTAATCTTCAGTTGTGTTGGACAAATTAAATTTTCAAAATTTATTCTTTTAAATTTATATTGCATTGGTAAAATACAGGTAATTCCAGGTAAATCCCAGAAGGAGATCAGACTATAATTGCTATCAAAACATATTTTACACCTATTATTCTATACCTAATTATCAAATGAGTGCAAAATGGGAACACACCGAATAGTTTTACAAACAACGTACAGTTTGGGTAGACATGGTTTGTTAGTTTTACATACCTGAGTTTGGGTAGACATGGTTTGTTAGTTTTACCTAACTTAGTTTGGGTAGGTATGAATAGTTTTACATACAGTGTGGGTAGATATTGTTTGTTAGTTTTACATACCTGAGTTTGGGTAGATATGGTTTGTTAGTTTTACATACCTGAGTTTGGGTAGACATGATTTGTTAGTTTTACCTAACTTAGTTTGGTTAGATATGAATAGTTTTACATACAGTGTGGGTAGATAGGGTTTGTTTTACATACCTTAGTTTTGGTGGATATGGCTCATTCACTTTCAATTTAATCAAAGTGTACTCTTGTGGACCAACTCCCTAGAAAATAAAACATGGAAATACAAACTTTACTTTTTTTCTCTTGCACAGAAAAACTAATAGAATCAGCATCATAAATTTGTCAACTGAAAAGATGAAGAACTCAGTATATATATACTGTTGAAAGATATTTCTTCAATAATTATATATATGTTTTCCTCAAATTTATGTACAATGTACATGCATGAATATAACTTACATGTATATATAAACTCTTTGTAATTAGCAATGTAATGTGCCAATTCCTCAATCAGCGATTTTTTTTTTCTACCCATTGGGAATGGGTCCGGTACCGATTCAATTGGGAAAGATAGTGTTGAAATAGAACGAGGGGAATTTTTTGTCATGTCAACAAATAAAATTTATTTTGCATTTTTTCTAACCTCGTTACCTATTAATCAATGCTTAAAGAATAATCAAGGAATATTCGTTGTTTTACATATATGTCCCTTATTTTCACGCTTTCAAGTTGTCAAAAATTTAAGAAAACAGCATGACTATGCTGTTTACACATGCATCCCGCCATATTACAACATATTACGACTGATCTCTACTTTCAATTTAAGAGGAAGTGACAATTTACATGTATATAACTCATACAATGTTTTCTATGAAAAGAATTACAATGTCATCGTATTCTGTTCCTTGGCAATTGAATTTGGGAATTTTTAAGTCTCAAAATTGGGAAAAATTAAAGTTTTTTGACTTTGGGAATGGTCCCGTTTATCAGTATCAGTTATATAGGGGGAAAAAAAACTGTCAATATCTCTAAAATGAATATTTAACCACAGAACACTGGTTGTATTGTTGTGTAATCCTCAGTAAGACTAATCAAGTATGAATCAATGAACTTCATACCAAAGGCAGAGTTTTCATCATTAAATTACAGCTGAATACAACCAGCTTTCTGTGGGATACTCTATGACTGGTCTTCTTTGTAAAGGTCTGTACAAGTAACAGATTAAATACTGTATACAAACATGCAGCAGACTGCATTAAAACATCTTGATTAATATCAACTACTGATGGACAGAATTGGGAAGAATATTTCCAAAGACAAAGATTTCAGTAGTAGGTATAATGAAGCTCTTTCCATACATTCATAAAATCCTCCTACTAAATTGCTATTGAAGCTGTTAATTTTTAAAAAAGGGACAAAAAACCTGTTTCTTTTGATGTAACAATCCTCTGATATACAAAATGTCTGTGCCCTCTTCGTTTTAATAATCCTGGATGATGCTGGGCATTTCATGACTTGCGAACAGACCCTAATGCATTACATTGAGATCTGTTTTAATAAGAGAACAACAGATGCATCTGCATCTTAGTCCTTACATTTTTATTTCAAACTCAAATATGGTTGTAGACTGCTCACCTTGTCAGCAATCGTCATTTGGACTAGGTCATGCGTTAACCAATGTGTTCGAGGCATGTATGTATTGATATTTTCCAGCAGACTTACAAATTTGATAGAGAAAAGGTAGGTGAAAGAAAAAAAATGTCAACATTCATTGTAAAATCCCTCCCATGTTGAGTGGTTGAAATCTAACATCTTGTATACAGAGTAGAGCTGTTTTCCCTCCCATTCCCTGTTCTGATTTCAGTGTCAGAGTTATGTAATTGTCAGTAAGACTAATCAATGATTGAATCATTGTATCTCATCCATAGGGCAATTGTCATCATACAATTACACAGAACTCTACAGAATACCACAATTCTCAATCAAAGATCTGGCCACCTAAAAATGTGTATTAAAATAGTATATCACTTACCTCCCCACTATGCCTGTCATGGTCCATGCAGGGCTGTCCATCCTTAGGGGAAAATATTGTGTGTCTGAAAAAAGGCTTTTAACGTTAATTCAGGACTTTATGCCCAAATGAATTCAATAAAGCACTGAATTGAAACAATTTAGATATGTTCATTGATTATAACATGGACTGTGCTTACAAAGTGAATAATGCATGTTTTGAATATTAACCTGCATAGTCATAAATGTTATGACATGATGAACGTCCAATATTTATAATTCAATACTTATATTTACATTTATTGATTACATGGTATAACCATAAAGTATCACTTCTTTAATACATTATGCCTGTTTAAATGATAATGCCGCACTTGTATATAGCTAAATTGAGGGAGCAGTCATTACCGAGGCCATTCAAAATGTGCCATTACTGGGTACTTTTACTTGGCTGAAATCATGACTGTACTGGCCAAAATATTTGTGTAGAAAAATAGTCGCTGGAGGAAAATTTGATAACATATTTCATTAAAGTCCCTACCACAAGGTACCACCTTTTCTTGTAAAAGTACCACCTGTTTCTGATCTTTTTGAAAGCCCTGCTACTGTTTAATGTGAGCATGGATTCTGATTTTTGTTTAAGATGTTGCACTTCTACAACATTTGTTTGTGATATCAAAATAAAAAACATTATAAACCTTTTTGACTCAATTTATGTTATGGTGTTTTGAATGCCAGAGCTTTCAAGATACTATAAGAAAAATACAAATGGAATATAAATATGTTTCTGTGGAAGATTTCAAAATTTTCTAAAATGTAACTTTCTTTTTTACATTACATTGTTGGACCATGACAGAGTTCAGAGATCTCTTTGAACTTCCACACACAGACAAACAGACAAGTTGGAGGACATATCAACTACCGTACCTTTTACCAAATTTGATTTTGTCTCTTTCTTTCAGTCGGAGAAACTGCCACCTCACAAAGGAATCATAATAAGGGTTAGCATCTGTTGTAATGAAGGTCCTTCTCCAATCCACCTATAATACAGAGAGAACAGTTACAACAATTACTCTACAAAGAATTAGGGGGTTTTTTAGTGCAAAGAAGGGATATGTGTGTGTGTGTGGGATGGAGGGGGGGGGGGGGGGGGTTACAAAATTGCTCTTAATGAACTGAAAATAGCTCTTTCACTGCAAGTTGATGTCATCTTTTTTTTCAATGAAATTTAAAAATTCAAAATTCTTACTTCTGCTAAGCATAACTTATTTTTCATGGAACAACATCTCATTAAATGTTCAAGAAATATAACTTTTGCTCATCCTCTATATGATCAGTAATGAGTTATTTTCTATAGTCACAAGATCTTTATTTCTTCCTTGAAAAAAATCTCAAGAAATTACTAGTACACAGAAATAAAGTTCTCAAGAATAAAGTTTTATTTACAGCAGTCTTTCAGAGAAGCAACACATTAATACGGTGATTGATTATCAAACAAGAAGTCTGTGAGCCAATGCTCACTAATAATACCCCCACTCTGATGTGAATACACAAGTTTGGTTATAGACAAACACAGTGATAATCAGGAAATTGACATCGGGTTTGTAAAAAAATGAATCCCAACATATGGCATGCCTAAACAAAGATTGTGCTAAAAATTCAAGCATCTGTGCTGAGAAACTACAACCAAAATTTGTTATGTATGGTACGGACAGATGCACGGATAAACAGGAAGTTGACATTGAATTTGTACAAAAATGAATCCTACCATATGGCATGCCTAAACAAAGATTGTGCTAAAATTTCAAGCATCTGCAATGAGTAGTTGCTGAGAAAACTGCGACCAAAATTTATTACGGACAGACAGACAGACGGACAGACAGACTCACAAAGGTAAAACAGTATACCCCCCTCTCCTTCAGAGCAGGGGTATAAATAGGAGTATATGTCCCTGTTTCTGACCTTGAGTCCCATACTCTTCAGATCTTCCTTACAATGAGGGGGGAAGTACTTCAACCAGTGAGCTGGGTCAGCAAAGTCCTTGATTTCCTCATCCTTTAGACCCAGAGACTTCATGATCTGCCACTGGTACTTCAAGCCTCCTGTCTTAGCCTTCAGCTTACTCTAAAGCATTTCAAAAACAGTTTGAAAACAACAACTGACCATGTGCTATACCACATGCACAAACATGAAAAAATTGGACAACTTTTTAACTCAGAAATGTTTTTTTCTGAAAATACTGCAATAGATCTGTGAATTATTCCCTGACGGACACAAACTCTGACCTTTTTGCCCTTGGATTTATCTTTAATCGTGATTTCCTTTTCCTCTTCTTGTTCTTCTTCTTCCTCTGGAGGGAATTCTGGGGGATATCCAAAATCCTTCATCTCCCTCTTTAGTTTGTCTGCACTGGCCTAGAATAAAAATGAGATGAAATTATATAAATTATTATTATTTAAAGACCATATCAGCAGAATTGACTAGCTTAAGTAAATATTAAAGTAACCTAAATGTTACACTGTGCAATGCAATCAAACTGTAGAATTTGTTTGTTTGTTTAATTGTTTTTTTTTAACACATAATAAATTCATAAAATCGATCATGATAAAACAGGAATATTTGTTATTACATTGTATCAATGTGCATATTTGAATTATTGCAATTTTCAAATTGAAGTTCTATGTACAGTGGAACTTAAGTATTTCGATTATTGATATTTCAAATACTAGGCCCAAGTATCGCAAGCTACCTAACGATACGATAAATATCACGATGCGGTGGTCATGTGATACAACATGTATCATGATACAGCTGTCATCAATTGAATTAACCGTTATCTTAACATATTATTCATTGCTAACCTCCACAGTTACAGAAAATATAAAAAGAATATCTTGACCAAAGTTAATAAAAGGTGGATTTTATAGTCTTGACATTATATTTTTTTCTTTGCTGCCTTTTTTCAGCCATTTTAGAACATCAAATTTTGTTAGGTTGTATGTATAAGTTTCAAACAAAACAATGAAAACTATCTTGTACTGTATCATGATACATACATGGCGATAGGATACACGTATTGTGAGCCCTTGTGATCAATTCGATCGATGTACTGATGTATTGTTACACCTCTATCAAATACCATGGATATGATGAAGTGATCTGGAAGTCCCAAACACTTATTCTTTAAGTATTTTACCCTTGATATCTCAAATTTTCAGATGTTTGGAAGTTTTCTTTCTGTCTTCTTGAGTTCGAGATAACAAGATTTGACACTTTAATTACCTTTATTGGCATTCCAGAGCAATGAAGACCAAATGGAAACAGACATTTCTTGCCTTGAAGTCTCTGATATCCAACTGCAAACTACATAAAAATATTGCATATCTGATAAAATATTCTTTTTGACACAAACTTTGCAAGATGTTTTATAGTTTCAGATCCAAACACAAAAGTAGTGATAAATTATTTACTTACCTCAGCTTTTGATATCGTAAATGTGTGCCCTAGGTGAAGTCTGCCATTCATGTATGGATACGGAAATGTGGCCATATACTTTGGCTGTCTGCATAAAATCATAAAAATTAAAATTTAACACACTTCCCATGCCACCCCACCCCCTAAATACCAGACTACTTTCTTCTATCGGGTAGACTTTACTTTACCGGTCCCCAGATCCGCAAGATCCGCGCGCTCATTGCACTATGACGTAAGATTTACATCACTCAACTGATTAGGGTTAGTTTTGCACATTTTTCGACTGGTTAGGGTTAGTCTTGCACCCACCTGAAAGATTAGGGTTAGTCCTTGCATAAGTTTTTGACTGATTAGGGTTAGTCTCGCATCCACCCGAGAGATTAGGGTTAGTCTTTCCACATGGGTTAGTCTAGCATGGTCTAGCATCTGCCTGGGAGATTTGGGTTAGTCCTCACATACCATCCGAGAGATTAGGGTTAGTGTCTTGTTCTTTTAGATTAATTAAGAAATTCAGTTGCGTTTGTATTTTTTGCAAGATCTTAATCCAGCTTCAACGACATCTCGTTGGTTTTTTTACATGAAAAAAATGGCTAAGTACAAAAGAAACGGCACTAAGCATGCGCCACACACGCTTCGTTCACAATTATGTTTGTCTCCTAATTCACTGAATAAACAATATTTATTACTTTTTTTCAGAGAACGAGGTTAAAAACTTCGTTTAAAAACGAAGTGTTAAACTAAACTTTTAACTGTAGAATTCGAATTTGGGGTCCAAAAGGCTTAAAACCTCATATTTTTCATTTTTTTCGATCGCTCACGCGATCTCATATATATTGAAGTCGCCTACGGTGACACTATATTTTAGCGTGTTTTTCTGGGGACCGGTAAAGTAAAGTCGTTCCCTTCTATCTTGAAGACCCATTTAATATTAAAGACATAAATTATTTCAAGGATTATGTTGTTCAAAGACTGATTACTTCCAGAACACAAAGCTCTTATGGCAGTTGCCAACACAATAGCTAGGCATGGTAAGTATACTATTACATGATAAAAATTATCCAATTGATAAATATTTTTCCATATTCTATAATATATTTTTCAAAACATATTGAATTTATCAGACTACTGAAGTAAATTTCATACGAAGCTTCTTTCGTCCCTGGAAGTGGGGCATCCTCTTCAAATACTTTCTCATCTTCCCATTTTTTCTGAATTCTCTTCTCAATCTGTAACAGTTCCGTCAGTTTAGCAGTACTTTTTCTTTCAAGAACATCCATTCTTCAGGCTGTAACGTGTGTGAAGGTGGTGGCCAGATGGACTGCAAAAATTTATTAATTTTTAGCTTGAACAGTAGCTATCATTGCTCTTTGTACTTCTGCACTTTTTACAATTCATAAATAGTATTTAACTCAAATGTTTCACAAGTTAACGTCACTCATGTAGTGATGATGACATCTTCTTGCAACTAGAACTTATTTGTACGACCACATGGCGGACTCTGCCGTAAACACGATTACTTTAATTCCGGTTGTCGTTAAATCACGTGCAAGGTATATTGAAAGCGTTGTCACATCTAAGTAACATTAGATTAATGTTATCTAAATAAATATAAGAACAAATTATTAATAAAAATTGAATGGAATATTCATTTTCAGTGCGAAATTTTGCCTTGTACCTAATGTCGTAAAATTATAGCATGGCCCACTTTGACGAGAGAAGTGGTTACATCCCTTGTAAAACAGACTGGGGACAGTGGTGGCAGACCAATGAGGAAGTATACATAGAAGTAAATGTGCCTGAGGGGACCCCAGCCAAAGACATCAAGTGTACAATCTCTCCCAAACACATTAGAATAACGGTGAAGGGACACACAGTAATTGAGGTATATAGTATAAAAGCAGATGTAACAAACAAATACAGGTCTAGGAAAAAAATATAGCTTAAAGAAACTATAAATAGAATAGTTAAGTTTATTTCATGAAGTTCACAACAGTTTTTAATGACTTCATATGAAGAGTCTTATATATGTAGTCTAGCTATCATTTACATAACATCGAGTATGTAAACATCTGCTGGCAAGGTTCCTTTTAAAGAAGTGTAACATTCAGATGTCAATCTTGTGGCCTACATAATGGTACAGAATAAACAGTATGGTCAAATACCTAATAAACGAATAAATTAAAGAAGGAGAAAGACTCACTCGAAACACCAATGAACGAATAAACTTTACACTGAAGAAAAAGGGGGCACCTCTGTTTCGGAAGCAAATGAAGATCTTGCACACATAAAGAAAATGCAAGTTTATTCATCATGTAACTTTATAATATGTGAACTCAAAAGGTAAATTTTCATCTGAATTAATTTCCATTAAAAGTAAGACAAGATGTCTGATCTGTAATACTGAAATATCCATGCATGCATGTACCAAAGTGCATCCCAAAAGCTGCTCATCCATGTTTTTGTTAGTTATGAAAACTGACATCACATGACTATTGTAGTGAATGCAGATAATAGTTTCAGAACCTCAACAAAGTCAAGATGAGCTTGTGCTATACCCCTGGCACTGGCATCCTGGTTAAAGTTTTAAGAGCAAGTCTGTCCAGAGTAATTATAAGTGTATCTGGACTAAACTTGCACAAATGATACATCATCAGACTTGCTGCGAATGCTGGCATTGACCTACATTTTCTGGATGAGTTTCAGTGACCAGGTTGAAACTTTTTGAGGAGGTCCATTAACAAGTTACTATAAGCCATGTGGTGACCAAACTTGCATTGATGATGATAAATTGATTCTAGGGATGGGCACTACCAGACCTGCTTCAAATGCTGGATCTGACCTACATTTTCTGGATGAGTGACCAGGTTAAAATTTTGGAGCAGGCCCTGGACCAAATTTGCATGGATGATGCATCTAGGGATGCACATTACCAGAACAATCATTTAGTGTCAGAATGTGCCTTCACTTAATGGTATCATTCGTCAAGGTGTCTGAGCTTTGTTATGTTTCTAAATAAAGAAAGTTTTTCGGGAATCTTCATGACAATGTTTGATTCTGTGTAAGTGTTCAGCGTGAAATATTTTTAAAAAATAAAATCTATATCTATTTCAGGGAGACTTACTAAATACAATACATGCTGATGAGTCTGTGTGGACACTAGGTAAGCAAATGTGAAGGAAAATTCTGTAGGAGTGACACATAATTACATTCATGCCTTTATATAATATTTTTTTTGGAAAACGACAATACTACATTACATTACAATACTGTATTGGACAAGGAACAATACTACATGACAATAGTGATATGATTTTTTTTCAATTTATCAAGAAGACAAGAAATTCCTGAGAGTGTGTTTACCTAAGAGTCATGCTGTGGCAGAGAATTGTTGGGACTCACTGCTAGTGGGACAGTATAGGACTGACCCCTGGACGTTTGACCAGATGGAGAAAAAAGCCACTTTACAAAAGTTTCAACAAGAGGTAATATACAATTAGATTGAGGTTTATAGCACTTTTCTTTTCCATGAATATTTCTGTAAAGATTGAAACTTTTAGTTTTATTCTTTCTATGCCTCCCTAATAGGAGATTTGGGGTGAAGGCTCCATAATCAGCGATTCTGGGGCATATAGTTTTGGTCTGTCCCACTGTCAGCTTGTTTGCAAAAAATTTAACCTTGGCCATAGCTTTTGAATAGTTGGTGCCAGGGCTTCCATATTACATGTGTATTCCTTGTGATAAGGCCTTTTTTTGGGGTTTCAACATTTTGACTCATGACCTTAACCTTAAAGTTTGACCTACTTTTGAAAAATTTAACCTTTGCCATAACTTCTGAATGGTTATTACCAGGGTTGTCGTATTTCAAAAGTTTATTCCTTGTGACAAGACCATTCTTTGGATACCAAGATTTTTGACCTCATGACTTTGACCTTTGAGTTTCACATACTTTTGCAGAGCCTTAACCTTAGCCATGACTTCTGAGTGATTGGTGCTAGGGCCTTTATAATTCATGTGTGTTCCTTGTGACAAGACCTTTCTTTAATACATACCAACTTTTTTTACCTCAAGAATTTGTTTTGTTTTGAACATATTGAATTATCCAAAAGGATAAGAAAGTTTTTTACAACTTACCAATTCCCCTCCTTAAATATAGCAATATGATATGCAGAATAATTCTTAGAAATGTAAAATGTTTCAAGCTGTACAGTAAAACTTGTTTAGTACGATTATGGATATAGCAAATTTAAGGATACAGCGAATTTTTTTTGTGATCCCTGGCGGAATTCTTAGCAATTCCTTGTAAAGTTTTATGGATATAATGAACTCAGAATTATTGCAAATTTACAGTTATAGCGATATGATTTTGAGTCCCCTAGAAGTTAAAAAAGTTAATAGCAAATTTTCAAAGGTCTTAATTTTTATGATACTGAACTGACATCAATTTTGTAAGTACATGTATTTATATTTGAACCTCAATTCATTCAAAAACTTTTTAACTCCAAGGTAAATTTTGTATTGTATACCTCCTTAAATACATTTGGTAGTCATACTTGAATAAAGAAATCTATATTGCAAATTCGCTATGTATACTTTAAGGAATTCGTTATACGGATACAACGAATTACGGATATGGGGAGGTAAATTCCCAGGTCTCCAGAACTTCGTTATAACCAAGTTTTATGTATAAGGGAAAAAATCTGTGAAATAACACAGCAATTTAAAATCGTTAGATTTCGTTGATAAATTTATGGACAGCAGCAAAAGATATTGGTATTCATTTGTAAAGGCAAATTTATATAACCCCAGAACAACATGATAACCTCATGACTTTGACCTTGGATTTGACCTACTTTTGAAAAACTTTAACATTGGCCATAACTTTTGAACAAGTGGTGCTAGGGCTTTCATATTTCACATATGTATTCCTTGTGACAAGACCTTTCTTTGGGTACCAACATTTATGACCTCAAACTTTGACCTTTGACCTTGGAGTTTGACCTACTTTTAAAATACTCTCACTCTGCCATGAGCTGCCACATGGGGCATCAGTGTTTTACGAACATATCTTGTTATTTTTTATACATTGAATCAGCAATTTAATGCTTTCATTTGTTTTTTTCCCCTCATTTCTTTATAATTTTTTCAGAATCCAGGCTTTGATTTCTCTGGTGCAGAAGTTTCTGGAAATTATCACAAAGGTGGACCTAAATTACCAGATAATTAAGAGATTAAAATATTGAATGCTTTTGCTTTAATTACTGATTACTGATTAGTGATTACTGGATAAAAGCAGAATTACAAACTTGTGAGATTTAAGTATGGATGAGGAGGAGGATATATCTTGTCCTAAGTGCTCGTTGACTTTAAACACTCCATACATCCTGTGTAAACAATGCTCTGGAGCAGTGAAAATTTGTCTTCAATGTTTCTCTAAAGGGGCAGAGTTTGGAGACCATGAGAATGACCATTCCTACACCATTGTCAGGGATGACTTCCCTTTGTTTGAAAACTCTTGGTCTGCAGCAGAAGAGCTATCTCTTCTGAAAGTAATGGCTGATTGTGGCTATGGCAACTGGCAGGATGTGGCCCAACGAATGAGAGTGAGGGGAAAGACTGAAGTGGAGAAACATTATAACAAGTGGTTCATAAACCAGGCTAACCCCGAGCTGCCACAATTTCCCGAAGCTGACCTCGAGAGATTTCCATGTCCAGTTGTGTACAAGCTGTGTGATGATCCTCCCCGATATCCTGACTCATCACAGATCTTCCAGTTGATGGGAGGTTACATGGCGGGGAGGGGTGATTTTAATGTGGAGCATGACAATTTCATGGAACTGGAGCTACGAGCTATTGATTTCAATGAAGCACCAATCCAGGAAAGAGATGACTTGGAAGAAAAGTTGAAATTTGAGGTCATAGATGTTTATCAGAACTGTTTAAGAGATCGATGGTGGAGAAGGAAGATTATTCGTAAATACGGATTAATCAACATCAGGAAACACCGGCTTGATAATGGGATGTATCCTACTAGATTAAAGGACCTTTTGGATCAGCTCAGGCCTTTTATGAGACTGTGTAGCCCTGAAGGTTTTGATAAATTTTCACAAGCTCTTAATTTGCAATTTGAATTAAGGAAAAACATTCAGAAGCTAATAGAATGTAGGGAAAATGGCATAACCAAACAGAGGAGCATTAAAATATTCAGAGTTCTGAAAAGTCGTAGAAATGAGATGAAATCGAGAAGGCATTTGTTAGATGATATCCTTGTTCATATGAAGGATGAAGCTGCATGTCAGTCATGGCTTCACAAACAAGCAGTTCTGGATACAATGTCAAAAGGGACAGCAAATCTACCCCTACCTTCAGCCCCTAGAAGGTCAGCCCCACCCATGGATATTGTGGGGCTGCCCGGCTATGAAAGGCTTTCAAAGAAGGAGCGAGAATTATGTGCTAGCGTGAGACTTGTACCGGAAGCTTACCTGGAATTTAGAGAAATCCTTGTGGGAGAATGTAAACGAAATAACTTCCTTCGATTACAGCAAGCCAGAACATTGATTAAAATAGATGTAAACAAAACCAGGAAATTGTATGATTTTCTAGTATCTGAGGGCCTTATTACTAAAGAACCAAGCTAATGCTTACTGGCATTATGGTTTAAATTTGTACAGAATTTACTGCTTGAATAACAAAAAATTGAATCATAAATTAGAAATTCTGAATGTTGTGCTTGTTGAACCTAGTAATAAAAATATTGGTAGTACAAAATGATTTCAGCATTCTTGAATAATTTCAAATTTGCATTCTTTTCACCATTGTGAAGTATTTTTGCATGTTAAAGGTTACATACACACAGATAGACACACACACGTATATAAATGCATATACATGATATAATATATACAAGTAACTGTAGGTGGAGCAGTTGGGGTTGTCAAATTGACATATGATCATAAACCTGTATTATCAATATATACCAGTATACAAATATGTATCCAGAACATTTCATGTTAACTGTACATGCAACTAAGTAAAATGAATACCATACAGTCTGTATGTAAAGTATTCAAAATTATTCATTTGTGTAAACTTATGGCACTATGCCTTTTTTTGAAAGCTTTGATAAGATATTCACTTAACTTTATAATAATTAGTCTTATTAGACATTAACCATATAAATTTTTTTTGTTTTGTTGTTGTTGTTGTTTTTTTTTTTTTTTTTTGGTTAATAATCTTAAATTTTTGTTAAGCGATGAGATATTGTGAAAAAATATATTCTCTCCTCATTATATAATGGACATTTATCTTCTGTACATTTTTTGTTACATACCAAACATGTTCTGTTGTTTCTCTCTAAAGGAATTCTTTGACCAATATTATTTTTCACAGATTCATATCTACCTTTTTCAGTTCTTAAGACATGAGCACTTATTCTAAATCTACGTTAAGATTTTCTTATTTCATAAGATTTGATATATATATATAGTTTTCCATTGTAAAATTTTCTTTATAAAACATAAAATAAGTAGTAAGTTTTCCCGAGTGAAGTCCTTCTTCACATTTCATAATGATAATAAAATAAATTTATAAAGCGCTAAATATTAATAAAATTACTCTAAAGCGCTGTGCAATAAAACGCAATAAACATAATTTAAGAACTAAGAATAGATTTATTACATGTAATTTAACATATGTGTATTAGAAAATATAACATTAAAATTATAAAGTTACATGCATACAATTACGTCATTAAAAAACTGAATATTAGAAAATCTTTTGAGATTTGTTGCTAAAATGTGTGCTCCAAGTATTTGAAAAGCTACTCTATAAAAATGTGTCTTTAAATATCTTTTAAAAATGTCCAGGGACTGGGCCTGTTTTATGTCATTTGGAAGGTCGTTCCACAAAAACGCTGCTGCCCAACTGAGCCGACGTTTGCAATATGTCTTTGTCTTGATTTTTGGAACAACTAACCGCGATGTTGACTCAGATCGCAGTGATCTGGCGGGCTTGTATTCAATTATAAGATCCTCAATATAAGATGGAGCTAACCCGTGTTTTTATTGGTAGACATATGTCAAGATTTTATATTGTGGCCAAAAATAAAGGGGTAGCCAATGAAGATCTGCTAAAATAGGAGTAATGTGCTCCCTTTTCGGCGATCTTGTTACCAAACGAGCTGCAGTGTTTTGGACTCTTTGCATCCGTTCTAGTGTGTTCTTTGAAACTCCATATAGCAGGCAGTTCCCATAGTCCAATCTGGCAGTGATTACGGCGTTCACCAGGGTCTTACCAAGCTTACAGGCTTCTTTTGTAAGAAAGCGCCGTATACGTCCAATATTGCCTATATGGAAATAGCATGACTTGACGACCGATGATACCTGTTTTTCCAAATTAAGGTGATGATCTTGCTAAGGTACATAATTCTGTTCATTTTTTTTTTTATTTAGATGAGCGGTGTTGCCTTGGTTACTAAGAATAGAAACTTCTGTCAAATACTTGCAAAACATTACTCCTTCTACAGTTTTAGTCTGATTGCAATAAATCTTGCCACAAAAAGAAACTAAATTAATTCTATTTATTGCTGTTGCATAGTTTCAAGTCCAAGTACTTCTTTTCTCTTTCTTTGCTGTAGAGCTATTGTTTCATCAGAGACCTCTGGTTAAACTACAGATAGATCTTCATCTGTTCATATGGTATGCTGTGTATTCCTTTTCCACTTTATGGGGAGACCTGGGCAAACGAACTCCTCATGAGTCTTTGTGTACAAAGATAGTAATATTGTATCCTCAGCCTCTCATTCCCCCACCATCAGGACGACAATTATACGACAGTATGATACCTTTAGGATTGTCCGTCCTTCTATTGCTTTTCAAATACGGGTTAGCATTGCTTCTGCTTGAACGTTTTCTGGAGACTGTGGTACATTCATCATCGATAACCCATGAGTGTGTCATATCAGTCCTCTCTCGTTGGTTTGTGACGTTGTGGTACATTGTAAGCATGAATATGGTCACTCTACACTTACTCAGTATCTGTATGTTTTCAAACGGCCATCCTCCTGGCCACAACGATATGTTTGCTCGAGATCACAAAACCATTCTGTGGTATAGGAAAGAACGCAAAAAATTCATTATTCAGTATAAACACATTAAAATTTGGAATGCTCCAAAATGCCAATTTTGCTTGAGTAAAACATTGGAGGCATATGCATTGTTCATAAATGACTCGTGTAAATATGTGCATACTCATGTGTACTATGCTTAACATTATTTATATATGTACATTAAGTAAATGCAAAGTGAACCATTATGCCTGTGGCTTCAGTCATGTTTTTCATAGATCGCTTTTAAATTTTGTGTGAGAATTCAAAAAATGGTTGAACGTTCACATCTTAAAGATTTGAAAATGAAAAGTCGCTTTGACAGATTCATATACGAAATTTCAAAACTGCAATTGCTATCAGAATTTCACAATGAGGAAAAATAAAATACTAGTACTGAATATTGATTACAGAAAACGTTATCAATAGAACGTAGCAATATACATGTAACTGTCTAACCATAAATTACTTAAATTTCTACAATTTGGATATTTAATCGGACCCTTCAGTTTTTGGCCGCAAATCGAATAAAGACTATTCTCTAACATGTAGAACTGATAGTGATTCCATGTTTGGTACCGAAAAATCCGGACCTATTTGGACCTGATTATTAACTCCCTCAGAAGGATTCAGTGTTTTGAATTTAAAATTACAAATTGCTGAAGTATGTAGATACCTGTATACATCTTGGTGGTATATGATGCGTCATGGTCCAATCATCAGGTGGATCCTCCTTCAATGGTTGTTTCGGCGTTGTCCACTACAACCTCCAGAGGTACGCCGACTGGGATGATCAAGTCCCAATCCGGAACCACTCAGCTCTCCGCCTTCACTGCAACACACTGAATGTTCATTCACACATAGAGTCTTAGTGTTGCACTTTCCACTGTCCTCTTGCTTCTTCCATATCCACATGGATGCCATATCTGCCTCTCTGCCCAGGTGTCAAATGAGTTGCCGCCTCTCAGTGCCTGTTACACCGACAATCCGCAAGGCCCTCCTCATAGATTGCCCTACAAATCCACGGCTTCAAACTTCCACTTGGAGACACCATACTCTTCAGCCCCGTTGTTGACAGTCTGCAACTAGATCCTGGTACTTATTCATTTTCCGCTCATGGGCTTCTTCAATTCTGTCCTCCCACGGCACTGTAAGTTCCAACAATATAACAAGCCGGGCTCTAGGAGACCAAATAACAATATCTGGACTCTGGTTGGTAGATGCTATTTCCTGTGGAAACTACATACGGCCCTTGCGGTCTGCTTGCATTTCCCAGTCACTGGCGGTCCCCAACAGTCCACCTCCTTCCATTACCCCAGCACGACTCTGTTCACCAGCCTCTACAAAGTTTACAAACTTCAAGCCTTCCTTGGTCTTCCATGGATTCTTCCTTGCTTTTTCCAGCACATGTGCAATAACAGATAGAACTTTGCCCTGTCTCCACGTATAACATGTATAACTTCCATATGTTAAGGCTACTGAACATGAATACAGAATATATTCCAGGTTGGCTGGTCTACCACAAAGATTGCATTTTGGGTCGTCCCTCATGCCTCATGTTGTTAGATTGGTTTGGGTTGGCAAATGTCGTAAACCGACTTAAGCTGAAACTGCAGTCTCTGGGGCTCTGTTATCCAGATCTCATTCCAAGATAACTTCTTCTGCCGGGCTCCTTCCCAGTTTAGCCAGCTTCCCTGCTTCTTCATACCAACTGCTTCACCATTCTTATGTGCTCTTCCATTTTAGGCACTTTTTTCTGCACAAGTTGCCTCTTCTCCACTTCTGACGATGTACCTCATCTTGTCGATGGTATTATTCCTATTCCCTGCCTGCCTACTGCTACACTTCCCACAATGTCGGCTTGCTCAGGCGTGACTCTGCCTCTTGTACTGTCTTCTTTGCTGACAACTTTCTGCCCGTCTTGATGTTCACTTTTGCCTCCCGTACCTTGGAATCATTACTGTCACGGAACATCAGAAACTGTCTGACCTTGGTGACCTTGAATTCCTCGACGATTGACGTCAATTGTGCCATAAAAACCAATGCTGCTAAAGCTTCTGGGAACCGCCAGCCATCTTCTAAGGTACCCACTGATCCGTCGCTCCATCGATTCAACTGATGTCAGTGACACATCATACACAAGTAGAGACCAAAGAATTCTTGGAAGTACGTCGTGCTGGTATATCCATGCCTTGTATTTTCCTGGTAAGCACTTTTGTCTATGGTGTTCATCCAGTTATCAAGTTGATTACTGGTGTCACTAACATTCTGTTTATCTCCCAGTGAATCATCAAAGAACTTTCCCAGGCACTTGACCTGTCAAGTGCCCGGTTTTTCTGAGACTGATGGGATAATCTCTTCTCCCAGCCTGAAATTCTCTCCTGTGACTTTCCCCTTTTTCAATACGAGGCTCCTAGACTTTGTTGGCTTGATCTTCATACGGGCCTAACTGATGATATCTTCTATCTCCTTCAAGGTCCATTTTGCCTCTGTGATGGTCTTTGTGCTTATTGTCATATCGTCCATGAACGCTCTGCATGACAGGGGGCTGTCTCACGCCTGCCTTCATCCACGGTCCTCTGCTCATCTTCTCCACCGAATTCACCATCAAATTCATGGCTGCCGAGAATAGAATTACTGATACTGTACAGCCTGTGACAATCCCAACTTCTGCCACGATGTTGTGAAGTCCTGAGTGGTGAACCGTAATTGAACCCTGTCAAAGTAACTCTTGAGCAGCGTCCGTATCCTGTCTGGTATATGGCCGCGCTGTAGTGTAAGTTGGACTAACTTACGAGGCATAGAAACATAAGCATTGGCTAGATCCAACCATATTACTGCCAGTTCTCCTTTCATCTCTTTAGCTTCCCGTATAATCTTTTTTAGAACACTTGTATGGTCTACACACCCCGAGACCCCTGGCACTCCTCTTTTCTGCACAGCTATGTCTATGTACTTGTTAGACAGCATAGGTTGTCATCCTCTTGGCCAAAATAGCCAGGAAAATTTTCCCTTTGATGTTCAACAGGGAAATGTACGTAACTGCTTAAATGACTTTGAGTTTTCCTCCTTTGCAATGAAGCATCCCTCAGCTTGGTGCCAACTGTCAGCTAACTTCCCCCTCCTCCACACAACTCTCAGTTGTTTTCATACACGTTGGGTTAATCTTGGACAGTTCTTGTAAACTTTGTATGGTATTCCGTTTGGTCCTGGTGATGAAGCTGCTCTAGCCTTCCTGATGATATCTTTGACTTCTCTCAGCTTTGGTTCCGTTTCGTCGAACAAATGGTCTGGAATGTCAGGCTGCATTAGCTTCTCGAACTCTCTTAAATCTTCATCTCTCCTTGTGTCATGTTGTAAATTTTGAATTTACCGGGTGGCAGTAAATACAAAAGGTGTAAATTTTGTATTTACTGCCACCCAGTAAATTCAAAATTTACAACATGACACTTGGATCACTGTGCATATCCTTCAAATATTTTTCGACTTCCTTTCTTCCCGCTGTTAGCTTTCCTGGTCCTGTGCTGCCTAAAAGTCTTGATGTAAATTGGAATGGGATGGCTGTAAATCGTGCTCTTGCTCTCGCTCGCTCCTTCCTTCTCCTCCTGCTTCTTTCTGTCCTTCTCATGCTCTTTAGCTTCTCTCTTATGTTTGTACTTAATTCAGCAAAAGCAGGTCGTTCCCCCTCCTCTGATGTTCTAAACCGTCTTGTCAGCTGTCGCAGTTCTCGCCTCAGATTGGTCATCTCTCTTTGTCTTCTGTTCTTATTCGCTACTCCTCTTGCATTGGTTGCTGCTTTTCCTCCTTTCCAAATCTGTCCTGTCCTACGTTATACATTATCGTTACTATGCCTTTGATCTTTTGCTATTCCTCCTGCCAGTGATGCGTTTAAAATTGTGTCTACATCATTATCAAACCTCTCCCATTCTTCCTTATTACTGCTAGCTGGCCACTTGATCTTCGCTTTCCTCTCTGATTCAACCGGCTGCCTCCTGGGCTCTCGTGTTTGCTCTTCTGGTGTTACCACTTCTCCTTGGCTGCCCCCCCCCCTCTCATTGACTGGCGCTTGGACGCTGTGGCTAGATTCCTGGACCACCTCCTCCGTCTCACTAGGTTGCCCTGTGCGTTGCGTCAGTCACTGAATCGGAGCCTTCCCATGTGTATTTTCAGCCCCAGCTCATCCTTTAAGGTCTTTCCACCACTACATATATGCTCAAATTCAAACTCTCAGTCCTTGATCGGTCCGGTGTTGTTTCCGTTACATCCTCTGAAACAGGTCGCTCATCCCCCCCCCCCGCTCTCGCGCAACCCCGGGGGTATCTTTCTATGTTGTTGCCTATAGCGAATTCTAAAAGGTTCCTCCTCACGGAAGATGTGCTTTGGCCTACTAAACCTCCACATCCTTGGTTGCCTGTCTTGTAATTCATAACTAGTCTTAATTACAAATAAGCAATTTTGTAATAACAGAATTATTTTGTTTTTACAAATTAGTAATTATGAAAATCTAATCATGATTTATTTATACAGCAAAATTACACACCGTAAAGTAATTTTATGTTTACATTTACTTACATGCTGGAGTGATTTTACAGCTATTTTACAACGCAAAATGTAATATTTTGCGTTATTACATTTTGCGTCGAGTAAAAGATTTAATAATACATTTTTGGATTATAACATTTTGCGTCTAGAATAATATAGAATGTAATAACGCAAAATGCAATGACAAACTTTTTGGATTGTTACATTATGCGTCGAAATCAACGTAGAATGTAATATCTATATAAAAGGTTATACTGGCTTTTTTCCACAAATAATGCACTTTGTATAGAAATTGGGAATGCATTTGCTAACAACAACGTGTTCTTTATGCAAATTTAACTTTCCTATCCAAAATATTCATTCCGGTCGATATATGTTTTGCTTTGACCCGCAGGCAAAATATATTAAAACAAAATGTAACCTTTGTTAGTTGCCATAACATAAAGATAGCCATATCTCGGTCTTGGAAGTTTTTCTTGTTTTGAATCATTGTTATTATACTTCAAAATATTTTAAGATAAAGCAAATGGGATTTAATTTTATTTATACAGCTGATAGTTTTATGTTTAAGTATTAAGTTTCTGTAATGTTGTAACATGTTTAACTTGTTGCGCCTCGGGAATTGGTTTTTCCCTGACTTTGGAGAGATATGTTTTGACCTCTAGTGACACAAGAAGCTATTTCAATTGGCGTCAATACAGTTTGTGTAAATTTCGACACAGAATGTCAGGAATGCAAAATGTGAATATATTCATAGTTTTGAAAGACCATACAATATTGAAAAAAAAATTTGAAACCACCAAATATGATTAAATCGGTCAAAAATGGTTTTTAATTTTTAAAATAAAAACCATAGAGTGTGTTATTGCATTCTGCCTAAACCTCAACACAAAATGTAATGACGCAAAATATAATTATTCAAAAAGTGTAATTACATTTTGCATTTTTACATTCTGCGTTGATCTGTTTCTTTTAAATTCCTCCTGTAACGAAAAATAAATATAGTTACTTTTATGAAGATAAATTAATAAGTAATCACTGTCAATCCGTCTATTATCTTTTTTTCGCTTTTTTCTAATATTTCGCTTTTTTCTTTAAAATTCTTCTTTTAAATTCATTTCTTTTCTTTTGGTGTACGACGTACCCTTGACTATAGTAGAAGGGATGGAAACAACAGCAAGCAGATATCTGAGGAGATGGCTGGGGGTACCAAGAAGTTTCAGCAGCGTTGGTTTATATAGCTCTGGGACAAAGCTACAGTTACCTCTTAAGTCTATTACTGAGGAATTCAAGGTGACAAAAGTGCGTCAACATTTAATGTTACAGAATAGCAAGGATGAGAAGGTACGGGCAGCGAAGGTAGAAATTAGGACAGGGAGAAAGTGGTCAGTAAAGGAAACTAAAGAGGAAGCAGAATCCCGCTTGAGAATCAATGATATAATTGGAGGACAGGCAATAGGAAGACAAGGGCTTGATGTCACACCAACAGCAAGATGGGGGACAGCTTCAGTAAAGTACAATGGAGGAAGATTCAAGAATGGTGAAAGCAGTTGGAATGAAGAAACAAGGTAGCTGGTTGAACTGGGAGAATACACGCCAGGTGAAGATGGGATGGAAAGATATTTGGAAGATGACTCATTCAGACTTCAATTTAAGCTGAAATCAGTTTACGATGTTTTTCCCAGCCCAACTAATCTTGTAACATGGGGAGTGACAGATGATCCAAAGTGTGCCCTCTGTAGTAAACCAGCAAACTTGGAGCATATATTATCAGCATGCTCACAGGCTTTGAAAGATGGGAGATACACTTGGAGACATGATAAAGTTCTAGCCAGTATAGCTGACACCTTGGAGAAAAGTATTTAAAAAAAAAACAAGGAAAAACAGAGAGGGCCTGAGATTTGTCAGCTTTGTGAAAGAAGGTGAAAAAGGGCATAAAGTTAGTGTGGAAGGAAGTGGTCTGCTGGGGACAGCAACAGATTGGCAGATGCGGGCAGACCTCAAGAAAAGATTGGAATTTCCATCTGAGATAACAGCTACAAACAAGAGGCCTGACATAGTTATCTGGTCAGTGTGAACAAAACAGACAATTCTTATGGAATTAACAGTACCATGGGAAGGCAGAATGGAGAATGCACATGAGAGGAAAAACCTGAAGTACCAGGAACTAGTGACGGATTGTCAACAAAATGGATGGAAGGTCTGGTTTTTCGCAGTTGAAGTGGGATGTAGAGGTTGTGGGACAGTCTATGTGGAGGGCACTGAGAGTCATTGGCATTACTGGAGCAGAGAGAAGGAGATTGATAGGGAGTCTGTGTAGGGAGGCAGAGTCAGCATCTATGTGGTTGTGGAGAAGAAGGGCAGATAAGTGGAAAGACAGTTAAAATACAGCAGTTATATAGACAGTAAAATAGAACAGCAGTGATGTAAAGCCAAGTGGTTCCGGGCTGGGACCTGATCACCCCATTCGGCGCACCTCTGGAGGCTGTAGTGGACAGCGCCGAAACAGCTGATGAAGGAGGATCCACCTGAAGACGGAACCACGCATCTTTTCACCAGGATGTATACAAGTAAAAGTAAAATGTGAGTACATGTATAGGGTAAAATGACAGCTCAACACAATTATGAAATTCTGCAGTCATACAAATGATAACAATAAATAATTGTCTGAATTGATGATTACTGCAAGACACCAAGAAAATACACTCTCAATGAAAATGGTGAGGATAACGAACAAATGATGAAAGTGGTGAAGATAACGAAAAATTCAAACAATACAAATCTGTGAACACAGTTTCTACATCAAATGGCCAAGCTCTACCAAATGAATAGATTTTACATTCCTAGGTTTGGCATAAGACTGGCTCTATGTATGCAAGGTAGTATATGCTTATTCACCAATCAAAGCTTTCAGGGGGCATGTATATTATGAGCACAATATGAAATACAAATATGTCGTCAAGCAAAACACCAGAGGGCTTACAATAATAAAGTAAGGAGACATTAACATAATGTTGCAAAAATATGAAAAGCTTATCTTTTCACAATGTTCAGGAATTGAATCATGAAAATACACATATGTCATTACGAGGGCTGTTCGGAAATTATTGAGACATTTTGTACATTTTTCTTTCTAATGAACGTCTTTCGGTGAAATTTGCAAACATTAAGAATTCATAAAAGCAAGAAATATTTTACAAATATTATATTTCTTCTCTTTAATGGTATATAAATGTGTCAGTGGTAGGGGTACCCGACGCAGTCACGAAATCAGATATTGAAAATATGTAACACCAATGTTTAGCACCCCGGTGGATCAATAATAAGAGCGAAAATAATTCAATTTATGTATATATTTTTTTAATTTTATTTTGACTTCATGTTGTGCAAGTTTGTTAGAATTCTGATCAGAAATGCGGAGATCATTAAAAAAATTAAGCGCGGAAAAGAAATGACGACAAAATGGATTTTGACGTCAAGGCGAAGCAGCGAGATACCTAAATTTTGTGTAGCGCTATGTAAAACTCCTTTCCAGACTGACCAACCTGCTAAAACAATAACAAAGAGAAAAAAACATGTCTAAGGGTTTGTTACATGTATTTCATTGGTATATATTTTTTCTAACCTATAATTCAACTACAGTAAAATCAAAAGCTCCGGACGACCATCAATTTTTACCGTAACGGAATTAATAACGTTGACCCGCGTTGCATAAATCGGCACTGCATGATGCTAAGTCATCCTGTATAAATGACGCATGAAAAATTTACAATAGTGAAACATTTACATGTGAAACAGCAAGAATCGTGTAAGAAAAAAGAAACAGTTTGATTTTTGTAGTGTATATAATTATGATAACACAGAAAGAAGAGTAAACGCTTCCCGATCGTTTCACATGCAAAATCATCTCCGGCTGACGTGACGTTAAAATGACGTAGCGATGCTGCTCCAGGTCGATAGACATATGCATGTTTATTATTTCACCGGAACTTATCTAGGTATCCTTTAAATTAGAAATTTTGTATAATTGTATTATTCGTTCTTTATGAAATGTTGACGAATTTTACTGAAATTATCTTTGCCCTTTATGGAGTTAAAGTAATTGTCTCAATAATTTTCGAACAACCCTCGTAAGATGTAAAACACCACAGTCCTGAGTTACAATAAATAAGTTATAATTATAACTCGTATAAAGATTCCACTAGGCAGGTATCAACGCCTGTAACTTGTTTTCATGAACTCTCCTTTTCTTTCTCAAAGCTTTTGTATTTAACACAAAAGATTTGTGGAGAGAGAGAGAGAGAGAGAGAGAGGGAGCTAGATACAAATCTTGTGTGTCACATTTAAAAGCTTTCAGAAAGAAAAGGAAATCTATCTAGAGCATGTGTTTATGTACCCTCCTCCCTCTTCCAATTTATTCTTGCCACTCATATTTTCCTTTTTATCCTCTTGCCTTTCGCCCCCCCCTCATTTTCCGCCTCTGTTCCTGCTGCTAGCCCCCTTTTTCACCCTCTGTGATATCCAATATTATTACATCGAATGCTTTTAAATTATTGGAATTCCCCTTTCCTATCTTTATAAAATTTAGCATTCTGAAATCTGCCTTGTGAAGAAGGACCCGGGAGGAAAATGCAGCGATTGAACATTTGTACAAATTTTAGGATCTCCCCCTATATACCATAACAAGACTCCTTCAAATAACTTTGAAAGATTGAATGAACTTTGCTATTTTTAACCCCCCATTTAGCCTGGGAATTAATTGGGGGAATTCCAAAATGGGGAATCCCTTATCGAAATGTGATGACGATCGATGGACTTTAATTTACCTCATGTTCAGTTTCAATGAAAATCGTATCCAGACGTAGACAGAGGATCCTTTTAGAGGTATTACTTAAAGCACTACACATATTTTTTACGTTTCTGAAAATAATAAAACACTTGTCACTATTAATGGACTCGTAATTTATATTTAGCACCGACTGGCATGGCTGACGAAAACCAACAAATTCAGTCCGTTTTAATGATGCTTGTGGTAAGTTTATTGTGCATATTGAGATTAATCTGGTGAACAGTTTTCATGCATATACTTATCGGATCATGTAAAGTCATTCTTCAGGTTAGGAAGGAAACAAGGGAGCCTTGAAAGGAACGTCACGTGATTATTTTATTTAAAACCTTAATATTTACCGCCACTAGATATAAATACATGTGCATTAGAATTATAATATAATTCCCTGAGATTGATTTACTGCATGTTTTATTTTCCTTTTCATTACAATTGTAGAATTTGTCAAATCGTTTTGAAAAGAATGAAAGTCGTTCTGAAAAGTTAGAGAGTCTTTTTGAAAATTTTGAAACTGTATTAAAAGAAGAAATTGCCCAACTTGGAAAAAGACAAAGGATGCAAGATGAATGGACCCAAACCACAGATGGTTTAGAATCTAGAACACTGGCAGAAGGGACGCCCATCGATGTCAAGAAAACTGAAAAAGGTTCCAGTGCAGGTAGAAGAGTTGTATAATATACTGCAAAGTTCTTCGAATTGTATTTATAAGTTATGATGTGTGAAATTAAATTAAATTTTTGAATTTTGAACTACAAGGCAACCCCACTATTTTAAATTGTACTATTACTAACGTATTTGAGAAATGTTTTGAACATAAAACGTAAATCCTATGTTACTTTACAATTTACACATATAATCTTAATCCCATTTATTTACTTTACTCACATAATTAATGTAAATCCCATTTAATTTACTCACATTCTGGCGTAAGCTAAATCCCATTTATTTTACACAAATAATCTAAATTGCATTTGCTTTACTCACAAAATCTGATTTCTTTACACACATAATTTTAATCCCATTTATATTAAGAAAATTTACACTCGTACGATAGATTAAAAATACACTTGATAAACGTTCGTAGCAATTTTATGTACATAGTCATTTACATGGGCATATCAATAAGACATAAAATTATCAAAACATGGAACAGTTATGCAAGCAAAATGCCTTTATTTTTGTAAAATCTACTATTTGTTTATAATTGAGTTTCAGCACAGTCTTTCTTTTTTCTTAATAGGGCATTGCAAATGAAAAAGACGTCTACAAAAATAACTGTCATGAGATTTGTTTAAATTTTTTTTTAGGATTTTTACTTGCATGTGGAAAATTTCTTTAAATAATATATTTTCATTTTCCAAACTCATAAGTGACTTCCTTGATAGGCCACTCCTGTTCATAAACCTTGCCAAAACCACGCGATAATTGCATCTGTTGCAGACCCGTCCAAGTCAGGTCGAGATAAGCTTATTTTTTAAAGTCCATTCTAACGTAACTATATATAGGCCCTTCCTGGACCATACTTTCTAGGGATGGACACTACCAGAATTGCTTCGGATGTTGGATCTAACCTACATTTTCCAAATGAGTGACCAGGGTAAAGTTTTTGGAGCAAGTCTATTCCCAAGAAACTATAAGCCCTACCTGGACCAAACTTGCATGGATGATGCATCTAAGGATGGACGCTACCAGACTTGCTTTGATTGTTTGATTGTATGTTGTTTTACGTCCCATTCGAGAATTTTTCACTCATATAGAGACGTCACCATATACTGGTGAAGGGATTCAAATTTAGACCTTTACTCGGCACTCGGGGCTATTGAGGAATAAGGGATCTATATCGTGCCAACGCCTGCCGTGACACGGGGCCTCGGTTTTTAAGGTCTCATCCGAAGGACCCGCAACTTTCACTTCAAAGTGCCGAGTGCATGGCGAAGGAACAGTTGCTACCCATTTTTTATCGACTTAGGCCAGTCGTGGCCAAGATTCGAACTCACGTCCTTCCGATCACGGAGTCTACCGACTGAGCTACCGTGAACGGTGTCTTGCTTTGAATGACTGGATCTGACCTACAAGTGAACAGATTAATGTTTTTGGAGCAGGTCCATTCCAAAGTAACTGTAAGCCCTACCTGGACAAATTACCATGGACAATGCATCTAGGGAAGAACACTACCAGTCTTGCTTCTAATGCGTGATTTGACCTACATTTTCCAGGTGAATTGCATGATTAAAGTTTTAGGAGTTAGCCCATTCCCAAGTAACTAAAAGGCCTTCCAGAACCAAACTTGCATGGATGATACATCTAGAGATGATCTCTATCTGACATGCTTCAGATGCTTGATCTGACCTACATTTTCCAGATGAAGGAATAATCCTATCTAAACCAAACTACCATGGACAATGCATCTAGGGATGGACATACAAGATTTACTTCCGATGCTGGATCTGAGCAACAATTTTCAGATGAGTGAATAGGTTTATCTTAATAGAACAAGTCCATTCCCAACTATAACTATAGACCTACCTGGAACAACCTTGCGTTGATGATGCATATAGGGATGGAACTACATGTACCAACTTGCTCTGGTTACTAGATTTGACCTACATTTTCCAGATGAATGACCAGGGTAATGCTTTTGGAGTTGGTCTGTAACTATATGTTATGTAACTACTAGTATTATGTCAACAACTTGCCTCATTTTAGAAATTGTTCATATATAGAGCATGCTCTTGCGTATCTTATCAACTGGGAGAAAAACTCCATAAATTATGCATGTGATAATGTTATATTGCTACATAAATAAGGGAAGTTGACCATAAAAAAGTCATCACGTCATAAAGTTTTGTTGTTAGACTACCATTAACGTCTTTTTCTAGTAAAATATCCAAATTTGAAAGCATATGTGTCAGACTCCTCTGTGGTATCTTTATTTAAGAATCGCATAAGAAATTTAAAAGGTAATAGTATGCAAGCCATCTATCCTTCCGTTTTCACTAAATCGGAGGTGATCAAAGAAAGACTACATAAACAATATTTTATGGTTCCAGTCGACAAGGCTAGTGACAATATCGCCTTTGTCTGCAAGATTCATATAATAATATTATATTTGTCTGCAAGACTCATATAATAATATTATATTATTATTTTAAAAGAAGTTAGTTTTAATTCTACTTGTGGAAATCTAACTTAAACTCGCAGTTAACTTTCTAAAGATAAAATTCTTCATAATCACATTTCAGATTTAGAACTTTTAACATTCCAGTCAACCAAGGTGAGTTCGATCTACCCTACCTATGTTGGATTCCTGAACTTCATAAAAATCCTTACAAAAACAGAAACATTGCGGGGTCAAGCAAATGCTCTCCTAAGCCCCTATTCTTATCTTTTGATACCAAAACGTTATCTGCTGTTAAGAAGAAACTTCAGACGTACTGTGCAACAGCATATTCTAGAATTGGTGTAAATCAGATGTGGATTCTCAAAAACTCGATCAAAAGAACTTTTAAAAACTTTAAATCGCCATTTTTTTTTTCAAAAGTCAGTTACGTCAAACCATACGACTTTTCTACACTTAATACAACCATTCCTCACGATAAATTATAGACTAAACTTTTTAAAATCATAGATAACTGCTTTTTCAATAAAAATGGAAGTCGGAAATTTTCCTATCTTATGATTTGTCATCAACTTTGTTGAAAATCACTCTGATTCTACATACAAGTAAATGTACTCTGAAGTTGATATTAAAAGGATCCTGGAGTTCCTCATTTACAACTTATGTCTTCGGCGACCAGGTCTTCCGACAAACTGTTGGAATTAAGATGGGCACTTATACTGCTCCTTTATTAACTGACCTATTTTTATATTCCTATGAGGCAGAATTTATTCAAAAACTTCTATATCAGAAGAAAAAACACTTGCTGTGGCCTTCAACTCGACATTTACGGGTATAAGTTTGATTACCACTTGTAGAATTAAATCCCAGCTCCTCTAAAATACCATTTAAACAAGTAAATTCAAAGAATTGTGGCCTCTGCTTTCGGTGTCTTAGTGGTTGGGATGCAACTATATCAATGTAAGTTAAACTTAGAGGTCGAGGTCACGAGGTCAAAAGCAGAGAACAATCGGAAAGGTCTTGAAACAGGTACTGCACATGTCAAATACAAATGTCCTATCTTCTGCCTTTCAAAAGTTATCAGCAATATTAAAATTGTTAAAAATTAGGTCAAACTTCAAGGACAAGGGATTAAAAATCATGGTGCATTTGGAAAGATCTTCTCACAGGTAATGCACATGTCAAATATGAATGCCTTATCCTCTTTCTTTCAAATGTTATCATGTTATCACCGTCACGGTAGCTCAGTCGGTAGAGCGCTCGCTCCGTGATTGGACGTCCCGCGAAAAGACGACCCCAAACGAGACCGCCAACATCCTCGCCCCGTCAACCCGTTTGTCAATAGCTTGCTTCGCTTCAGAAACTGTCCACACGCAGAGCACGCCCTTGCGAATCAAATCAACTGAGAGACACATAAACCCCACAGGCAGGCGATAAGGATATACCGCTACACAAGCAAGGGAAGCCGAAGATTGAAAGGTTGAGGTCATCACGTCCATCATAAAGCTCTGTTGTCAGGTTACCATCAACGTCTTTCTCTAGCAAAATATCTAAATGTGAAACAGATGTGTCAGAATCTCTGGTATCTTTTATTTCAAGATCACTGGGATATATTGAGTCGACATATGAATGAGAATAACTATTGTTAATTGATAATACGTCGTCGATATATTGAAATGTCGAGTTGAAGACCACAGCAAGTGTTATCTTCTTATCTTGTAGAAGTTTTTGAATAAATTCTGCTTCATATGAATACAAAAATAGGTCTGCTAATAAGGGGGCGCTAGCAACTGTTCCTTTGCCAAGCGCTATAGGCACTTTGAAGTGAAAGTTGCGGGTCCTTCGGATGAGACCCTAAAAACCGAGGCCCCGTGTCACGACAGGCGTTGGCGCGATAAAGGTCCATCACTATTCAATGGCCCCGAGTGCCGTGTAAAGGACTGAATTTGAAGCCCTTCACCGATATATCCTGACGTACGTCTCTATATGAGCGAAAAATTCTCAAATGGGACGTAAAACAAGCAGCATCTCTTCTCAATCAAAAGTTATGACCACGGTAAAAGTAATGTTAATTTTTTTTGAAAAGTATGTGAAACTTCAAGGTCAAGATGTCAAAAATTTTAAAATATTTGGAAAGGTCTTTGTCATAGATATTGTGCATATGAAATATTAAAGCCCTGTCTTTTCTCATTCAAAAGTTATGACAAAGGTTAAAGTTTTTGTGACAGACTGACAGACGAATGAGATTTAATGTCCCCTCATTTTCCCGAAAACGGGGGGGGGGGGATGAAACTTACAAAGACAATGTTGTTAACTGCTTTTTCAGCTAGGACCAGTACAAACTGATCGTGTAATCTAATTCTTTTTTCACTTGTGAATTATTGAAGACATGCAGAAAGATAGATTGTTTTCGCCCCTCAATCGCTTAATGCGAGATTTCTACATCCATCTGATACTTTTAATACATTCTGGCAAAGTTACAAGGTCTTCTACTTCATGTTTGGCCCATTGCCTGTCGTAATCTTCCGCAGAATTCATTATATCTACGAAATTGTGAATTTAGGCCCTTTTAAAATTAGTGATTTAAGATCCTCATTATTAACTACTCAGTATATTTGCATTACCATTAATGATGTGCCCAGCAGGACTATAGTTGTAGGATGATGATGAACATGAACAGGTTGGAGGATTATGTTTCAGATGTTCTATCATGTTGTAAATTTTGAATTTACTAGGGGGAGGTAAATGCAAAATTTATATCAAGTAAATTTTGCATTTACCTCCCCCAGTAAATTCAAAATATACAACATGATAGTTCGATGAAATTTTAGAAGTATACCTCTCTTCCTTTGTAGTTGCTTTTGAATGGAGTGGATCAGAAGACGGTATAAGTGGAACGGAAGATATTCATCGAGAATGCATCCAAGAAAATCTTCCGCAAATGTCCCATTCAATGGATTTAAAGCGCGTAGTTTTATTGGACGAACTTATTGAAAATGGTTGCCTTACAGAAAATGAGGCTGCTGATATTCGAGATTGTGAAAAACGAAAAGATCGAACGAGAAAGCTTGCGATCATCATGGGTAAGCGAAGTCGAGAAAAATTTAGTTCATTTTTGGAGGTATTAAAAAGGGCAGAAAACTATCCACATGTTGCAGAGCAACTGGAAAATTCATATAAAGCTAAAATTGAGGAGGGTAGAAGAAAACGGGAATGTGTTCTATGTTACATCATTCGCAATGTTAACATCCGACACATTATTGATACCCTCTGTTCCCAGTTTGTTGTTAGTTTGGAATTTCTGGACGAAGTCATTTCCTGTGAAGCTAATGATGCCGAAAAAATGCAACGCTATTGGAAGCGTTTATTTGAGCAAATGAATACCTCAGTGTATGCAAGTAGACATCGGAAAGCTTTCAAGGAATCCCTCCGAGAAAAGTACGAGCACATTGCCAAAAAGATATCGGTGAAGAATCAAATCAAGTGTAGATGTAATGCCACCGAAACTAACAGAGTCATTCGAGTTGAAAGTATGTCTTGGCCAAGTGGTAGCCTCACAACAGAGGGGAAGAGCACAACCTCAACAGCAGCTAGACCAAAATCTCACTTGAGTGCAGTCAGCACCATATCCGAAAATGTCTCGGACATAAGCAACGACGGGTATGCTGGAAATATTCCACGCACCGTTGAATGGGTCAGTAACTTGGAGGTTGAGGTTGAGTCAACAGAAAATAACTTTACAAGCATCCAGAGAGCCCAACCATCATACTCTGAAATTGTTAAGACTCAAAGTGGAGTTGGTGATGCACTGTGTTCCTCAATGTTACAGGATCAAAACACTTCCCTCTTGGCTATAGGTGACGATCTTCTCCTGCAGGCAGGAATAAATGAAAGTATGAAAGAAAAATACAACCAACATCTCACTTCTTTCGTTGTTAGCTCCAAGGATGATAAACATTTACTTGTCAACCAAACAGAAACAGAAAGAAAAGAAACAAAATCCTCCAAGAAGAAAAGGAAAAAACGAAAAAGGGCGCAATCCGAACCAAGCCCAACTTTACCTACTGATGAATATAAAATTAACATAAGCCAAAGACTATCTCTGTCTCAAGACTCAACTAAGAGCGAGCGCACAATAGTGCATCATCTGTTTGACAACATTCCAACCATTGGCATCACAGATGATAGCTCCGAAAAGCTTGGTTTAGAAACCTCATTAGAACAATGGCCACTCGAGAGCCCTAAAGTATTGACATCCCCTAGACAAATAACTCCACTCGTAAAGGTTGGGTGCTCTGATAAAGGGAAAAATGATAAATGTAAGAAGAAAAAGAAGACAAATCTCTAGCCCCAATTTCCTTTATAAGGTTCGTCTTGAAAAACTCAAGCTATGAGGAAAGTCAATACAGGGCATCTGCTGTCTATGGTTTGTTTCCGTATAGAGCCATATGCAAAAGAATGACAACACGATGACACAATACGTCGTCGCGTTAACACATCTGCTGTAGGTGTGTTCGCGCGACGGCGTGTAATGTGTAAAGATGCGTTAGCATGACAGCGTGTTTTGTGTTAGCACGACTGCGTGTTTTGTTAATTAGTGCCACGGTGTGATGTGCAAAGTTGTATAAACACAACCGCTATTTTTTGTATCAGGGGGACGGCGTGTTGTGTAAATTGAATATGATGGCGTTTTGTGTTAGTGCGCTGACGTTGTGTGAAGTAGTTTTAGTTCGACGACATGCTACTGTACATAAAGTTGCGTTAGTCACACCCTATTACCGGCAAATGGGACTGTCGATGCAACTGGGACGACAGGCGGCAAAGTTTTATGTACCTGAATTTTATCAGTGTTTTTGTCAATTTATAACATTCATCAACTCATGTATGGTGGTTTCCTGAACGGCCATATTTCTTGTTGTTACTGTATGAAATAAATTTAGGCTCTTTACGACACAACTGCAAAATGTGGATAGTCTTGTGCGAAAAACAACTTTGGCGTCTGTAGTCCTAGTTGTCAGTATTAAGGTGTGTTAAAGTGCAATCTGATTAAAATCAGATCCGCGAGATCCTCGGTGCTCCTTTTTTAATGATATGTCGCTTACGAGGATCCCTTTTTTAACGCTATGTCGCTTACGAGGATCCTCGTAAGCGACACATCGTTAAAAAAGGAGCAATGAGGATCTGATTTTTTATCAGATTGTGTTAAAGTGTGTCTTTGCCACCATACCTTATCACTGAAATTGAAGCAAGTCTTGCTACGCAGGTAATAGTGAAATGGGTGAAGTCATTTAGAAGTTAATTGTGTTCTCCAGTGGGCAGAGACCATTTTAAGCACGTAGCATGTTTTTTTGGAGGGGGACCAGCTAGAAAGAGAATTAACTAAAAAAGTGTCAGGAAACAGCTTATTTTATGGGGGTAGTTTGAGTGGGGTTAGAAAACAAATTGGATGCATTCGTAGAAGGAGTTGAACTACAACAAAAGGGGAAAGAAGGGGAGGGCAGTCGTTCGGTGAACGTTTATACTTATTAAAATAAAAAAATATTCTCATACGAATGTGTGTGCCCCCCCCCCCCCCCCCCGACCCTGAATTATACTACGTACCGGAGATAAGAGCCAGAAAAGATAACGCTTATGGGAAAGCTTCTCAACATAACAAAGATTTTAAATTTGTTAGAAGCCATTGTGCTTCGCTATTCCTAAGCCCCACCCCCTCTGCTCCTAGGTCCTAGTCGCTGAGGTCAGGGTCACAGAAGGAGTACAATTTTCACATAGGAATATATTTTTTTTTTAATAGAAAAAACAAAGCTACAATTTGTAAAGCACATATTGGGCTTCAGTATACAGTAAATTAAAAATATGTCAGTATTATATTTTTGAAAACAAAGATGCCAAGTTTAGGGACATAATTTTGGGTTTAATGCATAAGTTTCAGGCGCGGATCCAGGAATTGAAGTGGGGGGGGGGGCGCAAGAAGTAGGCAGGGGGTCTGGGGTCGCCTTGAGGCCCCCAGTGGGTCCAGGGCGAAGCCCTGGTTGGGGCCCAGGGGGCGAAGCCCCCGGAAGCTCCTGGATTTTAGAGATTTTGTAGGGTAAAATGAGGTCTACCGACTAGACATTTTCATATTTTCTCAACGAAACTATGATTTACGCTTGGACAATTTGGGGGGGGGGGGCGCCCCCCCCCCTTTAAATCCGCCACTGAATTTACTAGGAACAAAAATGCAATCGAGTAAGCCCAATAACCTAACATTTTCATATGGGGAGGAAGGCAGAAAGAAGGGGAAATAGAGGAAAAAACTCCTTTAATCATAAGTGAATTTACAGGTGATTGTAAAAGGTATTCTACGGAAGTAACAAATACATGGTCCTTTCTTGGATAGTGTCTTTCACTAATTAACAATTTTCAATTGCCAATAAGTACATGACTAATTTTATGTACTCATTCAAGATTTGCAATTAGTGAAAGACAATAGTGCCAAATGTTCACAACTTTCATATATAGACATCAAGATAATGTGATGTTTATATGAATTCTTGTCTTAGCATCAAATGTAAGCATGGTAGAAATATCTTTGGATAGAATATATACATTTCATACATTACACAAACTCTCCTAGTTTGTCTCCACATGTTTATGAAACAAATCATTTTAATGTTTTCCTAAAAGGCAGCAGTCCTTAATTCATATTTCAAATCATATTTTAATAAAATTGACCGTTTAATTCTTAAACCACAATTTAAATTTTAATATTAAAATATGCAGCTTTTAAGTATATCTTCATATATACCTACATGAATGTTGTATGTTTTAGCATTTTAAGTGGGATCATATTACAATAGCTATGGTGCTGTCTTCACTGTGCTATTTCACCATCTCTATTTAAGTATATTGATAAAAGATAAATTCAAAAGCACCAATTAGTCAAACTACCTGGTAACTGTATAAATGTATTATTTTTTTTTAAAGTATATGTATATAGTAGCAGCTTATCAAATATATCTGAAAATTGAATTTCATTTGACTTATGTTCATCATCACACAATCATGTCACTTTTCTATAGAAGTAATGAGAAAACAGTATTTATGCATAGATGTGTACCTTGTTAGGTACAAAATTTTAATAAAAATATTCATCTAAACCAACAAAATAATTACATGTATAAGACTGTTTTACAACTGTACAGAATTCGGAAAATGCAAAAATTGACAAAAATTATACATATATATAAATATTAACAGTAAATATGAATGGAATTATAGACTGTCCTTTGTACTTGACATATAAGTACATTGGTAGATTCTCCTTGTTCTGGCATGAAGACCACAAAATCACCTGGAGTGGAAGGTATTATCATTAAAACATACAACAAATCTGACAGACAAAATACAATCACAGATAATAGAAGAACATTGTTAAAGTTAAGCTGAACATAGCACTACTTTGTACTGATTTACTTTTCAAGTATTTATCAAAAGTACTGCAAACACACCACACACCAGAAGTTTTACCATTCTATAGCCACTACAAACTTGCTGTTTTCTGTTTTAAGTGTACATGTATTGTGAATAAACAGTCGATTGTGAAACCTTGTGATGAACCAGGTAATTCAGGTTCACTGATGTATATACATGTACTGATATGTACCTCCATTTTATCAACTGTTCTGTTTATTTTTATACAAATGTTTAAAATGATTTTATGCTGTTAGATTAAGTATTAATTTATAATAAATTTTATGAGGAAAAAATGAACTGTTTTCTTTTGATTACTGAAAGACAGTATATGAATAAATATGAAATTTCCTGTGTCTGTCTGAAGGTATATGACTGTTCAAACTACAGGTAAATATCAAGCTAAAAGCTGGGTGTTAATGCAGCAAAAATTCAAAAATTTGCCCCCACACAGGTGAAATGAGAAAACTTGCATTGTGTGTGTGTTCATCAATCCTTCACCTGGGTCTGTATGCCAGACATATCAGTCTGTAAAACAGAAATAAAACATTTATCACAAAGAAATCACATACAGTTAAAAATCTGCATAAACATCATCAGAAAAAAACATATAAAAACTGCAGTGGAGTATCAAACTCGACTCAAATGCACATATCATCTTGGAAAATATTAAATTGTAAAAAGAAAAAAAAATGGGAGTGACAGTATACAAAATAAAGCTGATCTACATATAAAATTATTCACTGGAATTAAAAATGAGTTCCTAAAATACATAGAGAAGTTATTCTTTTTCCTCTTTCTGATCCTTCATGTCTTTCCGTGTTTTATATCCCTTGAATCCAGCCTGGATTTTAGTGGCTGCCTTTTCTACCTCTGGATCATTTAAATCAATGTCTATTTTCTCTTTACTTCCTTCCTCCTGTGTATCCTTGGATATTTTTTCCTTCATTTCCTTCCTGGTCTGGTAACCTTTGAACCCTGCCTGTATTTTCATTGCTGCTTGCTCCACTTCAGGGTCATTTAAATCAATATCTACCTTCTCCTCCTCACCTTTCTTTTCTTCCTCCTTTCCTTCCTCTTTAGACATCTGTTCCTTCACTTCCTTCCTGGTCTTGTAGCCGCGGAATCCTGCCTGGATCTTTAGAGCCGCTTCCTCCGTTTCCTTGGCTGAGAGATCTGGTTCTTTACTGGTTGTTTCCTCCTCAGATTTAGACTCGGGTTCCTTTTGATCCTAAAACAGTGGAAAAGTAGAGAAATCATATTTAAACATTGATAAAATCAACAATTAATAAAATATTTTAAATTATTTTTAAAGACTTTTATTTACATACATATAAAGAAAAAATTAAAACATTTAAATATCTGATTATTCATGACATATTTTCTTTAACAAACTAAACTTTTGAAATTGTTAAAACATGCTTCCCAATTACATTTTAATTAACTAAGAAAAAAAAGAGCACAGATAAAAACAAAAAACAAAAAAAAAAAATTGCATGCAGTCATTCGATAACATTTAGAATAATAAAAACTTAAAACAACTAAAAAAGGACAGTTTTTAAACGATAGCCTGGAAAAAAAAAATCAATATGGCAATTTTCTTCTGCACCTGAAAACAAATATGGTTACAATAACTATTAATTAAATTATACAAGTGTATTCAGCAAAGATTTCAGAAAATTAAGATTCCATATACTTCTACAGGTTTCATGCAGTTGTTAAAAAGAAATTCTGAAATATAGCACCTGTGGGTTTCATGCATTTGTTAAAAAGGCATTCTGAAACATAATAACAGTTACACAGAAATGAGGCGGGAACTCTCGTGAAAACAATTCCGATGTAGAACAAAGTTGTAAATGGGCTCAAACCTGCATAGGCTTTTTCTTAGCTTTTTTAAAGCGGCTAAATCCGGCCTGAATTTTGATGGCAGCTTTTTCGACTTCAGGATCAGTAAGATCAATGTCTACCTCCTCCTCAGATTCAGGTTTGGACACTAGAACAGGACTGCTGCTTTTTGTGGAACTGCTCTGAATGGGACAGGGGAGGAAAAATAGGAATGGGATTAAATATTTTGGGGCATTTCAATCATTTTTTTTTCAAAACATATAATTTTGATTTTCAGATTCATAAAATTATATTGGGCAGAAAGGGAGAAACCTTTTCATGTTCTGATTTTCTATCCTTGTAAGCCCTAAATCCAGTTTGAATTTTTACTCCTGCATTCGCTACTTCAGGGTCAGTTAGATCTATGTCTACTTCCTCCTCACTCTTTTCGTTGCCAGAGGTGATGACCTCTGAACTCTTTATCTGCATGTACAAGGGTCAAGGGTTACACGTATTAGTCAAGCAAGGCTGATTAGTATGGTATTGTGCTCTCCATCTTAAATATGTCATTGAGTATGTTAATCCTTGATTTTATACGTAATAGTCTTGACAGAATGTTTATATTTGTTATGATGTTGACGCAGGAGAAAAAAAAATCAAAATGAGTAAAGAAATACTTGTATTGGAAATTGGTATTTAGGTCATTAGTGTATAGTAGCATAGTTATAAATCGATTTATTTATTGTCAATGTTGCTTCAGGACAAAGGTCATGACCTTGATCAAAATAAATTAGCATTTGAGCTGGGTTGGAATTTATTTTTTTTTTTTTATTTTAAATTTTTTATCTTGAACTGCATACCTAATCATGTATTATCTATATTTGAAATTAGTGTTGTTATGACAGTCGCTGACTATCGAAAAATTGTCACTGAAGGCAGCATGTTGGCGACAATCGATAGAAAATTTTAAAATCGAAAGTCACTAATTTTTTTTCAAAATATATTTTTTAAACAAAATGATTTATCTTTGAACATTATCAATGAACGTTCCTCTATTTTTCTTGGAAATGGTGGACAAATTTTCCCACTGAGCATTAACTGAAGTTGGTCTCACAGATTTGTATTGAAATATTGTTTCCATTTCCGAGGATATCTGAATATTTTATAGTTAACTTTATTTATCCTTTAAATTAAAGTTCAAATTATCGATCATATAACTGATTGTATGCTAGCAATTCAATTTGATAATCAATAGTAAATTTGGTCCGATTTTGCAACACATACTATTTAAAATATTGTTTGTAATATTTTTAGGTTTTGTAGCTATATCTATGGATGTTAGTTAGATGCAATGTTAGTAGCTACTGGTTAATGCTTGTGCAAACCTTTTTGCTCTCAAATTCTTTGCGTGTCTTGTAACCTTTGAACCCTGCTTGAATTTTAAGGGCAGCTTGTTCTACATCTGGGTCAGTGAGATCAATATCAACTTCCTCTTCCTTTTGGTCAGGGACATGTGATTCCTGTAGTTATTTATAGCACACTGATAAAAAAAAGTTAGTCAAGCAAATGCAAAAAAAAAATATTAAGATGCAAGAAATTTATGCCTGTTTTACTGTATTCCATCTCCTAAACATATTAGTAATGAAGAGTCCAATGGTACCTATTCAGTAACTGATAGATAAAACTTGATAACACACAATCAAATATTTTTCATTTTAAAACTAATTCGAGTAAACTAAAAGCAATTTTATGAACAGCTTGATCTTCTACAAAGTAGAAAGTTAGGTATAATTAAAAGAAGTCAATAAATGTTATATATAGCTTAATATGAATTTGCCTTTTATTGCCAACAGCAATTTGACCAAGTTGCTTAATTAGCACTTTTTCTCCCATACTGTTAATCAAAAACAATTAATTAAGCTTCACTCTTAACCATCAACCTGTGTCTCTGCTTATATTCATTATTTTACCATAAGCTGTTGCCACAATATAAACTTCCTGAACAGATCATATTTACTATCAAAATTTAGTATCAAAAATGCTTCATATTAAATACCAAGAGCAAATTCTACAATGGAATCTAAAAGTGAAGGTTTAAGATCTAAGATACAACAAGATGCTGAAGAAAAGAACCTTAGGAAAAGTAAATCTATAATAAGACCTGCATGCCATGATCAATCCTTATTATAAGAAAATAGCCAATGTAATACCATACAGGCTCAAGCAATATCCGTATTGGCACTGTTTAAGTGTATAATGGTTTATGATCACATAATATGATGGAATACATTAAGCACTACAAAATGTCAAAGTTTAAAGGCGTAGTAGTCAGAAGAACAAGGCACTGATAATTACCCATCTATAGCACATATATTGATGATCACATAAAAACTTGACATGAAACAGAATTCTATATGCATGAAAAATCAGAATGCAAGTAATATGGCATGTGTATGAAATTAAACCAAACATCAACATAAAAGTATACAAGGCAGCAATGAACAAAGCTTTGGTGGCTTTATTATACATGTATCAAAGAACAAGTGAAGAACATTGGAGAGACTTTAGCTGAAGAGATCTGGCAGAGAAACAGAGATAAAGAAATGCTGAACCTTATAAAGAACACAGAGTACTTAATGCTAAATGGCTACTGTAAGACCAACAAACCAACCCTCAAATGCTTCATTTCTTTTCGTGTCTGGTAACCACGGAAACCAGCTTGGATATGTATGGCAGCATTTTCTAGTTCTGACTTGTCTAATTCACTTATAACTCCTCTATCCTGTCAAGTGTACATCAGTTACAAAGAATGAGGGTTAGTTAATACCACATTAGTTATATAAATCAAATATAAATGTATTCACAGCTGAAAAAAATGCTGTCAATCTTGTTACATGGCAATATTATACATATAACAAAAATTAGATATTTTTCACATATACAAAATGCCAAGTCAAATTAATTGCTTAAGTTCTGTTCTGAGAAATTCAAAATAGAGTGAGAAATTCAAAATATTGATAGTGATCTATGTAAAGGTTGAAAGTAATAATTTACTTATAACTACAGAATATATGGTCAATGTAGAACAACAAGTGAAAAGTGATTATAAGCATGCCAACTAGAAAATATTGATTATAACACAGAACACCAATAGGGAGTTCTCTATAGAGATGAGGTAATTAATCTGTTAATATTAATTAACCTTAAAGTATCTCCCAAAGGAACCAAGAGATTAATCAAAAAGATGGTTAAGTATGAATTATATAACGTAGAACCTGTAAGAAGAGGACAACTATACAAGTAACCTTGAAAACAACACTGTGACCTTGAAATTTCATCTGTCTTATTATGAATATTGTCATTTTGCATAAATTTTGATTTCTATTCATTGCTTTTGTTAAGCATACTAAAACCATGCAAATCATACATATGCACTTTTTTATGATCCATGTCATTTTTTCCTCTTTGTTTTGTTTTTACTGTAACAAAGTATTGACATAAGAGATACTGGAATGTAAATCATCAGTTCTTGCTGTTGTGAATCTTAAAAACCTTGTCTTTTTTTAAAAAACCTTTTTTGGAACAATTCAAGTTTTTTAACTTCTATTATTTCATAGTATGAATGCATGACTCTATGGCTAATTTAGAAAACTTATTAAGCAACAAATATGAAAATATGATAGGATTAGTCCTGCTCAGTCCTAAATCTATAACTTAATAACAAAACAAAATTCAAACCAGATTATAACATGCATTTATACAAAAAAAAAAAAAAAAAAAAAAACTACCTAAATCTATGGTTATTATATTCCTCAGGTACTACTGTCCTACAGTAACTAATCAATTGGTCTCCCATAAGCTGAAACAAAGTATATGATACACATATAGAAACTAATAATAAATATATTAAAATATGAATGCTGCCACTGATATTAAAAGTTTTCAAATTACATCTGCTCAAATAAGATACAAACAAATTCTAGATCTAATTTTTTGTGTCAGCTGCAGAATTATGGATTTCTTTGCCCTTTCCATTTGTAACAGTCTTTGTCTACCTGTCCATCTGTAACAGTCTTGTCTACCTGTCCATCTATTACAGTCTTGTCTACCTGTCCATCTGTAACAGTCTTTGTCTACCTGTCCATTTGAACAGTCTTGTCTACCTGTCCATATGTAATAATCTTTGTCTACCTGTCCATTTGTAACAGTCTTGTCTACCTGTCCATCTGTAACAGTCTTTGTCTACCTGTCCATATGTAATAGTCTATGTCCTTTGTCTTCTGTTAAAGTCTTTGTCTCCCTGTCTGTCTGTAACAGTCTACAGTAAAACTCGTCTAGTACGAACATGGATATAGCGAATTTACGGATATAGCGAAGTGTTTTGCCATTCCCATCAAAATTCTTGACATTTTCCTATAAAATTTTACAGTTTATAATGAACTGATTCTGTGTCCCCTAGAAGTTAAAAATAACAAAATTTACATCTTTTATAGCGAATTTTCAAAGAAATCAATTCTTAAATATTGAACTGACAATAATTTTGTAAGTACATGTACAGGTATATGTATTTGAAACTGAAACCAAAAACCTTTGAACTCCAAGATGAATTTTGTATTTTATACATCCCAAAATACATTTTATAGTCATACTTGAAGGAAAAGAATAGATCTATATTGCGAATTCGCTGTGTACAAGTATACTTTAACGAATTTGTTATATGGATATAACGAATTACGGATTTAGAGAAGTAAACTGGCAGGTCCCAGAACCTGTTTGTTAATTGGCCTTCTGCAAGGAATAGGGCTTACAGACATAAAGACCTTCAAAAATTTTGGAATGGCCTGATGAAATATCATAAAATTTGTGATATTTGAAAAATCATATTGCAACATATATCTCCAGTCCAATGAATATTCATAATCTGTGTTAGCAAAACCAATCTACAAAGTACTTTTGAGCAGCCACCTAGTGCACAACAAGATCCTAGAAGTGTTTCATATTACATGTGCTACTCTCTACAAAAGTGAAATATCCACTATACTCCTTGTCAATTAGATCTCTTGTGTTATGTCAATAAAAATATAGATCTACATTGCTACCCTCCCATCTATTATGTGGTGCCCTCTAATCTATATAGATAAGATCTACTGTGGTATTCTCTACCTAAATGTATGGTGCCTCATAGATACAGAAATAAAGATCTACTGTGCTACCCTCCACCTTAAAATTCTGGTGCCACCTACATACAGAAATATCTACTTAGTGGTGCCCCTCCACCTAGATCTGTAAGTGGTGTCATATTGAGACACAAACCTCTTTTTTCTCCTTCATTTCTTGTCGAGTTTTATGACCTCTGAACCCTGCTTGAATTTTAGTGGCAGCAGCTGCCATTTCTTTGTCACTTGGTAACTGGGTTTCTGAATTATTTTCTGCAATACTCTGTTCCTAGAAAGTTAGTAACAAATCACACTGTTAGAGACTTATTATTGCAAATAAACCAAAGTGATCAGTCATTCACCTGAAAACTGTAGATAAATATTTAGTAAAATCACATATGTAATGCACTCAGTCTAATTAGTAAAAAAAATGACTTATCAACTTAATTTTGAAATTTCAAAAATTCATACAAAAATACTACCAAATCTTAATTTAGTGTTATGAACATTAATTTTAAAATCTTTTGTGCTTATGAACCTGAAGAACTTTTTAATGGAACTTGAAATTTGCAATTCTTGTCTAACCCAATTCAATCAGTATGAAAAAAGAAAATGAAGCTTTTCAACATAATTTAAGAGAACAATTTAATTTTTGTGAAAAAAAATGAGATTAATTGAAGACAAATTTTTAACAGTATTCAACAATGACCAAAAAAAAAAAACAAAACAAAAAAAAGGTATTAAAAATTCTACCTGTTGGGTTCAAATTTTTAAATAAGCTGCAGACCTCAATTCAAGTGGTATTAAATATGGCCAAAAAAATGATATATAATCCAATGCCACAGAAAATTGCTGACTAGAGCAATAAAAAATCCTGATTTATATATATATAAAAAAAGGCGAGAGCGGACAAATTTGTGAGTTTCCGAATCTTGATGCTAGTCTAACGTGGAGATCCTGTCAATGAATGATTTCCATGCTGGCAAAAGTATTGATTACTCACTGACAAGAAGAACCTGTTTATTACTCTTTATAGAAATACTTTTTGGGAAGCTGGTGCATAAAACTAACACAATATATTGATGAAGTAATACATTCTGAGCAATTTCTGCATGTATCCTGCTATTTTTTGTCACCAATTCTCTTCCCATTTCTTATTGATTTCAGTATAGAATGAAGATAACTTTAATGAGTATAACACATTACTGGATCTTTATCAAGTTTTTTAGCACATTTACTTTGAAACAAATTGCTATTTCTCTAAGTGTTATAATATTGGGAACTTTGCACATGTTGATTGCTTGGACTTTTTTCCAAGTAAATTGATGTTAATTGCTTTTTACACCAGTTTTCAAGACACTGCCTTGGTTAAACTTTGTAATTATATCTAAAAAGACAATTTTTTCATCATTGACCGATTTTATTTCACTTTTTTTTTTTACAATACTTCACCTGTCATCTAGCTTAATATGGAAACTAGCTTATATTTACTGTCACTGTTAGTTGAAAACAATAAATTTTTTGAGCCAATGATGCCTCACAGTGATTGTTAATTATTATGTCTGTTCATTTTCTGTCTGACTAAAATCGATGGAGTGGGTAGACCTAAGCTTTTTGCGCACAAGGTGCCCCTTATATCCTGCTTGAATTTTACATGCAGCTTTTTCAAACTCTGTATCATTGAGATCAATATCGATAATGTCTGAATCTGTCTTTCCTGTTGCATCGTCTCTTCTTCCCTGTAGAAGAGGATTGCAGAACTATATATCTATAAACTATCAGTTTAGAAGTTTATATGATTATAATGAATATATCAAGTCCTACATATTGTTCAAAGCATGCTTAAGTCAAGAATGAGCAAATACTTCAGAGAATATGGACCTGGATTAGTATACAAGCATATAAATATTATATTTCATTTTATAAATGTAATCTACCAACTGTCCAAATCTCTGACTTTACATAATGGAGGGGGGAGGGGGTAACAGAATGCAAGCTCAATGACACTAATTTATGTCCTTTGGAAATATGACAGTGAAGCAAACATACCAATTAAGCCAAAATAATTGATCTTTGCAAAGATAGGCGTAGAATAAAAGAAGTTATTCTGACCTTTAAACCCCTAACAGTATTTATGGTTTGTTTGTACTGTGGCCTCTTCTGTGGATCAATTCACTCAGATATATGTGGCTGATGAGGACTTATGAGTAAAGAAGACCATTAAGCTATATGTGTAAACTTCCATTACAGCTGATTAGATGCTTAGTTTCAGAGGCTCTCAGGAGGCCATGGATTTACAACTAAGCCTTTGACATATAATGGAATCAATTTGTGGGGAACATGACTTTGATTTTTATTCTCAAATTTTCATCCTATTAACCTGCAATGAAGCAACTGGTTTGCAAATAATTATCCTATGATATACTCAAACGATCCTGTGAGTTAAGTTGCTCTCCTGTAAAGTGTTACAATTAACACTGCAGGTTTTGACTATCCATTTTCATTAAAAAAAAAACAACATTTGAGCAAAATACATAAGATCAGTATAGATCAACCCATTGCATTGAGGTTAATTGTAAGCAAAAAGCCAAACCATATTCTAAATGCTTTACACATCAAAAGCCGTTTTCCACAAAAAGTAAATAGTCAGCCTTTTATAATCATTCCTCAAAATCTTCTTACAGTAAGCATTAATTATTGCACATTATATCTAACTATGTTACTCCTTGATAATAATTAAACTTACCATAAATATCTGTACAAGTAATAAAATTAATGAATTTGATACAAACTAAAACATAAAATGGTAATACTTTCCAGTGTGTACTTCTTTCATTGTAATTATAGTGCTGAAGTGACACTATTCATCACCACAATCAATTCAGTGACTTAAACAATACAACAGTCACACTCTATTTAGCCACATTTGCTGTGTTTACACATTCCTATTAACTTTTTGCATAATGACCTTAACATACCTTCCTATCCTTGACCTCTTTGCGAGCTTTGTAACCTTTGAACCCTGCCTGGATTTTGACAGCAGCCTCTGCCACCTCTGGATCATCCAGATCGATATCCACACTGTCCTTACTACTTCCTGCTTTAGACAGCCTCTCTTCTGCCTCCTTCTGTTGTCTGGCATACTCCTCCGGGTCTCTGAAATAACAATATATAAATGTATAAAGATTATTCACCAATCAAGGGCCCTTAGGGAGCATGCACATTGTAAAACAATTTATGATTATGGAATCATTTTAATTCTTGGGGTCAATGTCTGTGGACAACCAAATTTTACTGGTTCACTGAGAAGTAATTTGGTACATAGGTCATATATACAGAAGACTTGATGAATCAATACAATAGACAGTGAACATTATTATGGTAAGGATGTAAATTCATGGGTAAAGGTGATCCATGAAATTCATGAACATTACCCCTCCAGGGTTAGAAACTCCGTAAAATTACAACTCGCAAATAATTGCGAGTACCAAGAAAGTGAACTCGCAATTTTATAAGACTACTCGCAATTTTCATATAAAGTTAAATTTATATAAATTTTAAAATACATCTAACTTAAGGAGAAAGTAACTACTGTACAATACACAAAATACAACTACAGTGTGACTTTTAGTGAAATTACTGATTTAAATCAAAAGCATTGTGTTCTGTCATATTATATAATTTTGCTACAGTTTCAATGCAAAAAAAATCAACTCGCAAGTTTTTGCGAGTTACCTAATTTTTAACTCGCAATTTGGGAATTCTAACTCGCGTTTTGCGAGTTGTATATAGTGAATTTCGAACCCTGCCCTCCCTCCCCTTTCCCCAGAAAAATTCCACAGTGACCATGATTTTTACAATTAAAAGTTGCATTAAATGAATTTTTATTAGCTTTTTAGCCATAATTTGAACAGTCTCTGTTTTCAGATTTTTAATAAATCAGAAACTATTAGCATTCATTTACTTGCCAATGGTATAAACATTCCTCTAAAAATGGACAGCTACCTAATCAATTTTAGCATCGTTATTGTATGTATTATCTTTCTGTATGAACAATCGTGCATACAGATATAATTCTCCATATTCTAAATTATTCATGATCACAGTGAAAGATATTCTCTCTCTTTTCACTCCATGTGTTTTGAGAAGTCAAGCTGATCACACTCATAAAGTTAGCTTCTGTCTAATCAATAGATTCCCAAAACTAATCAATAGGATTAACAAATCAGCTTCATGATAAATACAAACCTAGTAAATTTGCTTTTTTTAAAAATAATTTATCAAAATCAAAATTTAGACATCAAATAACATATAGCAAACTGTTTCTGTTACAGACCAGGGTTGTCACTAATGGGAGAATCAAAATCAATACTAAAGTATCAATCAAAAAAAAAATGTCATGTAACATAAAAAAAAAGTTAAGAGCACAAGACTTAAAAATACAATAATACAAATTTTAATTCAAACATCACAAAAAATATGTGAAGTCCTATTGTGTACTATTTTGTGTTTTATATGAAAACCATACAAATTAAAAGTTCGGTGGTCATGTATTAGACAAGTATAAACAAGTTCTAGAAATGACAGGATCTACAGCTTTAACAACCACTAAAGTAATATAGCCTTAAAAATCTCTCTTTATGAGACTAAATCAAGATCTACGAGACATAGCAAAAGAAACTCCAGCTGCAAAGTAGCATATTTGTCAAGATCAATTCATTTATTTAGTACATTTGAAATTTATAAGGAAGACCTAGCATGTTCCACCTGACCAAGTATGTACTATTTTGTTAAATGCTCAAGCTATTGTTTTAGAATGTCCCTTTTTTTCATCTCTTAACATAGTGATATATTTTTGACAAGTATTGAAAAATCTCAAAAAAAGATGCACTGATGTGAATGATGTTTATAGAACCATTTTTAATTGATACTATAATATTGATACTAAATTCAAATCCAACAATAAGAGCTCTGTATCAAACTGTTCAATGAAATTTTCTTTAAAGAACCTAGAAAATAACTTTTTCTTGTTTACTCACTTCATTTCCAAGACTTTTTGTCTGTCTTGGAAGCCACGGAAACCAGACTGTATTTTGATTGCAGCTTCCTCTTCCTTCATGCTGTTGACTTCCTGTTCTGCGTGGTGCCGACGGAACTCAGTCTGGATTTTGAGGGCGGCCTCTTGCTGCTGAGGATCCCCAGGGTCGGTGCTAGAACTCTGGAAGGAGTCATTGTTGTAGAATCGATCCTCCAACCTCGCCCCATGGACAGCTGGATCATGGCCAGTTTCTGTATAAATACAATGTATTTATTAAAAAATAATTAAGCCATTAGAAATGCTGTTCGACTTCAGAAGATAAAAACATTTAAATTTCCAAAATATACTTAGTTCAGCATCAAAACTCTCTAACTCAACTATAATAAGTAATGCCTGTATTTAATTATACAAATGTGTAATTACCTAAAACAAGTGAGAAATCAGAGTTTTATTCATCCTAAGAAAGAAGAGAACTTTTTCTCCAGGTATGGTGTTGTAAAATGGGATTCATCTAACCTTTCAAAGTTTCATGTACATGTTATACATGTACTCTATTTTTTTTCCCCTTAAATGCAGTACTTGCACTGTTATTATACATTATACAAACATTATGGAAAAAATTTTCAACTTTAATCAATCAATTTTTTCAAACTCCTTGTGATCATTAAACTAATATATATAAATACACAGTTTTTGTCAATATATATGATTTACGAGAGACACTGCAAACTTGTTAAAGACAAGAATGAACATTCATATCTATAAATCTGACATTCTTTACCAGGAGCATCAACAGGGAAGCTGGTACACGAAGCTACACTATGAAAAGATGACCTCTTCTTGCCAACAAACTCCCGAATTCTAGAGAATTTTGTTCCCATGGCTTTTACTGTTCACCAGCCAATATCTGCTACTCAAGATTCAGCAAAGTACAAAACTTAGAATATCAAACTTCTAATAAACATGTCACTGATGGCAGCAGTGGCAATTTGCTTTCTTGTCGGTGGCTAAAATGTTTCCTTTACTTAAAACAATTATCCAGATTCTGAGCTGAATTACAATATCCTCACAATATTAAATAAAACCTCCCTCTGCATATCTCAGTGACATGACGGTCTTCGTGAGCAGCACTACCTCCCCATTTTCCCCCGTCCTGTTGATTCATCAATGATGCATCGGTACCCTTTTACTTATAACTACTGCAGCAATCAATAAACTACCAATACATTTGCAGGATCTAACAACAGTCAAACCTTTACAGTTTTCAAACAGTTTTTTAGTTCAGTAAACTAATACAATTGTATCACACAAAATCAATCAACAATAACTCCACTAAAATTTGCAACAATTTCCTGTAGGCAACTCTTAACTGAACATTCAACATTGAATCAAATTAAACATGTACATGCAAATGGAAAAACAGATGTTTTCTCCTCATAAGAAGCCCATGAGCCATAATGCTCACCTGACTCATGTCAACTGACCTCTAGCTGCCAAATGAATATATTTGTTATGTGACCCCTTCTTACAGCTTTACATTCTAATTGTTCTCCAAGAGTCCAATATATTCTCTTGTGTATACTATGACCACACAGACTATAACTTGAATTCTACTACAGTTATTGCCGAGATCAATGAAATGCCACTGACATTATTCTCCAATAAATCATAAACATCATTAAAAAAATTTAATATCAGATCAAAAACACTGTTCAAAAACATATCAAACATGTACAATTGAAATGAATATTTGACTTTTAATTTTAATACTTATTTAGACCATATTGATGTGTCATCTTCCAAAATCTGAACAGCGTGTATTGCCTTAAACAGCTTAAATGATGGTTTTTATAGCTGAATAAGGCTGTTCCACAGACCTCCCCATAACATTTTCACTCCATGATTTTACTGATAAAGCAATAAAAAAAAGACAACTGATTTTATTTCTTTACATTCATAAATATTAATCAATTTAACAAATTTATGAATGATTAAAGAATATTTTTAATCTAACGAAAGCTCAAATCATCTGCATTCCATTGCAATTGATACACAAGTTAACAAACAAATTGATCTTTTGGTGTTCAATTGAACAGCTTAATTGTGACATGGTAACCTAATTCATTTCTCTATAGAGGAAACAATCAGCCGTATTTTAGACCTGTTAGAAGAATAGAAATAAAAAATAAAACGCTTGAAAATCACATTAGAACAATTTTGGCTGTTATGATAAAAATGGATGTTGATGAAATTGTATTTTATGAAAGTTGATAAACATTAAAAAAAAATATTTGAAAGTTGATAAACATAAAAAAAAATATTTGAATAATCTTATTTAAAAAATCTTTTCAGTCAGCGTGATTTAATTGTGTCGGTTTCATTAGGGAAACAAAGGTATTTTTTATTTTGGCCCAATCAATATTCATTTAATTTTTTTTCTCCATTTTGTAGTGTTAAATTGTTGGGTGAAATTCTACCTGTTTAATGGTTTATTTTCTTTGAAAATTCCTACTTTTTTGAATCACTTACAAATACTTTTGCTCATACAATGTTTTATGACTTTACACATAGTTGATAAAGTTAAAAATTAGTTCCATGGATATTTATTGGGAAATAAAATATTTGCATGTTTATGTTTTTTTTCCAGCAATTACACTTACAATGCTATAGATCTGGCAAAAATGTAACAAAAATGGTCTTACTAAGTTGAATATAGCTTACAATCTATCTATGTTACTGACACTGTGCCCTATAACCATAACCAACTGGAACTCTCTGCCACAACATATAGAGTATACCATAAATAAAGGCCTACTGCAGAACAATTTAAAGCTGCCCCAGAAGCTTATAGAGACTAACTACTTAGTGTGCAGTCCCTCATCCTGAAAGACTTTTGCTCAATAGTGATATACTTTTCTGTACCCGTGCATAGGGGCTTGTCTTCAGGATTGTTAATTTATGTAAAATAAATTTTAAAAATTTTGAATCTTCTTTAAATATACTTAAAAGTTGTTAAAATAGAGATTCTGACACTTTCAGTCAAGAAAAACCACGTTTAAAAAAGACGTACCACACCTATATACATAAACTTTACAATGGACGAAAACTCTCATCTTGGAAAATACCCCAACCCAATTCAGCGCCTATTTCTGGACTCTAAGGCATTAATTTATTTCGTTGTCATGGTTCTGTCCCCTACAGTGATGATTTTCCTAAATGTTGATGCGTTTGTCAGTCGTCAACACGTGTTTAATCAACAGAAAACAGATACAATTTCTTCGATTTGGGGCTGATTTTTCTAAAATGACGTGGGGAGAACGAAAGTTTACAAAATCACAAAGGCAGATAATCAATGTATAGGGAAAACTCAGAGGGTAATCGAAAGCGAATGGTAACATCCAAGGACTTCCAGCTTTGCGGAAAAAATGTTAACCGACAAGAAAAGACAGTGAAAATGATAAATGCTGGCTAAAGTTTGGTTTTCAGGGGCTAAGGTAGCACCAGGAAGACTCATTTCATTTAATGTATACAGTGTAACTAATCTGTTACATAATTTACAGGACACTTGCTATACAAGCGCGCTATATGTTATACCACGATTAGCGCCCTTGCATCGTTACCATGCAACCATGTAAACTTTCGTTCTCCCCACGTCATTTTAGAAAAATCAGCCCCAAATCGAAGAAATTGTATCCGTTTTCTGTTGATTAAACACGTGTTGACGACTGACAAACGTATCAACATTTAGGAAAATCATCACTGTAGGGGACAGAACCACAACAAAGAAATAAATTAATGCTTTAGAGTCCAGAAATAGGCGCTGAAAAGGGTTGGGGTATTTTTCCAAGATAAGAGCTTTCGTCCATTGTAAAGTTTATGTATATATAGGTGTGGTACATCTTTTTAAAACGTGGTTTTTCTTGACTGAAAGTGTCAGAATCTCTATTTAAACAACTTATAAGTGTACTTAGAGAAGATTCAAAATTTTTCACATTTATTTTACATTTAACAATCAAGAAGACAAGCCCCTATGTACCCATGATTACAGATACAGAAATTTAAGGACAATTCAAAGTTGTCAGGCAGCAAAACAGTGATGTTCAATGTATAAGATCTCCCTGGTATCATTCCATCTTCATCTTTCTTCCATCCTATTAGTACTGCTACTAGAGACCATGATCAAAGAATGCAGATCCTATACCATAGATAGAATGTCCTATCGTTAAAATGATATATGTTCTACGGACCCGGTTTGTGGTGAGGGCCTGCCCCGAGACACAGTTAGATTATTCTAACTACCTATACCAGGACAGACACTCTAAAAGTATCTTTCTTCCATCTGGGATCTGCCTGTGGAACACATTACCACCTAGTGTCATAGAAGCCCAAACCCTCAAATTGTTTTATATCAGGGCTGAAGTAAATAAAACATGAAACTAAGCTTTTATCTAGTTTTAAAAAGTGTAAATAGAGGACTCTCCCTTGCACCTGTGATGATCCCTGGACGAAGTTCTGCACTATTGGAAGAATCCAGACCTAGATGCTACACCTCAAAACGTAACTCATATGATCTTTTAAATCATGGTGATCTATCTTTTATTAAATAACAACTGAAATCAATAGGTTTAATGTTTCATATTGGTCAACATGTATAAAGATATACAAACCAGAGGAAATTCGAACTAAAGTATTTTTCCCTAAAATATTTCCTCCTATCAAAAGTTGAACATTATGTATTTCAGATAAAATTTGAAAAACAAATTTATGTAATAAGGTGTAGGTCATGAGAGAAAAAAACCATTGATACTTACGCTCTCTAACTTGAAGAAGTTGTTGGAAATACTTGGCACCAAATTCGTATATATTTTCTGGCTGACTTCTCAAGCATTCTCTCGCTAAACCTTCTAAAATATTCTGAAATCCTTTTGGTACTCTGAGTTTTGTATTTGAAAAAGGGACCGCCATTATAAAGCAATAAAATTCTCCAAAAGTTTAGCTTGACAACAAACACGAGTTTATCCCCTTCTGCTAAAATATGGCTGCCGATTGTAAACGTCACTGGTAGCAACGAGTTCAAAGGTCAAATGTGCTTATGGCGGGAAAAATTAAAGTGTTCTATTTTAAAAATAGTATCGGGTGATGATTGTTAGAATTGGTCTTTCTCAATATATTTATTTATTTTTTTTCATTTTAATGATCTAAGATGTGATATATTGGAATTACAATGTTCTTTATGGAAGCTCTAATTAAAGACTAAAGAAACTGTATTTTTTTTTGTTGAACATTGTTGTTTTTTATAATTACTTTGCGGATAAAATTATGTCATATATAAAGGTTAGGTCTTCATATTAAGTTTATCTAGAACATTTTAAGCAGATAGCTGCCATATTTCTTAGGGAAAATATTCAAAGACAACTGTTACATATTAATGAAAAGAAATCACTGTCACGATTGTTTACTTACCTTGGGATAATGCATGAATAACTTTTAAAATTACTTTATTTTGATCCATTATAATGTTAAGAATATTTTATTCTATTTCAAATTGTGTCATTTACTTAAGATGTCCGATTATTTCATTTTACATCAAAGGACAACTCTGGCTGCATATACAGTACTTTAGAATTAGAACTTTTCTGTGAGCAGTGCATGCTTGCTTCCTTATAAACACGATTCAGTAAAATTATGAGTGGTGTTCTGAGTCTTCCTTACCTGTTTTCTATTTATGGATGTTGGTCAAATTAGAAGTGGGGGAGGGGGGATCAATGTATATTCGAAATGCAAAAAGGGGCTAAATAAGTCATTGATAGGCATTTTGCAAAGCATTTTGCAAAGAAGTATTGAACGGTGGAAAGCTATAAGCTTCCCCTTCTTTCACATGCACCCGAAAATGAAATGAGAAATTGACCTGTGGCAAACATATTTTGGACTGAACTGAAGTGTAAAATTGCAGGTACGTTGAGTCGTTAATGCTTTATACAAATGCCTTTTCACTTATTGGTAGCATAATATAATCATATGAAGTTGTGGTTTGTATATCGTAAACATTTGTTTTTCAAATTCGCCCTCTCCGTCCCTTTTGGAAAAAAAAAAAATTAAGATCCATGCCTGTACATGGGCGTTATACGTTATGTTTGTGTAGAATGACTGTAAAAATTGATGTCACTGTAAAAAAAAAAAATCTTCCTATAAATACTTACATATTATACTTACGGTATCAGTTTGAAATTAATTTACTAGTTAATATTCCAAATTACAATTAATTTGAGTTTTCACTGCGTAATCAAAATTACAAATTAGCAACTCAAAAATTGCATATTTCTAGTTCGGTTTTGGAAATATTCTAACGTAAAAGACAGACCAAGTTACGGGTCTTCCCGAGAATGAGCTAAATTTTGACAGTTATCATCACACACCTTTTAAAAATTTGCGAATTGGCGCCTTGATTTGAGATTAATATATATTTTGTCAAATTAGTTAACTTATTTGTAATTTCAAATCAATCATTTGTTTTTTTTAATTTCATAATTTGTCCATTGAAATTAACGAGTTAAAAATTGCTGATTTATTTTTATTATGAAACTCCCTGGCATTTATATAAAAAATATGAATAAATGTATCTTGTGAAAGTGAACTTAAACTTAAAGATGTTTGGAAATTTTATACTGGAGAAAAAAAAATGAAGGCACTCGATCCAAGTGAATACGAGTATGTGTAATACATGACAATATACTTAGTATTTACCCATAAGCTATTTAGCTGCATGGGGGTCACCCGGTACAGGGTTATGATGATTGGGAAGAACAACATGGTTAGAATTTTACAGTGAGAGGACGGATACATTTAGTATGAAATTTATTCGAACAATTTAATTCTGCGCCTTTATGGGCATACAACGCATGGATAAAGTACTCAGTTTAACAACTGGGGGTATTTAGCAGTATAAACTCATAAAGATTTGCCTTATCTTTTCTGGACGGTATGTATACAGTCTGCGCAGAGTATACATACATCGCGGATTAAGAATTTTAAAGATGTACTGTACCGCGAGTATCTTTAGAAGATCGAGAAGCGCCCTTGTAGGAAAGACCAAGTCTAAAGGAAAACAAGCAAATTCAAAGAATTGTAGTCCCCCACTTTCGGTGTCTTGTAGTGGATAGATGTCATTATTTATGGCATATTGTAACTGTCTTGCTTGTGTGTCTTGTTTTCATGCAAAAAAGACATAAATTATTGATTTAATAACAGTTATGGCAAAGATTATATAGCTTCTCAAAATCAAACATGAAACATGAAGTCAAACATCATAATATATACAATCCAAAAGGTCTTGTCACAAGTAATGCACACGTGAAAAAGTATGAAAGCCCTGTCTCTCATGGAGCATATAGGTTATGGTCAAGGTTAAAATTTTTCACAAGTAGGTCAAACTTCTAGGTCAAGGTCATGAAGTAAAAAATGATATACTTTTCTGAAAGGTTTTGTCATAGGTAATGTACATGTAGAAATATGTAAGTCCTATCTTCTCTCATTCAAAAGTTTTTACAAATGTAAAATTAATATGAAAAAAGTTAAACTTTGAGGTCAGGGTCACGAGGTCGGAAAAAAAAACAAACAAACAGAGTATACAAAATCGGAAAGGTCTTGAAACAGGTAATGCATATGTCAAATATAAATGCCACATCTACTCTCAATCAAAAGTTATCATCAATGTTAAAATTTTTGAAAATTATGTCAAACTTTAAGGTCAACATCATGGGGTTAAAAATCATAATGCTTGTCACAGGTAATGCACGTGCCAAATATGAATGCCCTACATGTATTTTCACTCCTTCAAAAGTTAGTAACACTGATAAAATGTTTGAAAATTAGGTCAAACTTAAGGTCAACGTCACGAGGTCAAATATCATAGCACATTTGGAAACATTTTGCCACAGGTAATGCACTTGTCAAATATGAACGCCCTACCCTATGTCATTCCAAAGTAATCACCAAAGTTAAAATTCTCATGAAAATCAGGTCAAACATGAAGGTCAAGGTTAAAAGGTAAAAATCATAGCATACTCGGAAATGTCTTGTCACAGGTAATACACATGTCAAATATGAAAGCCCTATCTTTTCTCAATAAAAAATTATAATGAAAGATAACAATTTTTGAAAAGTAGGTCACACTTAAAGGTCAAGGTCATCGGGTCAAAAGTCATAGATTTTTAAAAAGGTCTTGTTACAAGTAATATACATGTGTAATATAAAAGCCCTATCTTTTCTCATTCAAAAGTTATGACCAAATTAAAGTAATGTTAAAATTTTTGAAAGTAGGTCAAACTTCAAGGGGTCAAAAATCATAGTATATTTGAAAAGATCTTGTCACAGATAATGCACGAATAAAATATGAAAGTCTTGTCTCTTCTCAGTCAAAAGTTATGACCAAGGTTAAAGTTTTTGTGACAGACAGGTACGAAAGAGATTTAATATCCCCTCGCTCTCGCGAAAGCTGAGAAAAATGTTACATATGGTAATTTGCACCCCATTTTGCATACAAATTTGGGCTGGGTAGGACTTACAGTAACTTGTGTATGGATCATAAAAGTCAAATCCAGCATTTGAAGCAGCTAGGTTCGGTAGAGTAAATCCTTCTATGCAAGTTTGTATCAGGTCGGCCATTAGTTACTTTGAAATAGATAAATTCCAAATACTTATCTGTTCATTCAACTGGAAAATGTAGGTCATATCTAGCATCTAAAGCAAGCTGATAATGCAACCCAAGATGTATCAGCCATGTAGATTTGGTACCGATAGGGCATATACTGTAGTTTCTTGGGAATGAGACCTGCTCCAGAATATAACCTGTTCAGTCATTCATAAAATGTAGGTCAGATTCAGCATCCGAAGCAAGTCTGATAGTGTGTATTCCTAGATGCACCATCCATGCAAGTTTGGATAGGGAATGAGGCCTGCTCCTAAAACTTTAACCAGCTTCAAAAAATTTTACCTGCTGCAAAACCTTTAGCCTTGTCATCTTTATGGAAGATATTGGGGAAAATGCAGCATCTGAAATCTGGCTGGCATTGAATCATACAAGATGCATCATCCATGCAAATCTGATCAATATAGGGCATTGCATTACTGAGAAAGAGAAAACTGCTCCAACAACTTTAACCTGGAACGCCGTCGCAGAGGGTACAGCATAAGCTCCCCCTCCCCCAACTACATGCATGTATATGTCGAGGTGAGCTGAAAAAAAATAAATAACTGAAAAAAAATCTAAGTTAGTCACTTGACGAGACTTCAATCATTTCCCTTTGCTCCAGTGGTCAAACATTTTTGACTATCCTTTTATCATGTCTACCAGGTTCTGAACACATATTTGACCTTGTGTCTAAAAAGATCGATAAAACTTATGAAAGTCATTTTCATCTGAAAAGATGAAGTCCCAGTGGGTATCAAATTTGTTGAAATGACAATAAAACTGGTCAAATAGCTCACCATAGCCTAGTCATAATTAGTTTTTATGTAATTAACGTACGTATCTACGAAAGCCTATTAGGATCAAACTATCACAGTGTAAATTTTGATTAAAAACAATTTTAGTGACATGTTTTACCTGACTTTGAAATATACTTTTAATTATCTGTAATTACTTTAAATATCACGAAAAACTTTAATTATGCTAATTACTATGTTACTCAAAACGCGCCAATTTAATCAATTTACTCAACATGTCATGAGTTATTCTATCTAAACCATCTGTCACTCATGTTCAGAATTGTGCTAATTGTCATTGTTATACTTTATTATTTATATGTTACATGCATCATTGTTAATCAGTGAAGTCCTAGGCTTCGGATTGTTCGGGTGTAATTTTGGATTTCCAGAATTCACCCTACCGACCTAAGTTATAATAAAGTGCTATTCCATCGTTAGCATTTTTATGTTTCATTGTTGCCGGAAAGTTTTTTTACACTTATTGTCCCCGGTGATAATTTGGTGGAGAAATCCTAAGGGTATAACACCCGGGACTGCTGCATATATTTTGTAGCAGTTTGATCCTGAGTACCAGCAACTAAGCGAGTTTCCCCAAGACGGTCAACAACTATAACCTCAACCACACCATGCAAACCTGGAGAAAAGGATTTTACCGCTCCTCCCCAACATCTTTCCAGCGCCATTGTCTTTCGCGTCCTTGGATCACACCAGGACCAGCACGAATTTTCTCGACACCGGGATCCAGTCCACGGTGCTATAGGTGCGGGAAAACTTTCTTCCACGGCCACCTTTTCACGTGTCAAGCTACACGTTCCGAGTGTTTCGTGTGCGGAAAACTTGGTCACCATGCGAAAGTATGTTTCTCTTCTGCAACCACACCTTACCGTTCCTCCCAAAGGAATACATTTCCAATGGCGTCCATCGATCATTCAACGATCAAAAAGGATCAAGCCAAGGGGTCAGGACGGGCCTGCTTGAAGACAAACCCGGGAAACCCGTCTGTAGGATCGCCTGACAAAAAGTCGTCAAAATGCGATTCTACTGCAGGTATGTGTATTTCTCGGACTGCTTCCAAAAAAAGTCCGAAGAGTGTTGCTGTTGCGGAGACGCAAAGGAAGAGTGTACTTTATCTGCAGACTAAGTCCGTAAGCAAAAGGCGCAGGGATTCAAAAAGAATAAAGGACTATTACGACAGATTGCAGTTAGTGAAATCTTTACCATTCCAAGACCTAAGTTCCGAAGATATTCGTAATTTATTTAAATCAACAGGCCATACCATCCAACTAACTGCATTACAGAATAAAAATAAGACCTTAAAGACAAAAATTAGTGAACTAATACGGAAATGTGACAATCTTCAGACCGTAACATCCACTCTTCATAAACAAATTTCAAAGTTACAGAACAGACCAAACGAACGAAGACCATACGACTCAACTAGACGTGTCGACAAACAACACCCTTTCCTCCCGCTACCAACACCAACCAAGCGTTACTGGTACCAACAACCTAGTGTTCCACATGCCAGTCCCCGGTGATTCCTGAGACGAGGACGTCTCATTTTTCGAAGCGAGAGGGAATTATCACAGTGTAAATTTTGATTAAAAACAATTTTAGTGACATGTTTTACCTGACTTTGAAATATACTTTTAATTATCTGTAATTACTTTAAATATCACGAAAAACTTTAATTATGCTAATTACTATGTTACTCAAAACGCGCCAATTTAATCAATTTACTCAACATGTCATGAGTTATTCTATCTAAACCATCTGTCACTCATGTTCAGAATTGTGCTAATTGTCATTGTTATACTTTATTATTTATATGTTACATGCATCATTGTTAATCAGTGAAGTCCTAGGCTTCGGATTGTTCGGGTGTAATTTTGGATTTCCAGAATTCACCCTACCGACCTAAGTTATAATAAAGTGCTATTCCATCGTTAGCATTTTTATGTTTCATTGTTGCCGGAAAGTTTTTTTACACTTATTGTCCCCGGTGATAAAACTATGGTAAAAACAAATTTAAAAGGCGTTATAACGCCTTTTCAAAAGGCGTTATAACGCGAAAAAAGGCGTAATAACGCCTTTAGAAAAAGCGTTATAACGCGGAAAAAGGCGTAATAACGCAAATAAAGGCGTAATTACGCCTTTGGAAAGGCGTTATTACGCCTTTTAAAAAAGCGTTATTACGCCTTTTTAAAGGCGTTATTACGCCTTTTAAAAAGGCGTTATTACGCCTTTCCAAAAGGCGTTATTACGCTTCTTATGTTTCAATATATGACTTACTTAGCCCACCCTGGGGGCTGATTATATTTAGATTTCCAGGAAAAAGATTTTTAAATGTGTAAAATATTTTCAGTGTTAAACAAACTTAGTCCTTCTCTGATGCCAGACACCTCTACCAAGGTGCATGGATTTCAGAAATTTGGTTGAAGGCTAATTGCTCATTATACCTATGCAAATAGTTTGCCTGTTTTTTTTCCAAGAGGAGAGAAAAATATTTCAAATTTGACATGAATTTTTAATACATGGCTAGCAAAGCCCAAAGCTGGCTCTGCCTATATCCTGGATTTTCAAAAGTAGAGTGTTGACTTCTCTTAATACGCATGCAAACAGCTGTCTGCGAGATGTGCAGGAATATAGAAAATACTATAATTTATAATATAATTTTTAATATTAAAGCTATAATCTAAATATTGCATAAATAAAGGTGGCTTTGGTTCAATCTTTTATATATTTATTATTTTAAAATAACGCCTTTCCATTTTTGGATATAACTCCTTTTCAAACAAACAGGCCGGTTGTGGGGGGGGGGGGGGGGTTTCCCCCACCCCACTTTTTGGGAGAGTAGTCTTGTTATAGTTTAAATATAAAAAATCATTTATTGATTGCTTGGTCCCTTAACATTTTGTTGCAGTATGGTTAAACTCGGGCAAGTCATTGCATTTAAAAAAGTTTTACCGAAAAGTTAGAAAAAGATTCCCCTTAAGGCAATTTATTTTTTTTTGGGGGGGGGGGGTGTTTCTGGGTTTTTTTTTGTTTGCTTGTCAATTTCATGGGAGGCCCCCCCCCCCTTCAAAATCACGGGCCTGTCAAAGACATAATAATGGCTCTTCAAAAGGCATAATAACGCCTTTTGGAAAGGCGTATTTACGCCTTTTTTCGCGTTATAACGCCTTTTGGAAAGGCGTAATTACGCCTTTATTTGCGTTATTACGCCTTTTTCTGCGTTATAACACCTTTTCAAAAGGCGTTATTACGCCTTTTTTCGGCGTTATAACGCCTTTTAAATTTTTTTTTTACCGTAGTTTGATCCTAATAGGCTTTCGTACGTATCAGTTAGTCAGTGTGATTTTTTTTCCGAGTCGTCAATTTAATTGACTTTTAATAAGTGTCATGACCTACTTATTGCATTCTCATCTGGAAGGTTTTTAGGGGTCATATAGTGTCTGACTTAGGTTTTCAGTGTTCTGGGATAGTCTGAACGCCTTCGTTACCCCCACCACATCCCACCTACTTATGCATTGCTCTACTGTTACATGAACTGATGAATCTAAGCCCCCCTCCCCCACCTACCGAATAATTTCAAATTATGTAATGTTTCTGCTTGCTTTTTAATTTGGATATTTCAACTGTTCAACCAGGTTTTTATTTCGCTAGGGACCTCCATATATATTAAAAATTGTTCCTTGACAGTGGCATCGTGCAGAAATCCTTATAGAAACTAATAAACAAATAAAACTAAAAATTTCCACAATGTAGGCGGTCAGGAAGGTTCGACAGAAGCACTCTCAGCTGCTCAGTGCTTTTAAAACATGCTTAAGGACACGAACCCCCCACCCCCCCCAAAGGCTATTGCATAATTGCAGTATAGACCCCCTGTTGGTGTTTTTTTTTTACTTATTTGATAAAGTATCTTGTGCACTAATCCATTCCATCAATCTGAAAAATTACAAAGAAATTCCTATCGCACTTTATAACAGCTATAACCTTATATAGAAAGTAATGAATAATTCGGGTTTATTTACCAGTTTTCATTGAGTGTTTCCTTGATATATTATTTAATTCTTTTTTTGCCATGACAATTACTTTACTTAAATACCAATAACCATGAAAACCTTTGGTAAAAGTCAAATTTCCGAAATCAGCTGACAAAAGTACGGGAAAATCCGCAAGCAATTTTATTGGACATTTCGTAGACAAATATTTTGACCGAAAACGAGGCAGTGACTCAACTTGACGACACGATTGAACAAGAACGAGAAAAACAAGGGCAATTTCGTTAGATGCCCATGAATTCAGTGAACGAGGACCACCTGAAAGACAGTAAATATGAGAGAAGAAATTGGTGCAGCAGTTTTGTTTATTACTCGATTGATACGCCTAAGCGGTAGCGTTTCAAAGGAGAAGGTTGTAGAATTTTCTGATTCTTTGTCCGCCATTTTGAACGAAAAATTCACAAATCATTGGTATCAAGATCATCCAGCTAAAGGACAAGGATACAGATGTATTAGAATAAATTCAGCAGAACCAATTGATCCAGTTTTGGAAGAAGCAGCTAGAAACTCAGGACTACAGTATCATGACCTCCGACTTCCTTCCGAATTGACTCTGTGGGTTGACCCAAAAGATGTGTGCTGCAGGTATATTTCATCAGAAAATTTAATAATTGAATAATATAATTCTTGTAACTTACTTTTTCTAAACGGTTGTTTGATGGAAATGTAACGAATTTGGACTTATTTTCAATAGTGGAAGTACTCATCTCTAATTAAATTTTAGTGTCCTACTCCTAGTACTATGAGAACAAAGAAAGAGAAATGAACTTTCAAAATAAAGATGTACTTAAACATGTTAAACTAAAAGTTCTTAAGTTTATTCCTGGAATGTCTACTTGAAGGACTGTTATAATTATATCATGACTGGAACACACATTAGCATATTTTCTTATTTCTTCACATTTAGGACACTTAGATAGGATTTTCTTCAGGGTTGCGAATAAATAACCAATCGCCCACATGCAAATGTGAGAATTTTGTCTGAGGGCGGCCAATTCTTGATTATGTTATCGCCCACGTGGCAACTTCAAATTTTATTGCAACTTTTCCAGAACCTGACTATTAAAGCCACTTTCGTTTTCATTATTTCATACCTCTGAAACGTTTTCTAGACCCTGAATCGCATCAATATTATTACTGTGAGAGTTCTCAGAGTGAAGAAAAATGCATTAAATGCTGATTCAGAATACCATGCAAGTAATGTTGAAAGAAAAATGGAAGGCTGTGGACAGCAAAGTACATGTCTTCTCGGAGATTGATAAAAAAAAAAGATTGATAATTTTTTACTAAGTGGACAGAAATTCTTGGACCTCAAAATATTACTCTTAGGCTATTGTTATATTACTGATAATATTAATATAAGGGTAGTAAAAGTTGTGAAGTTGGGGGCCCATATGGTCCCTAAGGTTTTAATTGTTACTTGCAGACCTGATCTATTCATTAAAATGATGTTGTCCTAAAGCAGTGATTATTTTAGGGCCGATTTGGGGCCGAAATTCGGCCCCAGTCCCAATTGAAAATATACCTGTATTTTCCCCAAATGTAGTGGAAGTTTTCCCAAAGAAAAACTTACAAAATATGTAATCAACATGATCAATTCAGTTTGCTTATTGCATGTTTTTCTGTGAAGTTCAAGCAGGTTTTGTAGCACTGGTTCTCTGCCCTTGATTCCAGTCGCTGCCGCTAGGAATTACAAGGACAGGTAACCACCGCCGCCATGACAGTGGAAAATCTCACTGCTTTGTCGCACAAAGCAATTGCGCATTCTAAAAATAAATAGCATCCATGCTTGCTGAGAAGAATGTTAGGTGGATCAAGTGATCTAAATAACAGAGATAACAAAACGTAGCGTATCTAAATTGAAGAATAAAACAATGAAAAACATGGGGAAAATATTTAAATAACATGACAGTGACTGTATTGACTGAGTATATAGTTTACAAATGTCACAATGAACTCGAGAATGTTCCAATAGTGTTAACATTGTGATCCTGACGCATAAACACATAAATATACAGTGATTTATGGAGTTGGAGAGGCGAATTAAACGCTATCATTCCCTGTAAACTTAAAAACATAAATAAAGGTAAAGATCATCTTGTGTCGTAGTTGAATCAATGGGTGAATGGGAAAATCATAGATTTGAGTTATTTTGATAAAGCCTATGATATCGCTTGCCAGTGATTTTTAAGGCAGCACTTCGTAACGGTTTTAGATGGTTAAAATCCGTCTCCTTTCTTTGTTAACGGTAGTGTGGAGTGCAGAAAGAAGTTTTGTTTACAACAGCATTATGGATTTACGCTAGTTTAAATATAGATTTTTATCATCATTGCTGTTTCCTGTGACGCGATAAAATGGCAGTGGTTACCTGTCGTTGGTTTTTCAGGGCGCAAGCGCCCATTAACCAATGTCAGGGTACCAGTCTAGCAGGTTTTGCTGTTCAGCCATGTTGGATTTCTTCATAATTAGATAATTCAAACCACTAATGTTCTTAATGCAAGTAATTAGATAATTCATACCAAGAAAAGACTTGACTTGTTATAACAATTGTTTGTTAAAGTAATACAAAGACAAAAACAAAGCTTTTTGACAATGTTTTTTAAGTGACTGGGTTTTCTGGGAGCTGGGAGGTTCCCAATTTAGCCTAATTGACGCTGAAATTCCCAATTCTGAGTAACCCAGCCCCCAGTCCCAAAGAACTGAAAAAAAAACACTGTAAAGACTGGTTTAACAAAAGAATTCAGGGGGTGTGCAATTAAAAAAAAATAAGCACTAGCCCACAGGCTAGTAGCAGCAATAAAGGTACTAGCCCCAAGTAAAGAGTTAAAAAGTTATTTAGCCCAAAGGGGGGGGGGGGGGGGGGAGAGTAGCAACTAATATTGAAAAAAAAAATTATCGTTGAAAAAGTCAGGGTTTTAATGACATTCTTTTTAAAATTAATGTTTAATTCTCATTAGTAAAATTGAATTATGTATAAATCAATAATTTTGATAGAAAATAAAAATGAATTTAAATGAATTATCTTATGAAAAAAAAAAACGATCGTTTTTGGAAGTAAATAAGTGAGGTAGTACTGCAAAATGGAAAAGATTATGGATTTACGAACAATTGAAGCATGCTGCCTGGAAATTTTTCATTGGTTTGGAATTTAAAAGCAACAAATGAGTGAAAATACCGATAGTGGTTTTCATGTATTACATTGGTAGCTTCAATTTTTACTAGCCCAAGGGGCTACCTCCGTGCTGAAAACTACTAGCCCGACCCCGAAAAATGGTAGCCCCAGGTGATGCTAATTGCACACCCCTGGAATTCATTCCTTCTGTTGTCAATTAGGGCTGGGATGAAACAACTCTTTGTATATCAATACATATCTTGATATTTGAGCCGAGATACGATATGTATCATGATATGTTTAATTGGTTATAAAATCTTTTTTTTGTATTGAAATGAACAAAACATTTATTCACATATGAGAATAATTTACCGGGTATGCAAAAAAGTATTATATCTGTTGTAAAACAAAATTATTTTATTATGCCCCGCCATGAATATGGCCGGGGCATATAGTGTTTGTCATGTCCGTCTTCCGTCCTTCTGTCCTTCCGTCCTTCCGTCTGTCCTTCCGTCACACTTTGCGTTTAGCTCTGTTCAAAGCTCAGTTTCAAAGAAACTATCCAAGATATTTTTATCAAACTTCATATGCTGATAGATATTGATGAGGGCTATGCAACTGCATCAACATTTTTTGACCTTGACCTTTCCTTTGACCTTGACCTCACTTTTCTTAAATTAGTGTTTAGCTCAGTTTTAAAGATACCATTCAAGATAGTGTAATGAAACTTCATATGTTGATACCTTCTGACGTAAGCTATTCAACTGCATCAACATTTTTTGACCTTGACCTTTCTTTTGACCTTGACCTCACTTTTCTTAAATTAGTGTTTAGCTCAGTTTTAAAGATACCATTCAAGAAAGTGTAATCAAACTTCATATGTTGATACATACTGATGTAAGCTATTCAACTGCATCAACATTTTTTGACCTTGACCTTACTTTTGACCTTGACCTCACTTTTCTTAAATTGGTGTTTAGCTCAGTTTTAAAGATACCATTCAAGATAGTGTAATCAAACTTCATATGTTGATACATACTGATGTATGCTATTCAATTGCATCAACATTTTTTTGACCTTGACCTTTCTTTTGACCTTGACCTCACTTTCCTTAAATTAGTGTTAAGCTCAGTTTTAATGAAACCATTCAAGATATTTTTAAAAAAACTTCATATCCTGATACATACTGATGTAACCTTTTCAACTGCATCAACATTTTTTGACCTTGACCTTTCCTCTGACCTTGACCTCACTTTTCTTAAATTAGTGTCAAACTTCATATGGTGATACATACCGATAAGAGCTATTCAACTGCATCAATATATTTCGACCTTGACCTTTTCTTTGACCTTGACCTCACTTTTCTTAAATTAGTGTTTAGCTCATTTTTAAAGAAACCATTCATAATATTTTCATCAAACTTCATATGCTTATACATACTGATGTAACCTTTTCAACTGCATCATCATTTTTTGACCTTGACCTTTCCTCTAACCTTGACCTCACTTTTCTTAAATTAGTGTCAAACTTCATATGCTGATACATACCGATGAGAGCTATTCAACTGCATCAATGTTTTTTGACCTTTACCTTTCATTTGACCTTGACCTCACTTTTCTCAATTTGTGTTAAAATGTTGCATTACTAATATACCCTCGGCGGGGCATTCATGTCCTATGGACATATTTCTAGTTCAAGTGGTGTTATTTATTATGTATTTCATATTTATATTTATACATATATATAGCATATTTACTTTATACATGTATATTAAACACAAAATGTTAAGTAAACAAAGAAAAACATATGAACATAAGTCAGTGGCAGATGGGTCCAAAAGAACATGAAAGTACTTGAGATGTGTATATGGGACGCTTGTGAAATGTATTAGATGCTCATGAATTTTGCACTAATACAGCCATTTGGGCATCCATAAAAATGGAGGCGCTCATGCATGGGGCGTTCTGGCTTTGGAATGAACTGACAGTAACTCGAAGTAAATATATTGTTCAACATGGTTATAATACACTGTAATAATTAGTCTCTGAGATAAAGATCTATTTTTGTACTGATGAATAAATACTGATCTGTATTTGTATGCAGGTTTGGAGAAAGCAGGGGCTCTTTTTGTACATTGGCAACTACCAAAGATGGCAACTTAGAAAATATGGCACACTCTATAAATATTGAAGAACTGTTGAGACAAGAGACAGAGAGACACAACCAACAGGTACAATAGTGTCTGCTAGGAAATGGATGTAAAATTACTGGTTTTTAACAAAGTTCTTCTGAAATGCATTGTGCAATTTTTATAAAGCTATTACAAGTGGAACTATTAGAAGTGGAGCCCCCTGAAAAAAAAATGAATTACTACAATGTCTTTGCAATTGTGCCAGGCTTGAATATCACCTAGGCAAAGTTTTGCATTTTAATGTATTGTCTTTTATTTCAGGTTAATATTGTGACTACAAGAACTAATATGAATGTGTCTCAAGCCAAGTTTACCAAGGGTATTCATAATGCCAACTATTATTCCAAGTTCCAGAACAACTTTTACAACAACCAACAATTCCAGAACACCCATAATCGTTTCCGTCCCCAAAACAAAAACAACAGAAAACAGGCACAGGTAATCACAGACCAACTTAAGGTGCAAAGAATTTCCTTAGGATATTTTGATGATAAGAAATATAATTGAAATAATCTTTTATGGCAGAAGGTTTGTAAATTTCACATATGGTACTGTGTATTGTTATTTAGAGAATTGTTTAATTTTGATAGCATGAAGAGCAAGTTAATGGAGTGAGAGTCTCCCCAGACCATGTGAATGAAGTCAGACAGCAATTTATGGACCAAGTCAACAGCATTGTTAAGGAGGGAGAGAAAGTGTGTGAGCCCAAACCTATGTCTCCAAACACAGCAAACTCCTCCTCATCTAAAAACGCAAAGACTGATACCTCTAGCAAGGCCCCCCTCTCCAACTCTACCAAGTCCACTCCCAGGTCTAATAATGATAATGAGACTACCAAGTCCAACACTGGTGGTTTAAAGTCAACCATTGAGAACTCGAAACCCAGCTCTGATAAGTCAAGTATGGATGTCAAATCTAACAGACCATCTCAGGCCAAAGGCAGGTACCAACCAGACCAGAATACCTCAGTCAAACCAGGCAGTTATAATGGAGGCAAGGGTACACACTGGCTCAATCGCACACACTCAAAATTTAATTCTCAGAAGGTGTATTAGATTTGATAAATGATTTGATTGGATGTGATGCAGGAGATATTTTTTGGTTAAAATAGATGGATAAAATGTGATTTTAGTGAAGTGAACTGGCTAAGAAAAGATTTTTCAGTATGTTCAGATGTGTAGGTGTTTTTTTTTTTAACTTGAACAAGAGATGTGATAAATTATCTAGTCTAGTGCTTCATTTTATTTCACTGCTGGTAAAACATCTTGTGCTCATTTGTAATGCCAGTTTTTAAAGATTTTTTTTTCTTGCCAAAGTAACCACTTGGCCATCAGGTTTTGTAAATAGAACAGCCAACTCCATTTCTGCTCACACATTTAGTCAGTGGTCATGAGAATTGTTAAATCTTGAAATGTTTATTGATATTTATCATGAAGAGTGTTGTATATGAGAGCTCTGTATATTTATGTGTGGTTTATATTGCCAGATCAGACACTGCCATTAAATACAGAAAGTTGTCAGAATGGCTGCCCGATTTTTTTGTTATTGTTGCTCCATTGATATTATGATTTCATTTTGAACATCTCAATTTGTCATAACCAGCATATGTAGCAGGTTGTATAGTCATAGGACATACATATGTATATATATGTATAATTTATATTTAAGTATATACAAGGTTAATTTCATTAGATGAAATGGCAGCAGATATTCCACGTAATATATTTACATAGAAGTCTCAGATCCATGCAATGTAAAACATAAAAGAACAGGGTACGAGTATCCGTCATTGATCTGTCAGCATTAATGGGCTCTTTACAGGGAAATCTGTATATATAAGGACTTTCCTTTCATTATAATTGATTTTGATTTAATATTTGTTTATTAATCATTTAAAAATTATATTTTCATTCAAGTATATTGTAACATTCAAGAAGGAGTGCATTGTATATATACACTACTCAGGATAAGAGAATGTATTGTTTTACTCGGGCTATTTTTTTGTCATGCATTTCACTGAGTGCTATGGATAATTGGAGGAGATGTACATTTAAGTTAATTTATTCCAGTGTTATATCTATTTGAAAAGGGAGACATTTGAAATTAATTGGGGTGTACTAAGATAACACATACAAATGAATTTGGTACTCAAGCATACATTTCCAATTGAATATGTTACAAATTCTGATCGTCCAGAGTTATCTGTGGCATCTCACGTTAAAAAGGATTACTGCTTTAATGTTAAGTAACTGTTTTTAGCTCTACTGGTCAGAGACCAGAAGAGCTTATGCGATAGTAAGGTGTCCGTCGTCCGTCCGTCTGTCTGTCTGTCTGTCTGTCTGTCTGTCTGTCTGTCTGTCTGTCCGTCTGTCTGTAAACAATTTTTCAAAACGCTACTCCTCCTACAGTTTTGGTCCGATTTCAATATAACTTGGCACACAAGTAGACTACACTAAGATACATAATTTAGTGCATCGGTTTTTGATTTTGATGGACGGTGTTGCTGTGGTTACTAAAAATAGAAATTTCTGTGAAATTCCTTTAAAACGCTACTCCTCCTACAGTTTTGGTCCGATTTCAATATAACTTGGCACACAAGTAGACTACACTAAGATACATAATTTAGTGCATCAATTTTTGATTTTGATGGACGGTGTTGCCATGGTTACTAAAAATAGGAATTTCTTTAAAATTCCTTTAAAATGCTACTCCTCCTACAGTTTTGGTCCAATTTCAGTATAACTTGGCACACAAGTAGACTACACTAAGATACATAATTTAGTGCATCAGTTTTTGATTTTGATGGACGGTGTTGCCATGGTTACTAAAAATAGAAATTTCTGTGAAATTCCTTTAAAACGCTACTCCTCCTACAGTTTTGGTCCGATTTCAATATAACTTGGCACACAAGTAGACTACACTAAGATACATAATTTAGTGCATCAATTTTTGATTTTGATGGACGGTGTTGCCATGGTTACTAAAAATAGAAATTTCTGTGAAATTCCTTTAAAACGCTACTCCTCCTACAGTTTTGGTCCGATTTCAGTATAACTTGGCACACAAGTAGACTACACTAAGATACATAATTTAGTGCATCAGTTTTTGATTTCGATGGACGGTGTTGCCATGGTTACTAAAAATAGAAATTTCTGTGAAATTCCTTTAAAACGCTACTCCTCCTACAGTTTTGGTCCGATTTCAATATAACTTGGCACACAAGTAGACTACACTAAGATACATAATTTAGTGCATTGGTTCTTGAATTCAATGGACGGTGTTGCCATGGTTACTAAAAATATAAATTTCTGTGAAATTCCATTAAAACACTATTCCTGCTACAGTTTTAGTCTGCTTCTAATATAATTAGGCATACAAGAAGACTATACTAAGATACATAATTAATTGCATTGGTTTTTGAATTCGATGAACAGTGTTGCCATGGTTACTTAAAATAGAAATTTTTGTGAAATTCCCATTAAATGTTACTCCTACAATTTTGGTCTGATTTCAATCTAATTTGGCACACAGTTAGAATACACTACGATACATAATATGTATTTCTGTTTTTTTTATTTGGGTGAATGGTGTTGTCATGGTTACTAAAAATAGAAATTTCCGTGAAATACTTTCACAACGCTACTCCTCCTACAGTTTTCATTTGATTTCAATATAACTTGGCACAGAAGTAGACTACATTAAGATACATAATTCTATTCATTGTTGCATGTTGCAATGTTTCAAATCCAAGTGCTACTTTTCTTTTGTTATACAAACAGACCAGTAGAGCTACAGTCTCATCAGAGACTTCTGGTTGTGTTGTGTACTTTTGCTATTTTGAATTTTCACCTGATGTCCCTCTCCCTAAAATGTTATCTATGGTAAGAAATGAAGTGCCTTACAGAGTCTTAAAAGCATTACACTTTACTTGGTGAATTGAATTGAGTGCAACAGTCTGCTTTATGACTTAAGTTTAATTCTTGCATGGTTATTTTATTTATAATTTGATAAATATAAAATTTAATGCATAAGTTTTTTTTCTTCAAAGAATAAAATGCTATAAAATTCAATATACTAAGAATTCAGGTATTGCATACTTGAATTGAAAATGCATGCATTAAGCTCTAGTGAATTGTCTTAAAGTGTTTCATTTAAATTCTTTTTAATCCAACATTTTAGTACATGTATGGTATTTTCTACTCTTTTTTTTGCCCCTTGCTTATCTGCCTTTACAGTAGAAGTGCTTTTCCTCATTTAAACCTCATAGTGGTTTTTCATTAATTTTTTTTGTATTTTTACCCTACATGGATGAATATTTATGTTTGAACACGAGTAAAGCTATGCCCTGAAAGATCTACTGTATCAAAAAATCATGTCACAAAATCTTATATAAATAAGTCCTCATTACATTCTATAAAATGCATATTTAGTGTTCTGTTTGATCTCTATGATTTTTGCTAATCATGTGCAATATGCCTATCTAGGTCATCTTCTAAACATTGACCAATCATATGATACAGACAAAATATGCATTTTTTTTTGGTGTAACCTTATTTTCATTCCATTTGATAGCATGTTTCTAGAAATCCCACAGACTCTTTCAGTGGCATTGATTACCTAGTATGTAGCCTAGTGTACATGTATGTGTAAATTGTTTTTTTATTTTGTGGTAAATCTCAGTAGGAAACCAGTCTCTTTATACCTGCCTCACAGAAAATCAAATGTTATTTGCATTCAGGAATTATTTTTTTCTTTCATAGCATTTTTGTTTTCTGATTTGTGATAGTCAGATCATTATTGACATGTGTGAAATTAAAATTCATTTTATTCAGCATGTGTACTGATGCAAAAAACACAAAAGCCTCATATATGAAGATCTAAAATGTTACACTTGTGCTACAGAGATGTTACCGGTTACTTTCAAAGAGATCTGGTTTAATAAATTTTTATTTAATGTACAGAGATGTTTGTTATTGTAAATGGAGTCTTTAAGCTAATGTAGGTCTGGAGAAACTTGACAAGCAGGGATATACAAACATGCTGATGTGAAAATTTGAATGTTCTGTTACATGTTCAGTTGTCTCCTTTCTATTATGTCTACAGGAGAAATCTCATCTAGTTTGTCAAAGGTTCTTGTACTGGAGAAACTATCATTCAGAGATATGACTGCTACAGAAAAAAGAGAAGCAAATATACTAAAGTATTCTAACAGTTTCTTTTACCTTCCCACGTATGTCTTGCAGAAGATACCAGAGGGGAAATCTTGGGGTTCAAATGATCACATAGTACATGTAAATGTGTTATTAGTGTGGTCCATAGGAAGTACATTGCTTGATCACAAATTAAAATCAGACTTCTTGGATCTGCAATGTATAAACATAAAAAAACCTGCGTAGAGTTTATGTGAATCTAGAAAGTGGTTTTCAATCATCAAGTATAGTAACCTTGTAATCTTGAACTGAATGGGGCCAAGAATTTTTTTTTTAAATATTGGAGGATACCAGATATTAGGGTTAGAGGAAAAGTGGTTGGGACTTCCAACTCACTTTGACATATCCATGGTAAAGATATCAATGTTTGAGATACTCAAGATCAACTGTAGTTAGTCAGTCTTGAAGTTAGAGGGAAACCTTAAAGCTATCTAAGGTTGGAGATGTCGGAAATATACTAGAATTTGGACTGTTACTGTACTTGGTAAAAATTGTTTATGTTTTGTTTAACGTCCCTCTCGAGAATTTTTCACTCATATGTAGATGCCACCACTTGCTGGTGGAGGGCTGCAAATTTTTTACCTATACTCAGCACTCAGGGCCATTGAGCAGTGAGGGATCTTTTTCGTGCCAATACCTACTGTGACACGGGACCTCAGTTTTATACAGTCTCATCTAAAGGACCAGTCTCCACGTCCCGCAGTAGATTCGAAACCACGACGTAAGGATCAGCTCCTTACTCCACGACTCTAGAGGAGACGCTCTAATCACTGTGACACAGTTGGTACAGCCAAGCAAGATTATTTTTTAAGCACTTTCAAGCACCCTTGGACAATAAAATCATGCAAATAAAAACTGACATAATATATTGATTGGGATTTTTAAAATTTTCCTTAAGTCAATTAACCTCTCACTTAATTATATTTTTTCATCTTTTTATGCCCCCATAATCAAAGATTCGGGGGCATATAGTTTTTTCCCTGTCTATCTGTCTGTCAGCAAAAACTTTAACCTTGCCCACAGCTTTTGATTGGTTGGAGCTATGGCTTTCATATTTCACAAGTGTATTCCTTTCACAAGACCTTTCTCTGGGTACCATCATATTTGACCTTGGAGTTTGACCCAATTCTGCAACATTTTACCCAACATTAACTTTGGCTATAACTTTTGAAAAGTTGGTGCTAGGGCTTTCATACTTCAAATATGTAATCCTTGTGACAAGCCCTTCCTTTGGATACCAAGAACTTTGACCCTTTGACCTTGGAGTTTGACCTTCTTTTGGGAAAAAAAAATAACCTTGGCCATAACTTTTGAACAGTTGGTGCTAGGGCTTTCATGCTTCAAATATATAATCCTTGTGACAAGGCCTTCCTTTGGATACTAAGACCTTTGACCTTGGAGTTTGACCTACTTTTGGTAAACTTTAACTTGGCCATTTCGTTTGAACAGTTGGTGCTAGGGCTTTCACACTTCACATACCATATACAAGAAAATTTTCGTCCCCGTTTTATTTTCGCCCCTTTCGCCCTACCCTCATTTGGGCGAATTTAAAACGGGGCGAATTCAAAGAATACAGTATAATTTCTTCAACAAAACTATGAGTGGGCGAATTTAAAACAGGGCAAAATTGTTTGCAAGTGTGAAAGGGCGAAAATAAAACGGGGCGAAAATAACCCTGTATACAGTAAGTAATCCCTGTGACAAGACCTTACTTTGGATACCAACAACTTTGACATTTGGCCTTTGAGTTTGACCTACCTTGAACCTTGGCATTAACTTTTGAATGGTTGGTGCTAGGGCTTTCATATTTTACATGTGTATTTCTTGTGAGAAGGCCTTTCCGTGGGCACCATTAATTTTGACCATGACCTTGATGTTTGACTCACTTTTGAAAAACTTTAACCTTTTCCATATCTACTCAATGGTTGCTGCTAGGGCTTTCATATTTCACAGGTATATTCTTCGAGACAAGTCCTTACTTTGGGTACCAACATATTTGATTTGCATTTGAGAAAGTTAAACCTTTGCTGTAAGTTGCCATAAGGGGGCATCAGTGTTTCACAAACACATGTTGTTGTAACTGGTAATGCTATAAAGGTAAATCAACACATTTTTGCTATACCTTTTTTAGCTCACATTAGCTGAAAGCTCAATCAACCATTCTCCAATCATTTATCTGTTAATAAACTTCTTATTTTAGACTTCAAGAACCACAGGGCTAATTTTAACCAAAATTAGCATAAAGCATCCTTGGTTTAAGGGGATTCCAAATTATTCAAATGAAGGGCCAAACCTGCTTCCAAGGGTGGATAATCAAGAAAAGGCAAATAGGGTGGGGTCATTAAAAAATCTTCTCAAGAAAGGGCCAGAAGAGGTGACACATGTGGAAGCTTCCTTAGGAAGTGTAGATTCTAAAACGTTCAAATGACCCTGGGGGTTAGGATGGGGCCACAATGGGGAATAAAAATTTTACACTGAAATATATAAGAAAAATCTCTAAAACTCTTCTTCTCGAGAACCACTGGACTACAAATAAGAAGCCCAAGGGCCTTGAATCGCTCTTCTGAAAAACCGTACAACCTATCACTTCTATTTCAAGCCTCTAAGTAACCTGTATATTTAGTTAAAGCCTTGAAATTCCAAAGGTAGGTCATCATGACCTACATTTTAGATGAAACACTCTGAGAACCCAGGATGATTCTAAGCCAATTAGTACCCGAGAGTAGGTCATGGTGACCTACTTATCACTTGCCATTCTCTGAGGACCCATGATGCATCAACTAAATTTTATGATTCTAAGCCAATTAATACCTAAAATATTTTTAAAATTATTACCATAAAATTTCAAAAGTACGTCACAGTGACCTACTTTTCAGATGACATACTTTGAGGACCCAAGATGCATCAACTGACAAAGTTTGATGATTCTAAGCCAGTTATTACTTGAAGTATTTAATTCAAGCCATAAATTTTCAAAAATAGGTCATGGTGACCTATTTTTCAGTCGACCTACTCCGAAGACCCAAGATGTATCAACTGACAAAGTTTGATGATTCTTAGCCAATTAGTACCCGAAAAATATTTAATTATAGTCATATAAATAAAAATTGAAAAGTAGGTCACAGTGACCTACTTTTCAGCTGACGTTTTTGAGGACCCAAGATGCATCAACTTACAAAGTTTTATGATCATAGGCCTGAAAATGTCCGAATTATGCCTCTTAAATGCTTTGAAATTGCATGCCTGCACAGTTAAAAAAGTAGGTCACTGTGATCTACTTTTTAATGAATATGTTTTATGGCCCCAAGATGCATCATCTTACAAGATTTAATGATTCTAAACCTCTAAGTATTCAAATTAATGACCTTAATTGTTTTGAAAAAGATTAGCCATAAAATTCAAAAAGTAGGTCAAGATGACCTACTTTTTAGGTCCGAGGACCCAAGATACATCAACTGACAAAGTTTGATGATCATAGGCCTTAAATTGTTCAAAATATGCCTCTAAATCATTTTGAAAAAGAATGGCCACAAAATTTAAAAAGTAGGTCACCATGACCTACTTTTGAGTCAGCATGATATGACGTCCTTAGATGCATCAACTGACAAGATTTGATGATCTTAGTCCTTATAGTAAGCAAAAAAATCAACATTTTAATAAATGTAATTTTTAGATTTTAATCTACAACATATCCTCATCCTTTTGTGCAATTTTGGTGATAATCTGCCCAGTGGTTCTCGAGATTTTTTAGCAACCAGTACTTTTGTTTCTATTTTCCTAATTATCTCCCCTTGTTTAAGGGTCACAACCCTAGTTTTAGTATAAACGGGAGCCCTTGGGCCAAGAATACCCTGTGACAAATTTGACAATTGGCCAAGGGGTTCTTGAGTCATGGCCAATATTCTAAAAAGTTTACGCACACTGCACAAATGGCCATAGCATAAGCTCTTTGAGCCTTTGGCTCAGAAGAGCTAAAAATTACACTTACGTGAAAGCTTCCAGACATGACGTAGATTGTAAATTATTCAAATCATGGATGCCGTGGGTAGTATGGGGTCACAATGAAAGATCAAAGTTTTACAATGACATATATGGAATAACTTTTAAAATTTTCCTCTGAAGAACCACTGGACTAGAAAAGATGAAATTTAAGTGAAAGCTTCTAGACATAGTGTAGATTTTTAATTGTTCAAATCATGCATGCCGGGGTTAGGGTTGGGCTACAATAGGGGATGAAAGTTTTACATTGAAATGTACAAGAGAAATCTTCTCAAGAACCACTGGGCCAGAAAAGGTGAAACTTATGTCGACGCTTCCTAAGTATTAGGCCAGGTAAAATTAATCTTTAGATTCTCATCCCCGCCCGCCCCTCTCAAAGTGCCCCGCCCCGTTGTTTTTTATTTTGCTTTTTGGGTGCCAAACGTATTATTTTCATGTATTTTTATTCAGCAAGAATCTGGGTCAAAATTTAAGAGTTATCTCCCGTCTGTATTAAAAGTCGCGTGGCGCTATTTATAGCAAAAAAACTACGTGAAGAATGGAGAAAAATCGGCAATAAAAGCAGTTTAAATATGTAAGGAAAAGATAATTTGTTAGTAAAGAGAAGGCAGAAAAGCAAAAATAACATATAAACACATCTAAATACCATCACTGGCATGGGCAAGTTTTTAAAGAGATTTTAATCAAGTAAAAACAGACGAAGAAAATACACATGGTCAAGTTTTAAATAACGATCTCTAGATGTATGTGATTTTGCATTAAAAAAATAAAACATCGTCCAAAGACTTTAGAGAATAATAGTGCTAAGGAAATGTTAAATCTTAAAACTGTTCAGGCCTAGGCTTTTCAGTAGAATATTTTACAGATTTACACAATCCTGTTTTGCAAATATGATGTATTTTAATGTCGAACATGTCAAGTCTCAAGAACGATTGAATTATCAGGATAGTGTAAATCTGTGATATCTGTATATCACACAGAACAGGAGTTGTTGGTAAAACTATAAGGTATTTGGGAAAAGGCCGATGAGAAAACATGCATATGCAATTTATTAGGATCAGCACCTCATTTTGTTTGGCGTGTGCCGTATCCGTGTACTTGATAATTTGTTAATAAAACTAACATTATATATATTTTTAATTTTCTATAACAAGAATCTTCTGTAGATATTTAAAAGAATATGAAAACAATAAAATCTATTCATATTGGCATTAACATACTGTAAAATTTACGTGTACGAATGTTTTGTTGATACTTTCAATTAAAAAATAAAAAATAAAATCCGCCCACCCGCCCCAATTTTTAAGCAAATTAGGATGAGAATCTAAATTTTAAATTTATATGGCCTAATGTAGCTTCTAAACAGTTCAACTCATGGCCCCCTATGCTAATCAAAGCCATGCTGTTCTGGAGATTTTCACAAAAAATTTCCAAATATTGTGTCAAACTTTCATCCCTTAATGTGGCATCATCCTTCCAAGATGGGTCATGATCTTGAACAGAATTTAATCTACGTCATATCAGGAAGCTTTCCTAGAAGTTTCCTCTTTTCTAATTCTTGAGATGACCCCACCAAATTTTCATTTCTTAATTATCTCTCCTTGAAAGAAGGCATGGCACTTAATTTGAATAAATTGGAATCCTCTTCAACTTACTTTGTGGCAAGTGTGGTTGAAATTGGCCCTGTAGCTCTGGAAAACTCATCGAAGGTGAACATGTGAAACTTTACCAACAACTTGACAGACGGGCTCATTTAATCAGAAAAACTCCAGGCTTTGGATCAGGTGACCTTCAAATTACATTGCTAACCTCAACAGAGGACATGTTCACCAAGTCACTTAATATATATTTCATCATTGCCCAACTGGAACTTCAAGTTCAATACGTAGTATACAACCCAACATAAATGCCAAAGATGGTCCGGGAAGGGAGTCAACAACTGTTAAAAATTCTTTCTTGGTTCAATGAATGATGAAAACTGATAACAAACATGGGGTTAATTAATGTGAGATCCTTCATGAAAAATGAAACGTAATTGAGAATTATTTTACTTTATTAAAAGCAACTCATTTTATTTGGTAAAATAAATAACATGAATACATTTTCTCATGTACTGTATATATTATCTATGAACAAATAATTTCCAATCTAAACTTGAGTGTTGTGTTTGGTCAATTCCAAATGCTGAGTTAAATCTTCATAAATGTCTCTGAAAAAAAAAAAATTGAAGAAAATTACATTGGGATATCAAGCAACGTATTAAAGTATAAAAACTACACGTGTATATCAAAATACAGTTGAACTTCGTGTAATATCTCAAACTTCAGTATCTTGAATACCATAGGTATGTAAAAGTGAGTTAAAAGTCCCAATCGTTTTTTTCTTAATGCATTTTAACCTTGATATCAGATATCTTGATTTTTTTTCTGGGTCCAATCGGGTTTGAGATAAAGAAGTTTCAATGTATTACAAAGTCTATTTTATAAGAGCCATTTTACAATAATGAAAAAATCTTGTTTATCAGTTTGACCTGTAACAGAAAAGTAAAACACAGCTACAATGAACTGACAGGGATCACTTTGGGCTGTTCCCTTAGCACACATTTGTAAATGATGCACTGAAAACTAGGGCTGTGCAATAATATCGATATTCCAGTATACTGCGATTCATTAACAAAAAATATCGTACTGCGATACATTTTTCCAGTAGCGATATACAGGCAAACTGCTGAGCTTTAGATTTCTTATTAAATAAATAAAATATGAAATTTTAAATGTCAGAAACGTTTTCAATCATGTCAAACAGTACCAAACGGTAAGGTTGCTGTTGTATGGTTGTATTTTGTTCCAAAACTGTAGTGAAATCAACAACAAAAATTTGTAGCAATGTAATAGTTTTACACCGGTTGCTTAAAGATGGAGGTGAATAAAATAAAAAAGAGCATTTTAACCGTCATTGAAAATATTGCAATACATGTATATCACAATACGAAATTTCCAGCCAATACCCAGCCCTACTGAAAATCAGTCTGGCACAGGAAATACCATAAATCTGGAAGTTTTTACGTCGATTTATTTTTGTGAATCTGGGTCATAAAGATGTTCATTAATTTTTCAAGTTTCAAAATTTTGCGAATTGACATTGGTGCTAAAATTAAAAAGTGCTTAAAATTTTCATAGCAGTTTATAAGTTACACACGTGGTACGCATGTACATACAATATTAAACGATGCCAACATTCAATAATCGGATTATAAATTACGCATGTATATACAATAAATTACGCATGTACATACAATAAAAATTTTACGCATGTACATACAATACTAAACAATGCTAATGTTCAATAATCAGATAAAAATATTACAACAGATAAAACATCTACACTATTTAAATTTTTCATAACATTTTAATAAACCACGCTTGTGCATAAAATATATAAAACGATGTCAGCTTTAACTAACCATCAGAAAATAACGTTTGTTGGCCTCTCTTTCTTAGAGAAATAATTTAAAAGAGACATACTGCCTGTCAAACCATCGGACGATATTGAATGTAGTGAAGGCATTCGTATGCACAGATTATCACGGGTAATTAGCTTGTAGTATAAATAGTTTTCTTAAAATTACCACTGCTTAGGAACATCTGTTCATCTTGTTAAAAATAGCAATTATTTTTTGTTTTCATTTTTTTGTTGTTGATTTATTTTTTAAGAAATATATTTTTGCGAATGCAATGCACGCGCAAATTTGCTAAAAATTTATCTACAGTAAAAATTTCCAGATTTACGGTATATAAATATAGGCACGTCTTACTGGTACAGCACTAATCTATCAACATGACCGATGGAAAATACATGTAAACGAACTCCATCATGACAGATCAGTATCAAAATTTTATATTCTGCCAATAAAGTCATGATCAACCCAACTCCTCTGGACACATAATTTTTGAGGCAGCAGAGCATCCGGTTGAGCGTGACTAATACAATTCAATTACTTGGAAAAATTGGATTCAATGTAAAACACCTGTTTACTGCTTGTATAAGTAATGTGGCTTCTTCCACCCCACACTAAACGATCGAAAAGATTACACCTCAATGAACATGACACCTGCAACTTCAATATCTTTACTTTTTACACTAGCTTTTATATTACATACAAGTTCACAATGCCTACATAATTTGGGAGGCAAATACAGGGTTGTTGAAACTATTTAAACAATATGGTGATTAATGAAATTTTTTGAAATAAATTTCATGTAAATATATGAGTTGCAAAAGGGGAATTTTTTTTTGGTGAGTTGGGATTTGGGTCACTGCACGCCCTTTACCCTAGGGTACTCTGTGACTGAAGTTAAAACCACATTGGCAACATAAAAAGAAATTATACTCCAGACAAATGGCTAACAGGAGGGCACAGAAGGACAGACAGCTGATTCCTATAAAGCACCTGCATAGCAGGGCCCTTTTACCACAATAATAAGGGAACTGACTTGTTGAGGTAGAAGAATATGTATCCACTTCTCTCTCGACTTGACCTGATTTCTGATTCTGTTGTTTTAGAGACATGAGAGTCATCAAAGCTGTACCAGCAACTTTTCTCTGCATCAAAGACATCACTGATGTAGTGTCCTAAAATAGAAAAGACATCACTGATGTGTCTTAAAATAGAAAAGACATCACTGATGTAATGTCCTAAAATAGAAAAGACGGTCACTGATGTAATGTTGTTAAATACAAAAGAAATGTTCTCACGTAACTTTTCAACCATAGACATTTGATTTGATATTAGACTCTGTACATCATCACTGATGACATTTCTACTTCCAAACCGGTAAACAATTCAAAATTCACATACATGTAGTAACAGAATGATGAAGGAACTTTATGTACATTAAATACTTTCTTTGAAAATTAGCTAAACAAAAAAATTGAAGTCAAGGTCAAAGGAAAGGTCAAGGTCAAAAATGTTGATGATGTTGAATAGTTCTTATCAGTATGCATCAGGATATAAGGTTTGATAAAAATAGCTGATACAATATACAATTTCTTTGAAATTGAGATAAACACAAATTTAAGAAAAGTAAGGTCAATGTCAAAGGTCAAGGTCAGAAAATGTTGATGCATTTGAATAGCTCTCATCAAAATGTATCAGCATAAGATTTTTGATAAAAATATCCTGAATAGTTTCTTTGAAACTGAGCTCAATGGAAGGACAGAGGGACGAAAGACAGACATGACAGACACTACATGCCCCTGCCACTTCCATGGTGGGGCATAAAAATGGGTAAAATGTTATGGATATTGACTTTCTATCTAGACTCCACTACTTAAAACCATATGGAGTAGGCAAAATTTGAGGTTTAATGAGTTTGCATTTTAAGAGCTATGGAATCAGAGTTTAATATTCTCTTGTGAATATACACAATTAAAACCAATATAAATCACTTTTTTGATTATATATTATATATCATAGATATATGTCATATTTACTTATAGTCTTTCTGCTCTGAAAGCAAGCTCATAGCCTAACAATAAGATAATAAAAGCTTTATTAGTAACTCAAGTTTTATCATGTCAGCTAAGACAAAATCAGTTTTTCTCACCAACAAATGAACTGGTTCCTATGTGATTCACCACACTGACTAGACGATAGGACTGAGGCATATCTCCTTTCTGAAATACAAAACAGAAATCCACCTAAGTAAAGCTACAGTGTATACAGCTTTTCATGGTCAGGTACATTACATGTTAGTATAAACTTTCCTGATTCAAGTATTCAATTCAATCTATTGAAAACACCATGCTGGCATACTATTTTTACAGGACTACAATGTATTTAAGTACATCATATAAAAGTTTCTACCAACACCTTTCTTATAGAATTTATATATCAATGCCGATCTCCACATGGTATCAATTGCTTTTGAAAAGTCAACATATCATGCACACAAGTTTTGTTTCTCTTTACACAATACTAATTGACTAAAGTTTTAGGTATAAAAATGTTATCTGTTATTCATGAAAAGATTCATCTTAGAAGTGCATGTACATTTTGTGATCACTGAGTATACAGTTTTCTGTTACCTCATTGCTAATGATGTACATTTTGTGATCACTGAGTATACATGAACTTTTCTGTTACCTCATTGCTAATGATAGGAAGTTCTTCAATCAGACAGGTGTCCTCCTCCACAGGAGATGAGGGCTTTTTGTTTTCCTTGTCTTCCGAGGAGCACCAGGGCTCATCAAGCAATAACACATCTGTCAAACACAGCAAATATTGGTAATCTATTGACATCAGAAATCAGGTTAATTTTACAAATTCAGCAGCTTGTTACATTTTAGTAAATAAGTGTAATAATACTGTACGGACATCTGTACAGCTGTACCTTGGTCAAAGTCCTCGTCATCAAACATGGATTTAAAATCACTTGCAGTACTCAGCTTAGGAACAAAGCTGCCTTCCTGCTGTATACTACCCCCATTCAATGATGACAGAGGCTTTCCACTGGTGATTTTGTTTCCATTGCAGTCAGAAGCATCTGTCTTACACTTACACTCCTGTTCCATTGCAGAGTTTCCTGCTTTATTTGTATCACAGACATCGCATTTCTCTTTTGTGGCAAAATACTTTGATCTATAAGTTACAGAGTCATCAACAGTTTTATCTTTAGAGTCCACAGTATCTTGGTTTTTGTCATTTTCCAGTCCATTCTGTAAGCAGGTCTCATACACTAAAGCACTGCACTGTTTGATTATGTCCCCTCCCTTGTTTTGCTGAGTTTGTTCTATATCACTGGTGTGTTTATACAGATTCTCCTCCTCAGGATCTGGTAAATAGTTTGTCTGTTCAAACTCTCTCATACTCTGCTCTATAGCAATCCTCATCTGTTCTTCCTCGGACATTCCATTGAGATCAGAACCATAATCTACATAATCACAAATGTCTCATAAATGTAACCAAATAATTCGTTATATTCCATTGACTAAATTTATATTACAGCATTTCTTCAAAGTGCACATCAAACATGCTTTTGTAATCTTATATCTATAATCTAATTGGTATATACTTTGAATAAACCCATTTGACATGTACTGTATATTGTCAAAAAGCTGAATCAGCAAAAACTATTCTCTGCAGACAATTATTGCTACTGCAGTGTAATCCTGTGCTGTTTCTGTTATATAAAGGATTACTCAATCAATCTACTGGTGGTTTATTTCTATCTAGAACTACATAACTGGTTATAAAAAAAAAAAAACATGCACATAATGTAGTGTATACCATGATCAGGTTGTGGTTGAGCTGACTCTAGTCGACTCATCTCTAAAGCTTTCTGGAAATCGGACTCTTCCATTCCCCCTCCATCTACCTCATCACCATACTGGTCTTGCTGTAAGATATTATAACTGAGAGAGGGCAACAATTGGGAGCTAAAAAAACTTGCATAACAATGTCCCAATTCTATACATAATTGAAACAAAATTGACATTCATATAGGGACCAACAATAGTGCCTTTATCCATAATTTTACCCTTAACCTTTAACCAAGTGACATAAAATCTATCAGTGACTTTGTTCGGCCTTAACTTTACCCTTAACCTTTAACCAAGTGACGTAAAATCTATGAGTGACTTTCTTCAGCCTCTCAAGCAGGCTATAAAAATCCAGTTTTTGTAGTATAATGATTATGTGAATATTTTGACTTAATCAAATGACCCTGAAATCTCTGTCTGTAACCTTGATACCTGTGCTCGTTCATTGGCCTCCTGCAGGGACAACTCCAAGGCTTTAGCAAGGTCTGGATCTTCTTGTGAATCAGCCAGCGTTAAAGTCTTAAAAGGCTCTCTTTTCTTCTCCTGAAAATAAAAGCCACATTTTAATAAATAAACATAAAATCTGGAACCAAATACTTAAGTAGAAATGTTCCATTTTATGAGGCATCTTCTTCTAATGACAGAGACACTTACCATGTTCTCTGAATTTTCCTGATTATCTTCTACTTTCTGTTTCTTGCTTGGAGAACTTGATAAAATGTCTTCATCAGAATCAAAAAGAGGGAGAACTCTGGATTTTTTAAACCTAAAACTGACAGAAAATTTCATACATGTACATTGCATATTTATACAAATTAGTACTACACAAAATTGAAGGCAAAAAAAAAAACATTTAAAAATTCTTTCTGCAATACCTGTTGTTCATGTCTAATTTGCGCCTTGGAGTGCTTTCTTTTGGAGAATCCACCAAGCTTTTCTGTGGACTAAAAACAATATTTATATTAAATCTGTTGGCAAATGGCAACTTTTAGATGAAGTGACCTATTTTTAAGAACAAATAATTTTTTAATGGATGCATATAAGCCCGCGGTAGTTTATCATGCAGATACTGGAGGTTCTAATCTGACATAACAAACTGCTTAAGGCTTCTTCCTTTGTTCCACAGCTATAAGGTTGTATGCCGATATCTGTTGATGTAGCCAAAAGTATAAACTATTGACAATTAGACCTGGAAATGCCATGTTCTTATATACAAAAGTGATTATATTTAAAAAATCATTTTTTATGAAAGACCCTTGAAATAAACAGATTTATTTTATATCTACATGTGAATAATTTTTTTTATTCATTTTTAATGAAATATTCCTATGTTCCTGTCTGACAAATTATATTCTCTACATGAAATCATCAATGGAAAGAAAGTAAATGGTAGCACTGATTTGGATTTTTGTGCATGTTTATTGCAAATTTCTGCAATACATTCATGTATGACATCCCTATCTATGAGATGCTGAAATCCCCTTCTTATTGAAGAAATTCTTTCAACACAAATTTGAAAAATTCAGATAGTTTACTGGTGATGCTGCATAGGATATTTTGACTTTAAATGTCAAATTTAATGTGATGTATATGTGTTACTTTTCCATTTTGTTTTACTTGAATTATTACTAGCAAGAAGATAATACCTTTATACATCTATTAGGAAAACATATATCCACTTCTTAGCTATCAAAAATGTTACAAAAACCCAGTAATTTTATCACACATTTTGAGGAGTACCTTGGAGGAATAGGCAGTGGCCAGCTGATGGGGTAGGGTTTATTTGTATCCTCCACACAGTGGTGATGCAGGCTAAGGTACTTAGGAATCACTATATTCTGTAACATCTTGGACTGGATTGTAGATGCAGTGTTGTAATTGTAACGTTTAAGATGTAAAATCAATACCCTAAATAATTAAAAACATATTATAATGTAACTACACTAGTTTTTCAATTACTTTAGATATTTCAAATATAACCACTAACATATCTATGAAATAAACTAAAATTTTACACTGCCACATTGCACTATCTTATTCAGGGTTTCAAATCCTTTGACACTGAAATGTCTTTCGATCATACACATCAATGTACATGTATGTAAGCTTACAACATCTTTCACTAGAGCCATGTCTTAGTTCTGTCACAGTACAACAGTGAAATAACACTGAGAGGAATAAGGGAATTTCTATGTACCTTCATCTGGAAAAAAGGGGGCATGAAACAGAAGAGGGTATTTTTTACCTAGGTAGTCTGGTGAATTTATGAGAAACCTCAGCCTTACAGCAGCCACATTTCTCACATCTATACTCAATTGCTTCCTTCTTAAAGAATAGGTCTAATGCATTTTGGATTGTACAGGGTGTAGATCCAGTTCTGTAAAAGGAAAGAATTCCATCAAAGTTACCACTAACAATACATAGATACAGAAAAAAATGTCAGTATTTCACTAATATACACAAAGATTTCAACTATTCCTATTTCCTCAGAATTTTAAGATTTTTTTTTACCAAGAAGCAGGGTGGTCTTAATGCTTAAATAGCTTGTGTCATGGGTGCAGTATTACTTCTTTCTTAACAATTATGTGGTTTGTATCATGATTGTAGTATTACCTCTTTCTTAACAATTATATACTTTGTATCGTGGTTGTGGTATTACCTCTTTCTTAATTATGTAGTTTGTATCATGGTTGTGGTATTACCTCTTTCTTAACAATTATGTAGTTTGTAACATGGTTGTGGTATTACCTCTTTCTTAACAATTATGTAGTTTGTATCATGGTTGTGGTATTACCTCTTTCTTAATTATGTAGTTTGTATCATGGTTGTGGTATTACCACTTTCTTAATTATGTAGTTTGTATCATGGTTGTGGTATTACCTCTTTCTTGGCATCTCCAAGGAGAGATCATAGAACTGCTCAGCTTTTGTCACCTTTTCTGAGCAACTGAAAAAATAATCATCAAAAACCTGAAGGGCTTCAATGGCATTTTACATAAAAAGCAACCAAAAGTCAGGGCTTTTGTTATAAAAATGTTAACAAAATATCCATTATAGTTGTGAAGCCTTATGCCAAGTCCAAATTAAACTGGGTTTGAATAATACTGACACCTTCAAAAGTTAGTTAACAATGACAATATCAAAAACCTTACCATATTTTTTCCAATATACATGTCTATAATAGTCAATCTATTGGTCAATTGGAGAACTTGGGAAAGAAGGTGGGTGAACATGACGAGCGAAAAGCCTATAGTGTGACAAACATGAAGGTGAAAAATTAAATCTCAATTATATCAAAATTTTCATTGATATTTCATCTAACATTAAAATATACTTTATGTAAAATCTCTACAAATTGTAAAAATCTCAAGAAGATTGAAATTATTTGCTTATGAAGTATTGTACACACACTAAAGAGGGCAAAAAAGAGTCATTTTCGCATACTATAACACTACTTTTCGATATGAGTGGATCTTCGCTCCATTTTTTTGAAAGTTAATCCTCGAAGTTTGCATAAAAATATACATTTTTTGGTTTCCAAAAATATGGAGCAAAGACCCACTATACCTTAAAAATATACTTTTATGACATATCATTCGCATCTTTTCGAGAAATACTTGAAGTCCATTAAGTCAAGGGTCATATCACAAACATGATTTAAATGCCACTATTCATCAAGACTTGTGTAGTCTAGTGGTTAGCGTGCTAGTCTCGAAAGAAAATGATACTCAGGATTTTTATTACGAGGGTTCGAACCCCACGATAACCACATTTTTTTTAATGAATGAATAAATTTTGCCGAGAAAATTTTCCTCAGAAAAGTTTTTTTTATCATAATTTCATAAATTTCAATAATGAGAACTTTACTCTAAATACTGAATTCACAAATTGAACATGATTTTTATATATCTGAAGCTATAGGCTTTCTGCACGCTATGTTCGCCCATCTCCTTTACTTTAATATTATTCCATTCATCAGTATTTAAGCACTGCTTTTTAGTATATTTAACTTACACAATATAATCAGCTTGAAAATCAAATGCAGAAACCCATATATATATTATGGTTCCACATTCTTTTCTTTTGTTAGCCAAATCCAGTATGAGTTATACATTGTATTCATTGCATTTTAAAATAAAACTGATCTCTGTTCTTTTCTTCTACATCATAAGACTGACACCTTTAGTTCTTTATACATGTATAACACTGAGCAATCCCTAGATGGCTTTTGAGCTTTGCTTAATGCCACAATAACAACTATAGTTTGATTGCACATTACACAAACCATATCCCTGACCATTCACAATTACCTATATAGAAGCACATAATTAAATGAAGCCTACTTTGTACATGAAATTGTGTGGGTCACTTCAAACTCAAAATTCTGCAGTGTTGGGTTAATGAGATCTACTGTCTCAGTTATCTCCCTTGGACTGCGGCTTGGACTGGGTGTTGACTTCATCACTTTGGCTACTTCCTCTTTTAGCTGATCCAGAACCTGATTCAGAAATTCATGGGCATCCTGCCATAAATAAATAAAAACATAAATAAATAAAAACTTATACAGATAATTACAGACATGCAGTGTTTGAAATCAAAAGTCTCTGGTGAGACTGTGTCTCAATCGTTCGAATTTGTTGAGATTAATTGGCAGGGTCATTGGTCTTACACTTTCTAAGCATGTAACAGGTTTCATTCAAACCAAAATGTAAGAAAAGTAGCAACTGAAAGAACTTAAAGTAAGAGATTATTGTATAATACAAAAATAAAATACTGTCTGAGAGAATGATGCATTATAATGTATTCCATGCCTCAAGCTTGATTGATATTTGACCTTCACTAAAGCTTGAGAGGCATTTTGTGGACCTCAAATATTTCAGTACAAATCAAACAAGTTCTCACATGTTGCTGGTAGCCAGAAAATCTTTTGGCACTTGAGGAAATCGCTTGTTTAACATTCCTGAGTAAATCCCTCTTGGAAAAGTCTGACAAAATCCGCTTACGTGAACCATGCAGTCGTACCAAAGATCTGAAATAAAATATAAAGTTTCTTGACAACAATCACTAAAAATTTTGAGAATATGTAAACTGTATAATTATTGGTAAGTGGTTATAAAATTAAGTTGCTTGTTCACGGTGATGAGTAGGGTTACTGATAAAGTGACTGGAGAGGCACACTTATACAATGACTTGAAAAGTCGACTTACTAATAAAATTCCTTGTAAGGTACACTTACTGTTACAATGATTTGTTAGGTTAACTTACTGATACAATGAATTGTGAAGTAACTTACTGATATGACTTGTAAGTAGACCTACTGATACAATGACTTGTGAGGTAGACCTACTGATACAATGACTTGTGAGGTAGACCTACTGATACAATGACTTGTGAGGTAGTCTTCTGATACAATGACTTGTGAGGTACAGCTACTACTAACAATGACTTGTGAGGTAGACCTACTGATACAATGACTTGTGAGGTAGTCTTCTGATACAATGACTTGTGAGGTACAGCTACTACTAACAATGACTTGTGAGGTACATTGACTTGTAACTTAAATTAATGATACAATGACTTGCATGGTAGACTTACTGATACAATGACTTGTGAGGTAGAATTACTGATACAATGACTTGTGAGGTAGAATTACTGATACAAATTGTGAGGATGACTTACTGATACAATGACTTGTGAGGTAGAATTACTGATACAATGACTTGTGAGGTACACTTACTGACACAATGATTTGACATGTATGTTAACTTGTATGGTAGACTTACTGATAGAGTGACTGCTGAGGTAGGCTTCTGGAGATTTTACGACTTATGTGGACTAAGTCTCTGGTAAAAGGTTCTAAGTGAAACAAAGACTGGAGAATGGCATTCATGTAACAGGTGTTGCCAAGGTTGGAAAATCTGCAAGAAAGCGATTAATAACCTATTTTTTGTAAAAATAGCCATACACATGCAGTCCATATTATTCAAAATCCTATATTGTCCATAAATAAGTAATAAACTTTAATGTTTTTAAAAAAATGAATAGATAAGCATTTAAACAATCAACAAAAATTATTTCAAAATACCCTGAGAGCTGAGTGCTATCTTTCTGGGGTAAAGAGAGCTTGTTTTTGGACCAGGAATAATTAACTCCAGTTGAAAGCCTTGGGGTAGGATCTGGCATCAGCTCCAGCTTTTTGCTTGAGGATCCAACACTGTAAAGTAATTCAGAACAATTTTCAAGCCTTAAAGCTTTCCATACAAAACACTTGTGTATATACTTTCTTGTGATTCATTATTTGGTGACATTTTATTACCTTGCAGAAGAATAGCCGGTAAATAAGCTGTGTTTAGAAGAATTATAAAACTTGGGCGTACGGATTGTGTCCACAGAGCAAGACTGTTTAGTTATGGCATCACTCTTCTCCAGACCACGAAATAAAAAATTCTCCTTCTCTGAGCTACAATGGATTAACTTTTGTGAAAATGAATTAATGTACCATTCCATTTCGAATAACATGTATATGTAAACTTTAAACAATAAAACAATTCCTATCTGTGATATTACCTGTCATATTTGAATGCTACATGTATTTACAGCTAGATCCTCAATATCTGCATATAATCCAAAATTTGGATTCTATAATAAAATTCCATGTATTCTCTGAAAGTCACTAAAATAATCACTTTTGCTTACTACACTAATGCTATTGCTGTAGAATGCCATATAATTTAAATCCTTGTATTTACCCATTATTTTCACTATACTCTTCATCACAGTACAATGACACCTGGTCATCCCTTCGAGAAGGAGGTTCCTTCATGCTGAAAACAGAACTAAAACTTCAAAGTTCTTCTTTCAAATATATAGATTAGAGGCTTCAAACTATATACAGAGAAAATAGGGTTCAGCATTTACACATAAATATGATTTAAGAGTTGACAAATTGTGAACCAACTTTTCCTTATAAAGCATTTTCTTTACCATTCGTCCCTAACACATATACTGTCTGTGACATTTCCTTTCTTGATTTTTCCTTAGCAAGTTATCTTTCTAACATCACAAAGTCATGATTTCTTTCTCCGTTGTTAATTTCAATTGTAAAATTTGCAAAGGTTAGCAGCAAGTGAAGAAAATTTGAGCCAAGGTACCAAATAACAAAATCTTCAATTTGTAGCATATAAAAGATTTAGTAAAGCTCATGTGGTGCATACCTGATATAAACTAGACTATAGAAAAAAAATAATCGTAAAGCTCTTAAGCATTACTACATTTATAACACCATTAACCATACTTTTAAATTCTGAAACTCATGCCCTGTATTTTTGAGAAAAACTACCTGGTAAACTGTTGCGGTATGTCTTGTTTGGAGGATTTTATATTCTGTGACATGGGACTTTCTTCTAACAGACCAGACCTCGAGATCACACTTTTATCTGCAAATTCAACAATGCAATTCAACTTGGCTTTACACTCTTGAAATACCTTAAAAAGTGTTTCTTTTTTAACTAATAATCTAATGTGGATTAAACATATATAACCTTCTATAAGTATCTTTCAATTTGCCAAAAATCATGTTTGTACTAGCTGTATGTAGCCCTCTCCGATTTTTTCATCTGATGTTTTAGGAGAGGGCTACAATTCCATAGGATCTCCGTAATGGTGCAAATATAATTTTTAGATACAGGCGACTGTAGGCAAAATAAATTCCTTTTGTATTCAACTTACTTTCTTCATTCACCATCAACAACCTAGTGCTAAAACCACATACTTTTACAATATCCACTTAATTTGGGGTGTTGAAATACCTTTACAAGGGGTTTGTGCTTGTTCCACTTTGTTGTTCTTGATGTCTTGTACCACAGCATCTAACTCTCTAGTTTTCATGTAACTTCTGCCATCTGGTCTAAAGTAAATATTACAAGCCCCTCCTCTCATTGGAATCATTAGTTCTATAAAGTAGTTCTTCTCCTTCAGAATTGTCTTTTTGATGGAGTTGCTGTTAATCTACACATGCAAAGGAATGCTTATTTGAAATCCACCAAAGGTAAATATTATAACTAAAATACCTATGGATAAACAAATCAGAACTATCTACCTGGAAGGACTTCACTGGTCCAGTCCTATTACAGTTGATATAGAGATCAAGTTTCCATGACCCATCTTTACAGTGCAGAACCATAGTACCCTGTTTCCAGCTAGTAGTGCCAGACTCTAGCCCTGAGTATTTCAGCTCGCCAGTGGTTTCTATATGATATCCTGTCATTCTGTTTGAGTGAAGATTATAAATCATTCATTACATATATACACATGAAAATGGGGGGGGGGGGTGTTTTGTTAACATGATGCGACCTTCCAAGATATTAACAAGTTTTGATAAAATATGATGCTGTAACACTCAAACTGAGGACATTAATTATACGATTTGTCAAATCCACTGGACTCTATGGTCCTTCATCACAGTTGCAAACATTGCAGCTGGAGGGGGGGGGGGGGGGGGGGGCTTCTATCAGCACAATATAATCACAAACCTGTCGTCTGCCAAAAATGCATTTGATTACATATAAACCCATATCAGTACTCGTATTTATTTAAGTTTTTTTAAATACCAACTATCATTATCAATCCATGGGTTCTATCCGAAATTCCGATCCCACCGGAATAACTGACATGCAACAGGTTTTACACCGTGAATTCACAAACCTGTATTGATCAAGATCTTCACAAACATCACTAGTGAACCATATCAATCAATTTTCATCTATTAATTTCATGACTTTATATAATCTAAGTTATTTTTTCAATCTTTCTTTTTACTTTGTTTGTTGACAAAAACCGCTTACACGCGGGAAATCCTTACTTCCGCTTCGAAAACGTGCATAAAATTATGAATCGGATAAAAACGAAGAACAAGGTAAGGTTTCAATACAAATCTTGCCCTGTGTTTTCTTTAAAATGAAAGTGATGCAAAAAATTAAAACTCATGCTTTCTGAATCATTGAAATTTCATGTAGAAAGATCATACAAATCATTTTCTCACATGACCGTCTAAATGCTAATTGTGACATCTTGAACTTTTGCATTATTTCCCGTATTTTCTTAAAAAGTTGCAAAAGACACAAATTTTCAATGGAATTTTCTTCAGATAATATTACCAAATATTTTGAGATATGTGATTTTTCAAAGAATTTTACACAACATATCCGAAAATTAAAGTGGGCGACAGCTGTAAACACTGTTTTCTGAAGGAAAATAACCCTTGCAATATTGGTTATTTTAAGGCTTTTTCTGTTTAAAAACCTAAACTAAATAGAGAAATACATCAAATTAATGACTTCGTATTTCCAGAATGGTACTCTTTCATGCCATATTCTTTCCTGATTTATCACAGTCATATACTTAACTAAATATTTAAGTCAGTTTTAAAACTTTCTGAAAACATTAAATTTTTAGGGCACAATAAAGCTAAATCAGTACCTTATTCTTTTGTCAAAATTCGACCCAGCGATAAGCCGTATCATTACGTTATATTAACGACGCAGAGTTTGCCAAATGTTGAATTTAAACAAGACTGTAACAGCTCTGTAATATTACTTCTTAAACAGAACACAGAACACAGAACATGAATAGAAGATCCCCACACACAAAACAAACAAATAAATGAATAAATAAATAAATTAGTTATTTATTTGATTGATAATAAAAACCTTGGACACTCAGGAAAGACAGACCCCTTGGTAAGAAGAGTCATATGAAGGAATGCGTCTTGTTCATGAAAGTATCAACCCCCTGTGTCCGGTTCAGAGCTTTGGAATGATCTTCTAATAAATACAAAAGAATTTCATTTTCAAACTTAACAAACATGCTTAATACAAATTAACGCTTATTATAAATGCCCAAAATATTTTCTATCTAGTAAATGCAAAGAACAGATATTACACATATGACTTCGACTTAACTGTAGTCTGTAGCATATTTAATTCTCATTTATATTTGAATAACATATGATAAAGATATTCCAAATTACACTTGTGGTAAAATGTGGTAAAACCATTTTTACTTGAATGTCCTCTTTACAAAGATGTAAGTCAAAAAAGAAAAAAAAGACACATTGGCACTAACAACTGTTAGTCCTTTCTTCTTCTTCTTCTTCTTCTTCTTCTTCTTTTTAACATATTGAGATTGAACTCGGAAATTGTCCTTAATTTGTATAATGCTAATATTTTTAAACAAAGACACAATTTCATTTCACCTATAGGATTTTTCTCTCTGTTTGTATAGTGGCAGTTCGTCTTAATTTTAAATTGTTAAATTTGAAAATGACCTACTCTCTGACCGCTATATTTATATGTGTATATGTACTTGTAATATACAGTAAAACACGCTTATATCGAAGTGCCAGGGAGGAAAGATTATAAACATAATTCCGTTATTCGTTATATTTGTTCAGTGTACGATATATTTTAAAGCCACGAAGAATGAAAATCACTTCGCTGTAAGCATCAATTCACTATATGTGAGTTCGCTATATGCGTGTTTTACTGTATTAAGTTAGATTCGCCTATCTCTTGAAATATTTTTTCGGTTAAGACTGGGAAGTTCAATTTTTTTCAGTCATTTTTTTTCTTTCTTTCAATTATTATGGATATTAAAATTGCCATTCAACAATTCAAATGCATTTTTAAAATAAAGGATGACTGCACTTAAGGCCGGTTTTTTTCTTCTTTTTCGGTTGCTTCTGTTGCTTTTATATCTTAACATAATTTCTATATTGTATATCAATTGATTTGGTACCAAATTTAAAATGATTGTAAACTGTGATACAATAAAATTAAAAAAAAAAAACCAAACAGATAAATTGGTATTTTTTAAGGTAACCGTTGTATTTCGGTTTGCTTTGACTCTAAACAGATGAAAACTGCATTCCATAAGAAGAGACAATACGAGATATTCTTAAAGTAAATTTGAGATGTGTATCTCATTCATACTGACAGATTTACTATAAAAATGAACAATTAACAATAAGCATACTTCATGCACACATATAAATTACAGTATTTTGATTCATGTAGATGAGTAAATCATTTTTGTTCGTTTAATCCCCCCCCCCTTCCCCGTAGGTTTTGAAGTCAGTTTTTAGGTGATGTTTAACACAGAATTAATTTCAGCCAGCCTTATTTATATGACAAAAGTACACTATTATATAAATATTGCATGTAGTTGAGTGTTACATTGAAAATTTTCACCCCTCGAAAACCATTGTCAACCTCGGCTGCATCTCGGTTGACAATGGTTTTCGAGGGGTGAAAAATTTCAATGTTACACTCAACTAATGTAATATTTATTATATTATACTGAATGTTTCATAAAAATACATAAAACAGTGAACTTTGCGGGCATAAATTTTTGGAATATCACCCGTCGTCAAGCACTGTTGCTACGCTGGAGGGTGCAGCTTCATCATTCAGCGGGCAATAGTGTTTTTAACAAATATTTCTCAACGAATCAGATTCAACTAATTCACATGAAAGTATCATATTTACAAATGTTTCAAACGAAACTAACAATTTGTGTACGTCTATATGAAAGTAAAGAAGATCTTACATCGATGCCTGACAATTTAACGTGTTCGAACACAATACTACCTTACAAGTCACGTGACCATGCGCGGATCTAGATGGGTACCCCCCCCCCCCCCCGGAATTTGCAGAGTTATTAAATGTATATACAAAAACTGACCTTGGACCCCCCCCCCCCCTAGAAAACGCGGATTCTTGTTAAGTTGGTATTAAAAGTCATAGATATGAAGCTTTAGAAGTCAGCGACTACCCCCACCCCCACGAAATAGGTCTGTTTGTTTGTTTTGTTTTTTTGTTTTTGTTTTCTTTTTACTTGTCAAAAAATTTCTGGGTTGGATTTTTTTTTTTTACTGAGGTGGACCCCCCTCCCTCATAGAAAAAATTTCCGCGCCTGCGTGACGTATCCGCTACGCTCTTGAACACACCCTGAGGTAAGAAATCACAGCCCTTGGTGAGTGAATGTAAGAAGAAGCATTTTTTTCTTTTAACCATGAGCGCATGTTTGTTTATTAAATCTCCTCTTGACACAACATTATTTCTAATGCAAATATAACACGTTAGATACAACTACTCTTAGACGGAGAACAATAGACAAACATGCGCTGACTATGTATAAAAATTCCGCCTTTGTATTTCAGATAAAATCCAGAAAATTCATTTGCTTATTTTGGACCGACTTTATTCGTTCTAAATTTTGACCAATCAGGATATATGATACATTTTCTTCAACAAGAAAATGTATTCATTTCCGGTTTCCAAAAGAAGATAGATATTTTATATATTTCCAATTCAAGCTGCAGAAGAAGCAGATGATCTTTAAGTATGTAACTTTTGGTGTACTGGTTGATCTAAGAAAAGGCTTTTGCAGGAAAAGCTGAATGAGTGAACGATCTATGCCCTCGCTCTGCAGGTGCTCCATGATCAGCTGGGCAGACCCGGTCTGAAACACTTTAGAGTGATTGTGTTTTAAAAATTAAACGCATGGGCGTTTTAATGTTCGATGACATGAAAACAAATTTGTTAAGCTTTAGCAAGTAAAAATGGGAAATAAACACTCGTGTTGTGTTTATACACGTCCGTCCAAAGGTAGCAGAAAGCCTCAAGATGTGTATGGTTATGAGGAGCAGCCAGGGATAGATGTACATTTAACCCCTAACAACAGAAGCACCACCTCTCTTCCGGGAGTCCCACACATCAGTGACAGGGAAAACTATCCAGAAGGTAATTTTTGTCTGATTAATTAAGGGAATTATTTAATGACACTGGAGTAGGCAGGGCTGCTTTACAATATTTTTTTCTTCAAGGTAATGTGGTGCCTATGAGGCAGAATTTCCCCCTCCCCTCACAAGAGGTTCGGATCTTTAAGTTAATATATATTTTGTTTGTAACTTTGCAATTATATCTTAAATCTGTACTAAGAGGTTTATATATTTATTAGCCATATTCTCCACCAGACATGCATCATGAAAGTTTAGTATTTGAAAGTAATACCAGAATTGCTAGATTTTTAAACTCTCTCAGCAAAATCTGACATATATCAAAACTGTTATCAAAAAGGATTGTATTTTTAGTTGGTGTGAACATTTAGTGCCTTTTTTTTTCTAAACTGTAGAAACTTTTATGGTAATCCAAGAATCAGAAATGCACTTTATATATCACGACATGTTTTCACAAGGGCAGTGCTGGCACTCCCAAATGTTAATAAGGCATTTACTGTAAATCATAATACTAATCTTAATTGACATAAAAAAAGTTAATTCATCAATTTCTTCATTGAATTTATTTATTTACAGTATAACAATATAGATATATCTAGCACTTTTTTTTAAAACAGAAAAATAGTTAATACTTATTATAGGAAGTTCAAGTGTTATTCTTGGCACATCAGATGACTTTCATGACAGTACATCTATTTAAGCATTGATTTAATATTTTTGGATGTTGTCGGTAGTATAATAGCACCAGGCCATGTGGATAAATTGAATACCGTGCATTGTGATGATTTGTTGGCATAGTCAGGTGCTGCTATATGACTAACAACATCCACATATATAATAATTCAATGCTTAGCCTTACATGTACATTCTTGCTTTCTCTGTTTATAAATGTTAATTTTCATTCATCTTTTTTCTTTTTTTTTTAAATAAAATGAAGCACCTTTTAGAACTGGATTGGGTAATAGATGGAAGAGCTGTTTTGAATATCATGAATATTACGAGGAAGAAAAAGAACAATTTTTAAACACAAAATTCTTGTAGTTTTACACAAATTTAACAGGGTAATTATTTTCAGTTTAATTGAGCAAATACAATATGCATTGTGTTCCAAATTATTGAAAACTTATGTACAAGGTAGTTCCTGTTGTGTATTCTTGTGTCTTGACAAGGTTAAGAGTGTGTTCATAAGCAATTGAACGTTTTAGATTTCCAATGGATTTCAACAGAAAAATACTCTTGAATGTAAATTTATGCTGGTAATATCGGTATTTGATAACCAGAATAAAAGAGGAAAAAAAAAAACATGCATTGCTTTTGAAAATCTTTATGGCATTTTTTAGCTGCTTATTAAGAAGTTTTTTGAAACGGAAATTCTGTCATTCTTTTTAGATATAATAATCAGTACTTTTACTACAGTTATATCATTTCAAGATGTGTCCAGATCTATTTTTAACATCTCCAAAATAACAAATATGTTGAAAAAATAATGACTGTTAAAGTGTGTGAAATGGGATGGGAAAGATGGTTTACTACGATGTATCAAGTACTTTCTTGTCAGATTACTGGTAAAAATGTGCAGTTGCCATATATTTGCATATTTATGTTTATAATTACCCAAATTAGTAAATGGAAAATGGAAGGAAAAAAACCTTTAACCTTGAGAGTTATTTTTATGATACTAGCATAATGTTAATCCTGAATAAAAAGATATTGTTAAGCAAACAGATATTTTCAAAAAAAAAAATGTCTTTCAATAGCATACTGAATGGAACCTTTAACACATTAATTTACAGTACATGTATTTGGAACACTTTGGCGTTTTGGGTGAATATTGTGGTGAATAAGCCTCAGTTTGTCAGTACAGCAGTAGATATAATGTTTTGTCTTTAATCCACAGTTGAATTAATCTATTTCAGATGTAAAGGAGGATCCTACATCAGATCCCAGTTTAAGGCCGCTGTTTCCATCTAGATCACAGAGCGAAATAAGCAAGAGTAAGTCTTTATCTTCAAACCATGCTTTAAGCTTATCCAATCAGCCCAATTTTGTTTTCAGGTCCTTGATTGAAATTAATACCCTGCTTCCCATAGGCTTCTAATGGTGGTTTCCTCAAGTATATAAATTAATATGTTTTCTTTCAATACATTTTATTTTGAATATGATTTGTTAAAACACAAGGAGTGCAGAAGTATTTTATTAAAATACTATTTAATTGTGATTTCAAATAGAAATAAGATACAATACTTTAGTATTTTATAGATGCTCGCTTAATAGCAAATTGTTGAACAAACCATTTATTATGATGTTTGATTCTCAAAACCATTGTGAGAGTGTGCTGTAAAAATATATGATATAGTAATGGGTAAATGAAGATGTAAATCAGATATTGCTGATACAGACATTACGACATAAAACCCTTCGATCAGTAAAGTTGGAGTATACATGTACTGTATATATGAAAAGAAGGTTAATTAATAATAAATAAAATTTATTGTGGAATTTCATACCAGTAATTTTTTTTTATTTTTTCATCTAAATATGATCAAAGCAGTGGTGTTATAAGAGAATGAAATTTCTTTCTAAATTTTAAAATAATTTTTTTTTTCATTTTTAATAAGTTATTTTACCATGAAATATAAATTGTTAAACATGTTTGGTGATTGATTATTTATTGCTGATAGCATCTTTTGTTAACAAATGTATGGATATTTTTGTTTGGCTTTTTTTTTCTCCTAGGGTAATTGAATCATTTTCTCTTTGTTTTAGATGTTAGGCACAGATCTAGATCAAAAAGTATGGTATCATTAAGGACATTTTTCATCATATACTAATGTTTACTGTATTTATTTGAGTTTGTTGCATGTGTTAACCACTTCTTTCTTTTTTGTTTGCACTTATAAAAGCATTTGAGAGTCCAACACATTCTGTAATGCTGATTTCACAGTTTTCTTTCATTCATAGTGAATTTTTTGATTTCTCACAAACATACTGTATTTATTGTTTGTTATTTAATTAAATCCAACTCAATTAAGCCAAGTCTATTTTGTATTTCCTAATATTCCAATGTTGTTTTTTTCCCCTTCAAAAATTAGAAAATTATGCAGTTATTTTTTGTACAAAAACTTCATAGTATTAATGAAACAATGAATAAATTATTATGAATTACTAATAGGCAATTAATACTTTTATCGAACAAATAAAACTCTCTGTAGATTACAGATTTGCGTAAAATTGATTTTTGCATCTGACAATACAGCTGACAAAAGATTTTTATGCATGATGAAAATATTTGAAAGAAAAAATCACAGAAACATTGATGGAGGAAATTAAGAATACTAAAAATATGTATCTAAAATTTCACTCCTTTGATGCACAGAGTTCATATACTTTGGGAAATTTCAAGTAATTAAATGCTCATGTTTTCATTTATCCTGAAATTCAGTTATTTTGAATCCTTTTTTGTAGACAACAAGAACAGAAGGAAGTCTCATTATGATAACAGAGTGTTACAAATACAGGTAAAGTGAAAGTAACAGAACATGTGTAGTTTATGATAACAGAGTGTTACAGATACAGGTAAAGTGAAAGTAACAGAACATGTGTAGTTTATGACAACAGAGTGTTACAGATACAGGTAAAGTGAAAGTAACAGAACATATGAAAGTTAAAGTATGATAACAGAGTGTTAATAAGACAAGTTAAAGTGAAAGTATTAATAGGAAAAAGTGAAAGTAATAATGATACCAGAGTATTACCATTCTAGCCAGTGGAAAGTTACACTGTGTGATGACAAAGTTACAGTGTGTGATGACATAATAAAGTGTACATAGTAAATTGGCTAAACCACAACAGAAAACGTGCATAGAATTGGCCTGCTCTCTCTAACATGAATGATAGATTCTTGAAGTTCTATAAACCTGTCATTTCAGCAGGGTTTTTTGTTCATCCTTTTTTTAACTAAGCATATTTATAATTGCACCTTCCTATGGAGATTGTTATTGTTAATTGTAATTTACAGAATACGCCAGTACTGCGAAAGTACAGCTCTTGTTCAACAATATTTATTGATGATTCCACTGTCAGTCAACCAAACCTCAAAAACACAATAAAAGCCGTGGCCTTCGCCATTTACTTTCATATACGAAACCGAGAGAGTAACAGAACATTGGAGATCTTTGATGAGAGACTTCACCCTTTGTCTGTAAGAACACAAGCTAATTACAAGATAATTATTTAAGTGAATGTGGAAAACGATTCTGACCATTTGTTATGCTTTCCTGTTAGTCACTCTGCTTATAACTCATTGAATTTAAAAGCTCACCTGATGTACAAATTAGTTTTCTTTTCTACTGCAGCGAGACCAAGTGCCAGAAGATTATGACCGACGAGACCCGGAACATAAACATATTTATAGATTTGTTCGGACTCTATTTAGTGCAGCTCAGCTGACTGCAGAATGTGCAATAGTTACCCTGGTAATTCTGCTAGCTATATATGTAAATGTATACACTTTAAAAGTAACAGACTGCTATTTCATCTTGGATGCTAAAATTTCAAATCTGTAAGGGTACCTACTGACTGGGAAATCATTATTAAGTAATTTTGTCGTCTGAATACAAACAGCTATGAATTGTTCATTGTTTGAGCTTTGAGTCTTTTTCTTGTAGGTATACTTGGAGAGGTTACTTCATTATGCAGAAATTGATATTATGCCTGCGAACTGGAAGCGTATTGTCTTGGGTGCCATACTCCTGGCGTCCAAGGTGTGGGATGACCAAGCAGTGTGGAATGTAGACTACTGCCAGATCCTCAAGGACATTGCTGTGGAGGACATGTGAGGCTTTATTACACTACAGTAAATTGTAATGTCAGAGGACATGTGAGACTTTATTACACTACAGTAAATTATAATGTCAGAGGACATGTGAGACTTTAGTACACTACAGTAAATTGTAATGTCAGAGGACATGTGAGACTTTAGTACACTACAGTAAATTGTAATGTCAGAGGACATGTGAGACTTTAGTACACTACAGTAAATTATAATGTCAGAGGACATGTGAGACTTTAGTACACTACAGTAAATTGTAATGTCAGAGGACATGTGAGACTTTATTATACTAGTAATACTACAGTAAATTGTAATGTCAAAGACTGAGATACATTATACATTTCAAAGTCAAAAGCTTTGATACAATGCAGCATCAGTAGCAATAATTCTGAGATTCCAGCATATGAAAATGGGATGTCTTTCAAATAATGTACATCTAGATATTTTTATTCATGAAAAATCATGTCAAGGCAAACTTTTATGCCCCCGTGATTGAAGATTATGGGACATATAGTTTTGGTCTATACATCTGTCTGTCTGCAGAGACTTTAACTAGGGATGGGACGATATAACTTTTTTCTATATTGATAGTATCACAATATTTGATCAACAATGTGATATGTATCATAATATTTTGAATTGGTTATAATATCCTCTTTTTGTATTAAAATGAACAAAATATTTCTTCACAAATAAGAATAATTTATTCAAAGAAGCTGTATATTTGTAAAAAACACAAGTGGTGTTAATTATTAAGTTTTTCATATTTATATTAAGCATATTTATTTATACATGTACATGTATATTAAACCCAAAATGTTAAGTACAATAAACAAAGAAAAAATAAGTCAGAAATTTTTTTTGCGATATTTCGATATTTCTACATACGAGGGTTGTCCCAAAATTCCGTAAACAAGCGTCGTTTTGTAGTAACCCAGTGTTATAAATTTATGAAACTTTGAAAATTAAAAAAACCTACTAAATACTAATAATTTTAACATAAAACATTGGATAATTACACAGATTTATGCTATTTACACGAAAATTTCAATGTCTGGTGTAGAGAGGCGGCGCAGTCCCAAAATTTGCTATTAAGAATCGGTATATGAAATTTAAAATATTGCATAAAAGTAATTTCTAGTCAAAATTTTACCAAAATAAAATGATACTTTCTCAAATGAAATAAACAACTACCTTTATTCCAATTTTATCGCAAATGCCTTTAGTAATAAGAATTTTATAATGTTTATTTGCACTGGTTTGGCACTTGACTATTTAAAAAAAGAATAACGTTGCATTGACAGAGGTGACGCAGTGGAGTATGAAAAAAATGTAGTTCAGAACTTGAATTTACTCCAACAGAGATGCATTTGAAGACACAATTGTAAGGATGGAACTGATAAATATATTCAAATTTGTTGTGTTTGAATGATATAAGCAGTTTTTCAAGGTATATGTGAAAAGACGGACACCAGCCAAAAGAAGTATTACATAAATCGTCGTCAAAGCAACACAGTGCAACTCCATTCAGAAGGACGGACAAAAAGTCCCTCAGAGATGCAGGAGAATATTATGAAATATAAGTGGATGCATATAATTTTAACATTTTTTCGGTATATTTTAATGTTAAACATATCATAATAATTATAATATTTCTTATTTAAAACTTCAACCTTTTTTGATAAAGTAGAACATGTTATTCTGATAAGTGCATTTCCCCCAAAAATCCGTAGCGTTGACATACATTTACGTATATTTTGACGTTGGAGATTGCACCGGGTAGTAGGACACAGTAACATTAAAATTCTAATTACTCTTACGTTTTTCAAGTAATCATGTTAAAACTTCGTTATACATCAGCTAAAAGTACACTTTAAACACCCACAAAATAATATAAAGATACGTTAATTTTAGCAATAGATATGAGCTCAGTCTATGGAATTTTGGGACAACCCTCGTACGTATTGATATGCGTATTGTCATCACACAGAATCAATATTATTGATATATTGTCCCATTCCTAACTTTAACCTTGCCCATAACTTTTGAAAAGTTATTGATAGGGCTTTCCTAATTCACATGTATATTCTCTGTGTCAAGACATTTGTTAGGATACCAACATTTTTTACCTTGACCTTGGAGATTGACCTACCCGTACATTTGAAAAACTTTAACTTTGGCAATGAGAAGTCATACAGGAGCATCAGTGATTCACAGAGCAATTTTTTTTACAGGAATGATCTTGAAAGACAGTACCTAGAAATGTTACAGTTCAACATTAATGTGGGATCAAGTGTGTATGCCAAGTACTACTTTGACCTGAGGGCACTTGCTGATGCCAATGATCTTAGCTTCCCACTAGAACCACTCAGTAAAGACCGAGCCCTCAAACTAGAGGTAAACCTAGGTCTTATAATGAAAATATTTCATATATATACTATTAAATTATAACCATGCCAACTTTGTCTTGTGTTGTTGTACTATATTATTGTGTGTTCTTATCTGAATTCAATTTTTTATGCCCCCGGATCGAAAGATCCCAAGGGTATATTGTTTTTGTCCTATCTGTCTGTTTGTCTGTCTGTCTGTTGTCAACTTTAACCTTGCTCATAACTTTTGATTGGTTGGAGCTATGACTTTCATATTTCACATGTGTATTCCTTGTGACAAGACCTTTCTTTGGGTAGCATCATATTTGACCTTTTGACCTTGACCTTGGAGTTTGACCCACTTTTGCAAAATTTTATGAGACTTTAACCTTGGCCATAACTTCTGAACAGTTGGTGCTTGGGGTTTCAAAATTCACAAGTGTATTCCTTGTGACAAGACCTTCCTCTGGATATCAACCTCTTTGACCCTTTGACCTTGAACTTTGACCCACTTTTGAAAAACTTTAACCTTGGCCATAACTTTTGAACGGTTGGAGCTAGGGCTTTTATACTTCACATATGTAATCTTTGTGACAAGACCTTCCTTTGGATACCAACCACTTTGACCCTTTGACCTTGACATAGAAGTTTGACCTACTTTTGAAAAACTTTAACCATGGCCATAACTTTTGAACAGTTGCAGCTAGGGCTTTCATACTTCACAGATGTATACCAACAATTTTTACCCTTGACCTTGACATTTTACTCACTTTTAAAAAACTTTAACCTTTGCCTTAACTTTTGACAGTTGCAGCTAGGGCTTTCAAATTTCACAGGTACATTCCTCGAGACAAGACCTTTCTTTGGGTACCAACATTTTTTATCTTTTGGCCTGGATTTTGACTTGCATTTGAAAAAATTTAACCTTTGCCATAAGCTGCCATACGGGGGCATCAGTGTTTCACACACACATCTTGTTTTGTCATGGTTTTTAAACTCAAAGTAACCAGCTGAAATTTGAAAGGGGGGGGGCTGAGTCTGTTGGTATGTTCAATCTGAATATCAAGCATAATATTAAGAAGGTCATTTTGTGGCATTATTTAAAAGGATATCCAAACCAAACCTAATTGTATGGTGCATCTGTAGAAGTTCGATCTGAGCTAGGTTTCAGATCCATTTTAGTTAGGACAATTATACTTTTATTTCAAGGGATGAGTTACAAAAAAGTATTTCTGCCATTCAGTAGGGATTCTTTGTTATCAAAATATTAAGCAATAACCTGAGAGATCAGAAACCTTGAAATGGAGAGTAAAAGAATATTAATTTACATACTCTATAAAGTATGTTGCCTTTTTGCCAATGTGAGTGTTTTATACATAATTAATAATACATACATGTAAAAATGTACGCAAAAGAACAAAACTGTTTTTTGGAGATATGAAATTGAATTCATGTTTTTATACTTGTTTCTTTAATATTTGTATTTCTCATGGAATCCTACTGAAATATCAACATTTTTTTTCCCCTCACAGGCGATGTCTAATGAAGATGGTATAGAGAGGATCAACCAAAAACCGACCCTGGTTCGTTCCAACAGTTTAGATGGCATGACAGCCAACCCACGATTAAGTGTCGCTATAATCTCATAACCGCAGTAGTCAAGCTTAACAAGCACAACGAATATGTAACAAATCTTTTCATTTAAGTTACAGAAGTATGAGCTTTTGGAATAATTGTGCAATAGTTTTGGAAATTTCTACATTGCTCATGTGATAAAGATTCAAGTTTAAATTTCCATTTATTAAATTTTACAGTGTAAACAGTGAAATCTCCTATATTTACCCCCTAATCAGTAGAAGTCATTTTTTCTCTAAACAGTATAATGATCCCAGTTTTAAGAGAGAAAAGGAAAAAAATGGTAAAAAATGGTAAAGATGCCTTTTTTATACACATGGTATTTCGCTCTTTAGAAAGCATAATGGTGTGCATAGGTTCCGTCTTATTTGGTTGACGGTAAAATTTTGATAATTCTACTCTTCTGATAAAAGTATTCTATCCAAAAAAAATTTTTTTTGTTAGCATTCTTGCTCAAACTAGGTTCAGCCTAACATCTATACTTCATAAAGTACACCACGAAATACATGTATGATAATCCAGGTACACAAGTATTGAAGGTGTTCTGAAGATTTTATGTGATAATGTACAATGTAAATCAAAGTCCCATGAATCAAATTCTGGAGATTTTTTTTGTGCTATGTACCATAAAGTTGTAGAGTTTATGTAGCTATATTCCTTCTCCCAACTTTGATAGTTTTTAAAACAAATTGCATCAACATTGATCATTAATGTTCAGCAGAAAAAGACTCTTTTGATTTCTAGAACAAAATTCTATGATTTAGACAACATTAATAAATGCTACTAAAATAGGCCGATTTATGGTTCATACAAATGTAGTAGATTTTATTTTCAGAATTGGTGCTGATTATGTGCTATAATTTATTGATTGGGATTTGTGTAACAAAATCCTCTTCCCAATTTACAAAATAAAACCAGGTCTCCATTTCATTGATACGTATAACTAGTAAATATAACAGTAATCACAATCTCAGAAGATCTCATCTGAATCAAAAACATTCATCGTAAAACCACAGAATAGTAAGTATAGGAAATAATCGTACAAATGTTTGTCGTGGTTTGTCTATATCCTGTATGTACCTAATGAACTCTGTCTTAAAAGGAAAGGCAGGTCTGCATAATCCTGTTGGAGTTAAATCAAGAGAAAATATTTCTTTTGTAAGAATCTCATGAACACATGATCTTATTATAAAGCCTGTGTTGGATGCTCTGTTTTGTGTCCCTGTCTGTCAGTAACTACAAAAGGAAAACCATTCATCATTTCGTGTGTCAGCCATGAATATTAAATCAGGTTAAATGGTTGTGATCATTTCATTGCTGCAAGGTAAATCAAACTCTTTGTAAATTTGACAGAGAAGTTAAATGTCTCTCGTTACCGAGTCTTTAATTCTGTCTTCCTGCAGTTCCTTTAAAAATAGAAATTGTAAAATTATTAGTCTTGTTTTGTTTCAACGTAATTCGAATACATGTATATTCTATTCAGATTAATCTAGTGATAGATAGAGATGATAGAAAAAGAAACTCTGCAAAGATTTTTTTAACTAAAAAAAAAAATTGTTCCCATGCAGACTTATTGAACCAGTTATTACTACACTGTAATTCTGTTTATAGTTGAAGGAGAGTGCTTCATAAGTTTGTGTTTAATACAATCTTGTAAATGTTTCATGTTGTCTTTCAAACTATAACTTTTTATGTCTTTGTAAAGTTATACTGCAGACGTGTTAGAATGCTCTTATAGACCTAATCTGTGATTAATAATGTATAAAGCATGTCATTTTTTACAATTGATTATACAGTAGTGGTTAGTATAGTGAAGGATCCAGAGCTTTGGTCAGTTTTTTAACGGTACAGATCGTCACAAGCTAGTCATTTGTTTCATGTCAATACAGATCTCGGTCTGTATTTTACTGATGTAGAGTATCTGGTATTTATTTTAACAATCATAATGTATTGATCATATCTCTACCACCTATTTAATTTAATACCTAAAACTAATTCATGTATTTTTTTTTTTTTTGAGTGATTTTTCCATCAGTATTAATGCCGAACAAATTGTACATTTTAGATTGATATTACTGTGTGTTCTGTTTTTGAAGAGAATTCTTTTTTCATTGATAGCTTTTTGTATATGAAGGGTCCAAGTTGTCACATGTGCTCTACTGCACTAAAACGGTCAAAATTAGAAACTTTTGGAATTGGAATAAATGCCATAGAAATGTCATAGGTGTTCTCATTTAATTCAAAGAATGGAATTCTTACAGGTTTGCAAACAAAGATAAAATATAGTTTCTGATGAATCACTTTAGATAAAGATGGAACCTTTTTATTTCGGTTTGTACAAATTGTAAAACAATACTTGTTTTATAAGAATTGGCCTCGAGGTGATTTAGGCAAGAGTTATTTCCCTGTGGCCGCCATATTGTAGGTCAACATCCCCAGATCCCTTCATTATTCAACCAAGTTCAATTTGTTATACTGGGCACTGAGGTTAATTAGATAACACTGTTTTTCTTATGAATATATGTTTGTTAAAGCTTCTTTTAATTCATAATTTCTATATTGTAAATATTTTTTCCCATATATTTCTGGCATGCATGTTTAAAATTGGTTTCTGAAAGAGGAAAATTCACTACTTTGACCTACAAGATGGCGGCCAAGGGGAATAACTCTGAGGCAAAAACTATCTATTACAGGTTATAGTTGCATGTAAAAATTGAGGACAAAATGAGAGATTAAGATGATTATTGAAAAGCAAGTTTAAGATTATTTTGTGATCATTAAGAGGAGAACACATATTTGAAATAAACCCAAGTCTAGTATTTTTTTTCTGTAAACTTTATATTTTCCTTCTTGTAAAATACTGTATGCAGGGAAATTTTAGCCACTGTTTTATTTTCAGCCCTTTTGTGCTCATCACAAGGCAAATTTTCAATGGGAAAAATTCAAAGAGAACAGCAATATTTATTTAACCCATTTGTTTCTTGGTGAATTTAAGACTGGGCAAAATTTTGTTTGGAAGTGTGAAAGGGCAAAAATAACCCCTATATACAGAAAATTGTACAATTAAATCAAATCTTTAAAGCATTTCTTCCACATTAATTTTTTTCCCTTTTTTGGAGAGGTTTATTCTGCATATTTATAGGTCAGATTTATGGTGCATTTTACACAGACTGCTCTCTTCATGTTTATGTGCACCTCTGGAAAGTCTTTTTTTGGTGTAAATTCTAGTAATTATCATACAAGTGAATGATGTACGTTATGTATTAGTAAAGATGATGAAGGCATTTTGTACAACTGTATGAAAGTCATGATTATACATTAAATTTTCAGTTTCTAATTGTGGAACAATATTGTATATCATTTTATTTGTTGAATTATCTGTGCTTTTATTTGTAGGGCTGCTTGCCATTGTCATTAAAAGGGAATTATTAGTAAATTATGTCTTCTTATATATTTGCAGTGGGCAGCTAGGGTTTACAATAGCACTGGACAAGCAATAACTTAAAATCTTCCTCACTGTGTTGATGTCTAAAATGATATTCTCTTCCTAAATATAAAAAAGAAGTCTTTGATAAGAGGAGCTTACTTTAGGTAAAATATTATAATCCTAAATAATGTATTTTGTCTTGAGGTTAATTTTTTGGTAACATTTTGTATACACTGGTACAGTGTTCTTCATCTTCCATTTTATATCAGAGCTACTTTACATCAATAATTACATAATTAAAGTGAGTAATCCAATACCTCAAGACAACAAAGATTAATATTTGATATTGCTTGTCCTCACCTAAACGGAACAGTTTTGTATTCACCAAAGACTTGAAATATAGATTGTGGTGCACTGTTTTTTCATAAAGTAAATCTGATGGATGTAATTTTTAGGGGGGTGGGGGTTGGTGTCCTAAATGAAAATATCGAAAATGAAACATACTTAGTGAAAGAATTCAAAAGTAAAATTGAATATTGTACAAACAGTGGAGTAAAAAAACTGTTGGCATTTCATTCCTTTACGAATTGTACAGCATTGCATGCATTTCACAGCAATTATAAACATATATGTAATTAAGGAATGCATTTCACCTCAGAAAATAGCAACTAGTGGAGAGTAGGGTAACTATTTCTCATTTCATGTTACATAAATTATATATTAAAGTCATATATGGCGTATTTTTGATAAGTTCAGATTAACTAGAATTAAAAAGATCTTTCTATTTGTTTTATTACTTTGTATAAAGATAGGACTTTCTTGTAAATTACACAATTTAAATCAATCGCATTTCATAGATATTAGAAATTTAAAACAATAACGGATTTATTTACCGACTCAGCATTTAAATATCAGACACAGTTTAAAGTCAATTTAACAATAGAAACATGGGGTTATTCAAGTTCAGCGTAAATAAGAAGTATCATGTTCATCTACACTCAATCTCGATTTTTATTTTTTAGCTCAGGTACGTCATATATAGCTTTAATGTAATTTAACTACAAAATACAGAAACTTGCTCAAATTTCATGCTTTTTGAACAGCTCTTTTTGTAAGCTGACGTGAGCTGAAAGCTCATGTGAACTTTTCTGTGTCTGCTGTCCGACCATCTGTAAGCTTTTCACATTTTTAACTTCCTTTTCAACGACCATAGAACCAATTTTAATTAAGCAACCTTGGGTATTAATAGATACTATCTGTTCAAATGAAGGGTCAATCCCCTTTCCAAGGGGAGATAATCAAGAAAAGGCAAAAAGAAGTGGAGTCATACAAAAAAATTGATGAAGAACCACTGGACCAGAAAAGATAAAACTTGTGTGAAAGGTTCCTGAGGTAGTGTAGATTCTAAATTGTTCAAGTCATAGCCCCCAGGGGGTAGGGTATGGCCACAATAGGGGATCAAAGTTTTACATAAGAATATATAGAAAGAAATCTTTTAAAAATCTTCTTATGAACAATTGTAACCCCCCCCCCCCCAAAAAAAAAAATGAAATTTATGTGAAAGAATTGTGGTAATTGTTCAAATTACATTTGCTTTACATTTAAATATTCAGAAAAATTCTTTTAAAATCTTATGAACCAATAACTGGACCAGAAAAGATGAAACATAAGAAAACATTCTGAGGTTGTATAGATTCTAAATTGTTCAAATCATGGCCTCCGGAGGTAGGGAGGGGCCATGATGGGATATCTAGGTTTTACGTGGGCTTATATAGAAAAAAAAACCTCTTGAACCGCTTGATCAGAAAATATGAACATTATGTGAAACCTTGATGTAGCGTAGATTCTTATTCAAATCATGTCCGTCCTCTCCTTAGTAGGGTGGGGCTACAATAGGGAAACAATGTTTTACATTGAAATATATTAGTAAAATATCTTTAATGATTTATGTAAAGAAAACAAGCAGTGATCGATCTCAAAAACATGCAAACAACTCTGTAAACAAGGCATAAAACACGGATCCCTGGAAATTCTAGAGGTTAGATCAGATGCCTAAGAGAAATAAGAATCCACTGTCGACCGGTCACACCCACTGTGAGCCCTATGTATTGATAAGGTTGATGGAGTAATACATAGTCAAATTTAGTATAAAAACAAAGGCAAATGAATTGGTATAAAATATGCGGTCAAAATACTTTCTTTCCATGTAGAAGTTATTGAATAAATTCTGCTTCATAGGAATATAAAAACAGATAGGCTAATAAAGGAGCACAATTAGTGTCCATTGCACTTCCGACAGATTATTGGAAGACCTGTTCACTTCTCCAAAGACTACATAGATGTTATCAATGAAGAACTCCAACATCCTTTAATATAAATCTCAGAGTACTTGTGTGTAAAATCAGAGTGATTTTTTTTTTACAAAGTAATTTTGTAGATGACCAATCTCAAGATAATTTTTTTATTGAAGAAGCATTCGTTTATGATATCAAAATTTATCGTTAAGAAACTACAAAGTGCAGAAAACTCGTACGTTTTGATGTTACAGACTTTTGAAAAAAATTGTGATTTTAAATTATCTTTAATTTCTTTGGAGTTTTTGAGGATCTGCATTTGATTTACATCACTTCTCGAATATGCTGTAGCGCAGTAGGTCTGAGGTTTCACCTTTACAACAGGTAATATTTTTGTGAAGAGTAAAGATAGGGGTTTGGTACAGCAGTTGCTGGACCCGGCAATGTATCTTTGTAAAGATTTTTATGAAGTTTAGGAATCCAGTATAGGTAGGGTAGATCGAAAAATTTCGTTGACTGGACTGTTAAAAGTTTTAATAATTTTAATGTGATTTTGAAGAATTTCACTTTTAGGAAGTGATTTCACTTTTAGGAAGTGAATTGTGAGTATAAATTTGATTTCCAGATGTAGAATTAAAACCAAGTTTTAAAAAAAAAAAATACACTTGTAATATTGAATCTTACAAACAAAGATGTAATTGTTGCTAGCCATGTCTGCTGGAATCATAAAATATACCTGTACATGTACGTAGTTTTTCTAATAAAAATTACCACTTCCGATTTAGTGAAAGGATACATGGTTTGCATTTTCTTTCTAATTCTTCAATATAATTCACGCTTAATCTATTTTGAAAGAGTTCATGTCTTCCCCTTCATATTTTGTCCATCATCTATTCTTCGACAGATTTCCTAATAGAATCAAATTTCTGTCACAAAATTGAAAATCGGATCCTTCCTGTATTTAAGACCTTTGAAAATCAATTGCTAAATTTTCAACTATATATACATCGCCGGTAATGACAAAGAAAGAGCAAGAACAAGTAAGAGGAGTTTGTTTTAGTTGTTCAGTATCTAGGCACTGTAAGGTTTGTTTATAATTGAAAAGTTTGGAAGAAACTGTTAGGGGAATATCTGTAGAGAATGAAGGGTGTAGACTTCAATTCAAAAATAAGGTGGAATGCAAGACTGAACTTTTTATGATTAAGAATGTTACTAATGTTCACAGCATCTATTCCTTTAAGTTAAGCAAATTGAAAGTGGGGTGGCTAATTGAAAGGGGGGGGGGGGCTAAACCAACGAAAAAAGGTAAGCCCCAATTTTCAATGCCTATATTATGTCTATCTTTGCAAAAAAAAGGGGGAGCTAAGCCCCCCCCCCCCGCTTCAGATGCAGAATCCAAATATATGGACTTGCTTTAGCTTCTTGAAATAAATACTATTTATAGTATTCTTCTTAGAACCAATGGGCCAGAAAAGATGAAATAAGATGAAAGATTCATGTATAAAATTCATGATAATTTAGTTCCTGATTATCTATGTGAGATTATACCTGAAATGCGATGTAACGCTTCCGCGTATACAAGAAATTCTCAAAATTATAATATACCCGTTTGTAGACTGCAAACATACAAATCATCATTTGTACCAACTTTTGAAAAAGGAGTGGAATTTTTTTATCGCTAGATACCAGACTTTCGAGCTCCTTGTCTGCTTCTAAAAGTAAAATCACACAAAAAATAACAGTAGTCCCGCCTTATTTCAGTTTTGGAAAAAGACGCTACAATATACTGCACATTAGTAGACTTCGACACAATTGTGTGCTAAACGTTGATCTTTATAGGTGTAACATAATATCTATAGTCCATTATGCTCTTGTGGTAAGGTAGAAGACACACATTATTATTTTTTCTCATGTCCTAATTACACTGAGGCCAGGAAAGATTTCTTCGATAAGTTCTTGAGATTTAATAAGTTCATATTGTTGACACTCATACATTACTCTGGGGGTATACTTCACTCAGTATTGCTGAAAATGAATATCTCTTTTCTATTGTTAATTCTTATATTAAGCATTCTGGCAGATTTAATTGATTGTTCTTAAAATGTGTATAGACAATAATTTAGCAGTATATGTTTCTATGTTGTGAGTTAATTTACTCTGTACATACTGTTGGACACGTCTAATTCAATTTTCTGTGATACTACATGTAGGGAGAGGGCAAATTAAGTTTTGTGCCCAATCCCATTATTTATTGCAATAAAATATGTTCAAGTCGAAAGATGAAAGCAATGTGAAAGTATCCTGTGGTTAAATGTAGATTATAAATTTTAAATTAATTATTCAAATCATGAACCTTTCAAGAAGGGTGGGGCCACAAAAGGGGATCAATTATACATTGAACTATACATTTATAAATACATTGTTATACATAGTCCGAAATATCTGACGTTTTCCAGGCTTTTTTCACGCTTTTGATATTTTACGTGCCAGGAAAAACGTCAGAACCGGCGCCATTACGAAAACTGGGAATTCGCCGCCTCCAACCAGAGGCGGCATTCTCGGGTTGATTTTCGATACTTGCAAAGCGAATGAAATGTCAAACTCACAATATATCAATAGTACAATGCTTTTAGTACTCACCAACATCGTTTTTATGGTTTGTTTATAAAATATACAATCCGATGAAAACATTTTATCTGACTGTCGAGATTTGTTTTCATTTCGTGCATTTTAAAATCTTTCAAGTCCTTTATCGAAATGATGAGTGATGTTTTCTTTTCATCGATATTGGTGAGTACTAGAAGCATTGTGCTATTGATAAATTGTGAAAACGGCATATAATTTGGTTCCCAGGTATCGAAAATCAATCCGATTGGAGACGGCGAAATTTCCATTTTCGTAATGGCGCCGGTTCTGACGTTTTCCTGGCACGTAAAATATAAAAATAGTAAAAAAGCCAGGAAAACGTCAGATATTTCGGACTATGTTATACAATGAAATATATAGGAACAAATCTTTATAATTAAATATGGAGATAACGAACAGTATTCAATCTCGAAAGTCCAATGAAACGATACAAATTTGTAGCAGAGCAAACACGGAACTCAAAATTTAGAGGTGGGATCAGGTGCCATGGAGGAGTGAGCACCCCTTGCCGATCGGTCACATCCGCCGTGTGCTCCTTGTCATGATCGGAAAAATCCGTAGACAGTTCAGTGTATAAATAATGACATAATAATCAATATGAAAAACGTCATTCAGCATATGACTTAATGATAGATTGTTTTTGCTGACAAGGTCATTGTATCGACCATAGAACTTACGAAATGATGATTTTAAACGAGACTGTTGATATTCATGTTTCATCAATTTGTTTGTCAATAACTTACTTCGTTATAGAAATTGTTCATACGTAGAGCATGCTTTTGTGTATCGAATCAACTGAGAGATATACACCCCATATTTAGGTGATAAGGGTATATTGCTGCATAAGTAAGGGAAGTTGACGATTGAAGTTAAAGTCATCACGTTTATCATAAAGCTTTGTTGTTAGATTACCATTTAACATCTTTTTAAGTAAAGTATCCAAATACGAAAAGGATGTGTGAGACTCTGTGGTATCTTTTATTTCAAGCTCACTGGGATATATATCGTGTCGACATAGGGAGGAAATAACTATTGTTAATTGATAATACGTCGTCGATATATCTAAATGTCGAGTTGACATTTCGAAAATGTCGAAATTTCCTTTTCTCATGTGTAAGATTTTGAATAAATTCTGCTTCATATGAATACAAAAATAGGTCTGCTATTAACGGGGCGCAATTGGTACTCATGGGAATTTCAACATATTGTTGGAAAACCTGGTTCCAAAAGCCACATAGATATTGTCAATCAGAAACTCAAGCATCTTTTTAATATCATCTTCTTGTGTGTACAATCAAAATACTTTTAACAAAATAATTTTGCAAATGACCAATGACAAGGTAAGTAAAGTTACGAGTTAGATTTCCATTGAAAAAGCAGCTGTCATTGATGTCAAAAAACCTGGAGTTTAATTTAATTGGTTGTGTGCAGAGTTGAAAAGTTTTTATGTTATTGATTTTGGTAAAATTTTGTGATATCAAATTTACAAAGAATTTAAAAAATTACATCATTCCTCGAATATTTTGTTCCACAGTACTCCTGAAGTTTCTCCGTCACTGCTGTTAATATTTTAGTGAGAAGAAAAGGAGGAGGCTTGGTAGAACATTTACTGGAACTCGCTATGTATCTTTGTAAGGATTGTTATGAATTTTCGGAATCCAATATAAATATGGTAATTAGTGTATTTGATTACAAGAATATTCATCTTGATCAATCTATAGACTACTTTAATTATATGATAGATTATGAATAAAATTCATTAATTTCAAAGATTCTCGTCTTTGACAAGTTTTTTTTACCACCATGCCATATTTGGTTACATACTGGTTTTTTAATGGAAGTCTATAAAGCAGGAGATGAAATTGTCAAGACAAAGACGGACATGATTGAGAATTTCTTGTTATGCTCATAAAATTGGACAATAACCTTATCAAAACCTTACATTTCTGTCTATGCACATACTTTTATTTTAAGTGTAACTTTTGGAATAGGGGGATAGAGATAAAGAACAACCTCTTTAATCTTTTGGTCAAATTGCTCCAGGACTTTCAGTGACGTAATGTAAATATAGTAATAATGCACTTGTTCACCAAATTGATAAAACACGTTCTGAAAAGATAAGGTCTTGCCAGTGATAGTGCATTAAAAAGACAGTAGTCCGGCATTATGCAGATTTACCTTTTGCTTTTCACCATACTGTTTGGTAAGTTGTTGCTTCAGGCAAGACAACCATGGTAGAGAATTTTCTGACCATTATAATCAAGGAAACAACTTGCCTACTGGCTGTTCCGGGGTGATGAAAATAAATTTAAAATATTTAATGTATTTTAATATTTCAATTGATCATTTTTGTCATACATAGTATGTATTACATTTTTTTCAGCTAGATTTTTAAAGTTAACTAGGGATTTTTAACCCAAGGTTATGGGTTCCACCCCCAGGTTCCCAAAGCATTATAAGAACTTCTGTTTATCATATATCATCAAGAGGCCTATGGACCGTAGAGTCAACAGCATATCATGTAATAACTTTTCTTTGAGACAAGCTACCTGATATTTTCTCCAACCTACACCTTCCCCTTGATCTCAGAAGGGGAAAAAAATTGAACTACAAAAAATATTTTTTTCTTATTATATCCTCAGATTGTTGAGATGTTATCCTCATTATATCCTCAGATTGTTGAGATGTCATCTCATTATATCCTAGGATTGTTGAGATGTCATCTCATTATATCCTCAGATTGTTTAGATGTCATCTCATTATATCCTCAGATTGTTGAGCTGTCATCTCTTTATATTCTCAGATTGTTGAGATGCTATCTCATTATATCTTCAGATTGTTGAGATGTTATCTCATTATATCCTCAGATTGTTTAGATGTCATCTCATTATATTCTCAGATTGTTGAGATGTCATCTCATTATATCCTCAGATTGTTGAGATGTTATCTCATTATAATTATTGTTGTTGTTGTTTTCAGATGTTGTATTGTTATCTCCATTCACAGGGTACTCATCAACAAGTGCACAAACTCTTTTAAAACCAACAGTTGAGGTTGGTACAGAAAGACACATCTGGGGAAGAATTCCGATAGAAAGACTTTACTTTAAATGCAGCTTTACTCCATCCTACGATTCCTCTATCTTATATCAGGTTTACTGGTATATTGATGGTCAAATAGTATACATGCCATCATTGGTAACTGGCGCAGGGATTGCAACAACACATCTGAAAAGTGAAAATGGACTTCGTCTTCCATCTCAGGTGAACGCAGAAAGAGGTTATATCTTTTTTAATGCTACAGACCATATGAAAAATCAGACAATAATATCTGAAGAATATAATAAAAAAATATCATTTGTAAGAATTAAAAAAAAAAACAAAACTTTTTTCCTCCAGATCTCTTGTGCGATTCAAACAAAGACGAGATTAAGTGATGCTGGTCATATGTCTCCTCGCAGTAATGACTTCTTTGCTGGAATACAGGTGCGTATAACATTGTATTACAATTTTTATGGATTTCTATCTGCAAAATCTCTGTTTTTTTTGTTTTTTTTTTTGTTTTGTTTTGTTTTTTTTTGAAACAAAAAATCTTGATCGTCCGCCTTTCTTGCTTGAAGACTTTTCTGAAAAATATAAGCCAAGAATTTTTTCTCAATAAGCAGTAACTTAGAAATCAGAAGTTAGAAACTTACTTTTTATTCGAATAGCAAACCGTATTCTGTGGTGGGTTCACTTATTTAAATTACAGTACTTGTCCTAATGAATATATTTTTTCAAGAAACTAGATATTGACTCAATTTAGGAGAAGCAAATCAAAGATCTCACAAATACAGGACATAAGACCCCAGACCAATAAAGCTAGCCTGATCAAAATGATTGCCGCGCATAAAACACTCTTAAAAGATGGGCCTTGTATAAGGGACAGGATAACATCCAGAATCCCATAATTCGACCTTCATCTTTGGTCAGGGGAGGGTCCTGGGACTGACCAGTTGACCTTTAGAAGGAAATGAGTTTTCAAGACATATGCAACTCCTACAGTTAGCCCGGCCAAAATGGTGACAGTGCATATAATATTCTTGTGAGGGACTCATAGTACAAGCGGCTGGATAATATCCAGAATCCATTGAATTGGCTTTCATCTTTGGACAAGGAAGGGGTCTTGGATGGACTGGTTGACTGTCAAAAGGAATTGAGTTTTTAAGACCGGCAACCTATTTAGCTATCCCGGCTAAAAATATTGAAAACGCGTAAAATACTGTTATAAGAGAACATAGTTCAAGGGACTAGGGAACATCCAGAATCAATTATTTGGACCTTTGTCTTTGGGCAGGGAAGGGGTTTTGGAAGGACCGGTTGACTTTCAAAAGGAATTGAGTTTACAAGACAACCTATTTAGCCAGCCCGGTCAAAAATGGCGAGAATGCCTATAGTACTGTTATAAGGGAACATAGTTCAAGGGGCTGTATCATCCAGGAACCCAAATTTGGACGTTAATTTTTGGACAGGGGAAGAATCTGGGAAGGACCGGTTGACTACCGAAAGGAATTGAGTTTACAAGACCGGTTACCCAATAGCCCCGCAATAAATGATGGGAATGTGTATAATTGTGTTTTAAGAGAACATAATTCAAGGGACTCGATAACATCCAGGATCTCATATTTGGACCTACATCTTTAGACAGGGGGAGGAGTTTAGATTGACCGGTTAACGGTAAAAAGGAACTCTTATATACACACTCTCACCATTTTAGCCTGACTTGCTAAAATGGTTGCTGGTCTTGTAAACTCAATTCCTGAGACAGTCAAACGGTCCCTCCAAGATCCCTCCCCTTTCCAAAGCTAAAAGTCCAAATATGTGATCCTATAGGCACTCTCACAATTTTTGGCCGGGCTAGCTATAGGGGTTGCAGATTTGTAAACTCAATTCCTTTTGAGGGTCAACTGTTCCTTCCCAGACCTCTCCAAAGACCGAAGATGAAGGTCAAAATATGGGATCCTGGATTTAATCCAGCCCATTTTACTATGTATTTCTTATAACAGTTATATACGGACTCTCATCATTTTATCCGGGCTAACTACAGGGGTTGCAGGTGTTGTAAACTCGATTTCTTTTGAAGGTCAACTGTAAATTCCCAGAATCCTACCCTGGCAAAAGAAGAAGGTCAAGATATTGGATCCTGCATATTATCTAGCCCTTTTTACTGTCCATTATAACCGTACTATACCTTCTCTCTTCAATTTTTGGCTGGACTAATAGCTATAAGGGTTAAAACTCTTGTAAACTTGATTCCTTTTGAGGATCGACTGCCCCCCCCCCCTCCCCAGACCAAAGATGAAGATCGAAGTATAGGATCTTGTATGTTATCCAGCCCCTTGTTCTATATATCCCTTATAACAGTATTATATGCACTATCACCATTTATAGGGGTATAGCTATAGGGGTTACAGGTCTTGTAAACTCGATTCTTATCGAGGATCATCCAGCCGGTCACCGATCCTTCCCTTGACCAAAGATGAAGGTTGCTTTTTGGATTCTGGATGTTATTCATTCCCTTGAACTATGTTTTCTCATAAAAGTACATTGTATTATACGTACTTTTGCAATTTTTAGCCGGGCTAGCTATAAGAGTTACTGGTCTCTTGTCTTTTTTTATTAGTGAGGAATTTTTTGAGAATTTCACTCCCTGGGTTTTAGATACAACAATGAAGGCTGGCATATGACGACCTTTATATTTATAATCATTCTTCAAGTGAAATAATTCTCTAAGAAATATTGGAGTGAAGAAAGGTGCTTTGGTAAGGAGCAGAATTTAACGAGCAATCCCAGACAAAAGATTAACCATGTTCTAAGGCTTATGAAGGATTGAAAAGTGAAGATAACAAACAGTATCAATCTCAGAAGCCTGTAAACAATGCAAATCCTGAACAGGGCAAAAACATGGACCCCTAGTGTTTAGAAGGAGCCTCCATCAACCGGCCACACCATCGTGTCCCCTCTGTATTGCTGAGATAATTCGGGTAAACGGAGTAATCCGTAGTCAAAGAAGAAAACAATGGCTGATTGATAGGAAACTTGTCAATCCTGCAAAATGCGACCCAACGGTAGGCTGTATTAATTTGCAAACAAGGTCATGGAATTTGCGAAATGCTGACTTTAAGGATCCTTTACACACTCCAAAATAAAGAGTTCTAGGGTAGGGTACTTTTTTGCACAAAGAATTATCTGCCCTTTGATTCAAAATTGAATAATTAAATAGTTTAATATTTTCGGTGTAATACACAGTTTTTAATCAATTCAAGTATTCTTATTATTATGCTATACCAAGATGAAGTAATTAAATACTTTCTTTGCGCGTATTTTCCCATTTAAGTAAGTAACACTCATTCTTGTTCATCAATACTTTGAATATTTTTCCTATGTTGAATATGAAACAGATCCACTCAATAGTTCCTACAACATTTTTCGTAAGTGTATAGAGGGTCCTAAAACAAAATAGTTGAAAGCCCTGTAACATCAACTTATTTGTCAGTATAGCCTGTCTCAGTCAAAAAGAATTGATGGCACTCAGAATTTGCATGCTATTGCGTACCAAATCAGTTGAGACGTGAACATCATATGCAGGTGATAGTGGAATATAACTTCAAAAATAAGAGAAGTTGACTTTGGATCAGTTGAAGCCGCCCTGTTTGTCATTTAGTTGAGTTGTTGTTGGCAATTAATGTAGGCCTTTCAACTAATTTTTCAAGTTGCACATATGGTAAAAAACAGTTGATAGATAGATTTGTAGGTACATGAAATTCTCAAAAGAAGATTATAAACTATACATACCTTTAATTAAATCATAAAAAAAATTAATTATTAATATTTGATTTGTAAGATGTTGTGTTTTAAGGACAGGTAACTCAAGTGTACAAAACGAGCAACAAAGTGCCGATTTTTGAGTTATCGTTTATAGAATGACATATAGGCTGCTTCAGTTGGTATTGTTATGTTCACAAAAGGGTTCTTTATATTCTTTGGTACACAAAAGGGTTGACCAAAAGAAGGAGAATGTCTTCACTCTCTACCTGGAATAACGGGATCAATGAATGGGGAATGGACTATATTCAAGATTTTTAACTCTCTCCAACAGTTGTTATGAAGAAGAAAATATAATGCCATGTTTTTTGTGTGTGCATTGTTGTGCTTCATCTATAAAGATATATATTTCTACAATTAAATGCAACAATAAATTATCTTATTCTTTCCACTAAGCACGAAGAAGAACCATCAAGTATAAAAATTTAATCAGGTCAAAATTAAGAAGGGGGATGGACTTCACTTTCTATTTTTATTAAAATTTTCACTTATATATTATTGTACAGTGTCGGTAACTACATGATAAATAAGTTTAACATTTGAGCTGAATTTTAAAACAACTGAATTCCGCTGACAGTGAAGGAACACTTTGGAAATGCTAAAACTTGACATGCTTAAAGACAGTTAGCTTCCTCGGACCCGCTGTAAACAAGTTCCGGTAACGGGTTATCGTTCTTTTCATCGAACCCTAGCGGCAGTTGAAAGGCCTAATTAATGCCTTTAGTTAACAAAACATCCAAATATAAATCAGATGTGACAGACTCTGTAGTGTATTTAATTTCGAGTTTACTTGGATGAAATGGAGATAATGAACAGTAATCAAGCTCGAAATCCATCGAAACAATACAAATCGGGTGAAGAGCAAATACGGACCTCTTAAGACATCAGAGGTGGGATCAGGTGACATATATCGAGTCAAAATATTAATGAACACAAACATTGTCATTTAAAAGAGGTTTTCTTCTTCTCCTGTAGAAGTTACTGAATAAAATCTGCTTAGTAAGAATATACAAAACAAGCAAGACGGTTGATAAAGGAGCACGATTAGTTCCTATAGAGATTCCAATATTCTGTAGAAAGGCATGGTCTCCAAAGACTGTACATAGATATTGTCACTGAGGAACTCCAGCATCTATTTTAATAACAGTTTCAGAACACTTGTGTGTAGAATTATAATGATATTTAACAAAGTAATTTGTAGTTGACCAATCACAAGATATATGAAAATTTTATTTGATGGAAGAAGCAGTTGTTTATCTGTTTCTCTTTCTAAATATGATTAAAGCGATTCTGTTTTATTTACACAGACTGTACCGTCCACTGTTTACTTGGAAAGAGGCGGGACAGTAAATGTTGGTCTTTATCTCACGGTGCCGTTTGGGTGTCCATATCTGCATCCCCATGATCAGGAATCGGAGAACTGTCACACAGAGATATCCTTTAGTACACCCAAGCAACATAACTGTGACATAGACATCGTGCTCCAGGATGGCTGTGCTCTGCGCCTTCAAAGACGAGAATGGAATCTCATACAACACATTACATTAAGACATATTGACGATCGTCATACCTTACCAACCTCAGTTAAGATTATAACTCTGTCAATGGACAATTCTCAAGGGACGGAATGGAATACGTTTCATCAAAATGTTACCGTATATACTTTTCTCTTGCCATAATTTCGTCAAAAAATTAAGAGTAATGCCCCTGCATTTTTGAAATTTTCAACAAAGAAAATACGTAGATTTATTGTTGAAATTAATTTAAATTAATTGCTTGAAAAAGAAATTTAAAAAGTGAGTTTCTTTCTTAGGTTAATGTTGTAGAGAGTAATGAGCAGTGGAGAAGAAATTCATGTACAGCCAATTACCCAGGTATCCATATGACAACATTCGGCAATAGGTACAATGAATTGAAAATATTTTGCATTTTGATATAAATAGCCTTTTTCTAAATTCGACTACGGAATTTTCCATCTACCTACTCAATACATGGTGCTCACGGTGGGTGAGACTGGTTGATAGGAGATACATAATCCTCCTAGGCACCCGATCCACATCTGGTATTTCCGGGGGTCCGTGTTTTGTGCCTTGTTTATAGATTTGTTTTGTTTTTAGTTTTTTTTTTTAGATCGATCACTGCTTGTTATCTTCACCTAAATCATTATAAAGATTTTTCTATTATATTTCAATATGTAACTTTGTTTCCCTATTGTGGCCCTTACCTACCAAAAAGGGGGGGGGGGCATGATTTGAATAATTTAGAATCTACGCTACCTCAAGAAGGTTTCACATAATATTCATCTTTTCCCATCCAGCTGTTCATGAGAAGGTTTATCCTATATATTCCTATTTAAAACATTGATATCCTATTCAGGCCCCTGCCTACCTCCAGGGGCCATGATTTGAAAATTTTTGAATTTACACAACCTCACATAAGTTTCATCTTATCTGGGCTAGTGGTTCATGAGAAGAGGATAATACATATACAATGTATATAATTATATCTGTATGTGTGTGTGTGTGTGTATGTGTGCCTTGATTGAATGATTAAATACCAAGGTAGGGTGGCTAGGACCTGTATTTGGATGAACAGTTACCCGACTTACATTGATTGACCCATTCTCAATGTAATTACACAGGCAATAAAATGGAAATCTATAGTCAACAGATTAGAGACAGGCAGTTTTTATGGTTATCCAAAGGGGAGAATGGTTCCATTAAATGCATGTTTCTCATCTATATTGTAGGTCTTTTGACATCACGCAAACAGGGACATTTTTGCTGTACAAATTCATCCACACAGACGGTTATCAAATGGAGGTCTGTAATGTAAATATGTGCATTTCAAAATTCTATATTCCAGAATAATTCCAACACTGGGAAATTACTGATTTGATGAAAAATACTAATTTTGAAGGGAAAAAAACCCCATGGATTTCCACAGAATCTCATTGCATGCATAATTATATATGTTAAGTTCATTACATTTCAAAAATAAACTAGAGCAGAAAGTTTGGTTAGTTTTATTACTTGGATTCAAATGTTGGAATTTCTTTTTGCTCTAGTTTATTTTTGTATTGAAATCAATTACTTTAATTGTATTATGATAAACACTTAATGAAACAAAATATATTTTATAAAACTGAAGTCTCTTGCCTTGGCGTCCAATAAATCGATGACGTTTTATCAATTAACAATACTCATATTCGTTCTTATTTACTTTCATTCGACATATCCTACTGAATTCATAATAAATTCACCAAAATTAGCATGCCTGCTTCTTTTTGGCATAAAAAAAATTACTATCAGCTTATGAACTTGGTTAAAGGTGGTTAAGACATCTAATTAAAACTTTTCGCTTCATTTTAGCGATTATTGTAGGAAAAGCAATTAAATGTGAAAGAATATTTTTTATATGCTATATAGTGTGAATCTTTATTGTTTATTATCGACTCGATATATATCCCAGTGAACATGAAATTAAAGACACCACAGAGTCTGCCACATATGTTTCATATTTGGATGTTTTACTGATTATAGACGATAGGGCCAACTAACAATAATATTGTATGACAAACGAGATGACTTCAGCTTTTCGATCGTCAACTTTCCTTATTTATGTAGTAACATTCCACTATCACCTGCATATGGTATATAACTCGATACTCAAGAGATGCTCTGAGTACGATCATTTTATAAAATCGAGACAGGATACTGACAGATAAGTAGATGTTACAGAGACTTCAACAACTTCGGTTAAAGTCAGCATTTCGAAAAATTGTATGGTCGTTATAACGTCCTTATTACTGCAAGAGTATTCTTATTTAAAAGAATTAAACAGCAGCAAAGAATTCATTCAGTCAACCGTGACTTTGTCTCAAAACACAGTTTTGCATGTGCAACCCCCTTGATCAGTTGATTTTTCATTTTTTCAATTGACCAGTATTTTCGATAAGTGATCTTAAGGAAAAGAAAAACTTTTCATAAGATTTTTAGGATAATTTGTTTTTGTAAGAATTTTGACTTAAGATTGTCAATACGAACTATTTCACATAATCATCTTTGATAGATTATTGACTCGACAATGACATGGCTAATCAACAAAATAGAATTCCAATATGTTTGAGACGTGCATAAGAAAGAATGACGATGATTTTTTTGGCATTCCAGTCAATAGGAAAGTTAATTTGGTATATTAAAATTTTTATGAAATTCCATAAAATTCAGAATTTTTACAATTGCTTGAGAATTTTTTTCAAGTTGAATATCTAATATTTAGGAATGATCCTCCTTTGTCACTATTGAACTTTTTTTTCAATCTCGAGGTTTCTTGGGGAAAAAAATCACGTAATTGATATGACGACACAATTACTCATTAACTTGTTAAGAATGTGTTTGGTTATGAATTGTAGTTTTAGTAAATCATAAAAAAATCAAATTCAAAACATATATTTGTTTTGCAGATGAAATAATAATGAAAGAATAACTGATTTGGTTCAGTGTATTTAGGTGGTCATTTGCCATCTATTTTCGTCCGTCACCATGCGTCATCCATTAACATTGAACATTTTCAGCCGCATCTCTGGAACGGCTTATCTAATTCCAACAGTTTTGGTGGGTAAAAGAGAAAATGAAATAGAATTTTGGTTTCTGCCTCCCTGGGGCCTGAGGGATGGGGCGAAAACCATAAAAATTAATGCAAACTTTTAACTTTTACTCTTGGACATTAAGCAGTCAAACTGGTAGCATGATTATAATAAGCATTAAATCCTATACTAAATTCTGAATTCATGCCCCCAGGGTTCCAATTCATGTCCTGGATCCCTTTATGGGCTGTATACTCGATCATGTGACCGTTTAGGCTCTTGGGACTCTTGTTGAGTTTGTTGCTGCACGTTTGTCATAACATTTCATCCATACGTCTGATCTTTCCATTAGCTGAGATACAAGAGCGTTGTTTTAAGAGGTACATGTAATTCAATGTATGAAATCTGTGTTAATGTGAAAATTCACTGTGCAAGATGTTTTGAATAAATCCAACCCATCTATCCTTATAACCATTCAGCAAAAAGAAAATGAGAGGTCGTCCCTTATTTGGATGTTAAAAACAAGGTATGATGTGTTATTCTTTATATATAAAATCATGACTGTCAACGAGGGGCACATGTGCCTTGTCATTTAACTAAATGCAAGTATTTTTACGTACTCTCTGGAAACTATACAAGCCCTTTGTGTTTCGTCGTTGCAAAATTATGCCTGAGAAAAACTTTTTTTTTTACTTTCCTCAAAGTGATTTTGACCTTCGTTTTTCAAGTAACATAGAACACTTCATTTAGAAACGCTTGTGAATGATCGATCACTATGTTTTCTTTAACTGCTTGGAGTAGATATTTTCATACATCCTTCCATGCTCATTCCCACTCTGGGGATAAACCTCTACACTTCTTGATAATGTATTTTCAGCATTATCATGATCATCCTTCAAAATTAGACCCAGCAGACACAACATTACTCATAATATTATATCATGCAAAATACTTTGCAAGCTTTAGATAGATCTTTTTTTCAGTCTGTAGTGTTTGATGAATTAGACAAACCCTGATGTGTGACTCTGAACCTTTCTAGAGACATGGATTTCATAATTTTGATGGCTTGTGTATTCCTTATTGTTATTATCAACATTTTTTCTGCTACATGTCCAATAGTGAAGAGATTTTTCAAAATTGTATTGCCTTAAGAGATATTGTCGATTTTGCTTCATTCTGGAGCTTGAACTCTGAAATTAACCAAGGTGACTGAATTTCATAACATTGGTAGATGGCTCGTTGTTATAACCATAATAAGCTAACGGATGCTTATTGAAATAATTAACAAAATAGTTTGACTTTCGAACTTTGAATATTTCTTATTGCCTGCAGAATTTGATTTTTAAAATCATCTTGTAAATATGACACTGTTGAATGCTGGGATATGATGATAGAAGCTACAGGGCTACTGCTGTGTGTTTGATTGTACGTTGTTTACAAATTAACTACTTTGCATAAATTATTATACTTAGTAAGGTAATATTTGTAGGACATAGATAAATGTATGATGCAATTCTCATCACTGATCACTTTATTTACCATAGGTGGCTATAAAAACTCAACCCTGCTCAAAAGGTGCCTGTATTTGTGGTGTTGCAGCAATTGCAGGAGGCGATGTTTTCGTTCTCGATTATTGTCATGGGAGCCGGACTGGTTTAGACTTTACTAAATGCCAGCATAATCTCATAGGAGTAAGGAGAATGTCAGCAAGTTCTTACATGGTAAGGAAGATTGTAGCAATTGATACTTTTAAACTTAGAATTTAAATTTAATTAGATTTCACAAATTGTCATCAGAAAAAAGTACAGCAGTCCTTTAAAAAACAATTTTCTATAGTACCCAGTATATCACGTCCAACACGGCTTTCTGATAGATCTAATTTTAACAAAATAAGATTGCTTTAACGATTTTAATTTGATTCAAAATGCACAGATTTTACTTCCGACTGGTACACAAGTGCTTGCAGAAACTCTGCCTGTAGACGGTTATGCCACGCAGGTTAATGTGTATCCTTCTTTTCACGATATACATGGAACTGAGGGTCTCTGTGGCCGCCTAGGTTCCAGTCAGCTTATCACAAACAATGGTGTGGCATCATCTGTAGACGACTTCATCCGGTCATGGGGGTAAATCAACTAAGTATCTGATGGTATAAAGAATTAAGTTTAAAACAGTTAATTCATATTAAAAGTGTTTAAGAGCCTGTGCTCGTTATCTTCTTTTTAATGTGACATATAATACTTAATTGTTCCATACCTTAATATATTTGTCGAGATAGCTTTGTGAACATGTTTCAGGACTGCGGACCTTAACACAATTAAATCCAGTGGTTATGTGGCACCAATTTCTCTGTCTGGACCTCAGTTCTGTATCTGCGAAAGTGGAATGTCAAAACCAAACTGCACTCGCATTCCTTTTATGCCATATATTTGCCAAATTGGTACCAGGGAATTCTTGTCTGGACAGTGTTTTACAAAAGAAGTCTTTGGATGAATACTCTTGAATACAATCATCAAATGATTTGTTAATCAGATTCAATGCTGTTTACTTTATAACCATAAATAATAAACTTGCTAATTTTTGCTTCTTGTGTTCTTTTAATAGAGAAAAAATTTGTAACTTTTAAAGATACAATTGTCTCTTTCATGGCAAAATAATCGTTTCTCGTAGCTCTACCCCTTTTGTGATGATTTCTTTGTAATTGTACAGATTTTTTTTCTTGATGAAAGTATAAAAGTTTGTCAGTACAACTTATCTTTTATTAAATTCTCCCTGAACGAGCTCACAAAATGCTTCATTTATTTACATTTACTCCGTATTTGATTCGGCTTAGTTATTTATTGATTAGTTTCTCTATGCCAATTTAAAACCCTATCCATACTCTGAAATATTTTAAAAGATACATGTCCCCTTAAATATATTTTATCTATGCTCAAAAAATCCAATCATGGACAGAATAATGGACCCGAAAACATAGAGAATTAAAACTCCACTTGGATACTCGAAGGCATAGTATTTGTCAATCAATATCTCTAAAATAAGGTAAGAAACCTAATGATTTAATTGCTTTAAGATATGTGGGACATACTTAATTAGAAATATACAAAATATGAAAAAAATTGAATGACGGGATTTTTTTTAGCCCAAAGGTCCTTCACCTCCTTAATCACAAATAAGACAATTTTAAGCAATTCACTTGGAAATGATTGCTTTTCTTTATATTCGTGCTACCCTTGTTGGGGCATAGGCCACAAGATTTGTCCAGCCATTTCTATCCTGACTCTCTTAGGCTCTTTCCATTTGAGCCGTGGTTGACTATTCTCTCCTCAAGGTGTTTTGGACTAGTTTCTTTCTTTTGCCTTGGATTGCCTTCTTTTACCTTCCAGGTATGTGCCTGTGTCGTGATGTTGAGGTTTTATAGGGAGGCCTCTGTAAGATATCCGTTTCTACAGTTTGCTGGTTGTCTTGTTCCACATATCAGTGTTGTTAATGGTGTTCTATCAGCTTTGGAAGATTCTACGTAGACAGGTGTTGACGAAAGTTTATAATTTTTTGTATATTTGTGACTGTTTTCCTCAAAGTCTCGATGCCATAATGTAGGACTGCCTTGACATTAATGTCAAAGATCCTAATCTTTATATTGAGGGTAAGGTCTTTTGAGCCCTAAACTTTTTTTATATGTATAAAATATGTTCCTGCTTTTCTAATCCTAGTCTTTATATTGACATCTGTTTCTTCCTCTTGGTCCACAACACTTCTCAAGTATATGAAGGTCTTCTTTTGGGTTTTTTTTTTTTTGCCTCAGCATTAGCAGTATTGATTTAATATTGTCCTTGGCCAGAGCCCACGAATCGGGGTAAAAATTTTCTACTTTTTCGGTGATTATAAAAACGTGATATTGATTTAAAGCAACCCCTCTCCATATTAAACCGTTAACAACCACTCTTTTCTTTCATTTCAAATTGCTCTTAAAACATCCCCTTGCACACACACCCATATGGAACACAATTGAAGGGGATGGCTCGTATGGTCCCAGCTTTGGCACTGTCTAAGTTATTATAGCATATTGCAACGTGGCTTGTAATCATGCTGCCTTCGATGTGTAAAAGTATCACAGTGTAGGTTATGCTGAAAACCTACAAATTGTATAATATGACAATAATTATTTTGTTACTTAATAAATCGGATGCTTAAAGTAATGGTTCATTGTTTGCTTGTCTCTTCTATAAATGAATCGAAAACTGGTGAACAAATCAACGGTAAAAGTCCACTACTCGACCTGCTATAATCAACGTCCTCTATTGTCATGTAATGCAGTAAAACAAAGAAAATTTTGCCACCGGACAACAAAGGTAGGGCTATGCTCTGAAAGATAAGATCTTTAATTGCTGACAGTACTGACTTGTAAAGCACTCACTAAAAAGTATGAAAAATATGTTGAATTTTTTGGCGTTTTTGTTCTTTTTATATGGTAAGTGCTATTATTTAGTTTTTTTTTTAACTCATCATAGCATTGAAAGTAATCTTAACACATAAAAATTAGGTCTCCACTACTGAGCTCATCACTACAGTGTATAAATGAATAGTATATATTTTGGCTTTAAATCTTCAGCTCTGAAATAAAAGAAAATATTTTTAGTTCATTATATTAATATGTAATGATTTTATACTCTTGTCTGTAAAGGTGAGTGCACAAAGGATTCTATTCGTCAGGCTGTAAATTCTTTCGTGTGTTCTTATGTTTCTTGAGTAAATTATTTTTCACGTGACAGTGAGCTGGTTGAGTTGTCCAACCTTTCTCTCAGCAAGATAAAGCTACAAACATATATTTCTACTTGCTCATATTTCACTATCTAGATTCAATGTCATTTCTTAAAGATAGGTTGTTGTATCAGTTCAACTGAAGACAGTCTGTTAGGTCAATATAAAGCCATAGATAAGAATAACATATTTTATACAATATTTTTTATTTCTAATGCGGCATGCAAAAATACTGACTCTAGAATCCTGGATCCCTCAATGCCCAAGATCTGTATTTTATGACATTGATCAAGATCTTTTTCTTCTTTTTTATGTTTGAATATTAGTCTCTGTTTCTTGAAGTACGTGTACTCAACATACAAATATATGTATTTATCAAAATTGTCATATATGTTCTACTTTCAGACATTTCAGAATGTTCTTTTATCGCAAGTAAGCCAATAGTTGAATTTGGAACCGAGAAATACTTTGCTGGGAGACTGTGGGTAGAAAGAGTATATCTTAAATGCAGCTTTACCCCATTACCCGACACTTCTCTCCTATACCAGGTTTACTGGTATAATGACGGTCAGCTTGTGTTCACATCTTCACAAGTTACTGCTGCAGATGTTTCATCTACATATTTCAGAAGTGAAAATGGATTGCGTTTAGCATCAAAGGTAACTAATTTGATAACTTTTAAATTGAATGTTTTCTGGAATTATAACAGTACTGAATGAATTTCCTTTTTATCTCCCGCTGTCACCGAAAGTTAGGGATATTAATTTAGTTCTGTCTGTCCATCCGTCAGTCAGTCTGTCTATATTTTTGTCTGTGTGTAACACTTTCGTTTCCGGGCGATATCTCGAGAAGCCATTAATCTTTTGCAATGAAATTTTATATCCCAACTCCCTATGGCCTAAAGAAGACCCCTTTTAATTTTGAGGAAAAAGGCTGAAGATCAAGTCAAAAATTCATACATTCTCTCTGTGTGTTGACGGATAGACAGACCCAAATGAATATCCCCCACTTTCAGTGAAAGTGGGGGACAAGAAGATCGTTATATAGATCTTCACAGTAATAGAAAATAAAGAATAAAATCCGCCTACCCGCCCCAATTTTTAAGCAAAGTAGAACAAAAAACTAACTTTATATTTATGTGGCCTTAAGGCCAAAAGCTGACTCATAAGCCGACCAAAAGCTGAAAGGTCAAGACTGACCCTTTTTTTGTTTTTTTTCCTCCATCTGCAAATTTTTTAATTTAATTCTTCCATCCTTTTCCAGGCGCGGATCCATGATTTTTTTTTTTTTTGGGGGGGGGAGGGTCCGCCTAGTCAAGAAATTTTCGATCCCGAAATTTTTGACAAGTACAAGAAAAAAAAACTTCTTTCCCAACCGTGAAAAACCTATCTCTTGACAGGGGTCACGTTTTCTGAAGGGGGGTCTAAGGTCATTTTTTTATTTGCCTCTGTATGTACATTTAATAACTCTGCAAATTCCAGGAAGAGGAGTCCGGACCCCCCCCCCCTCCATCCATCCCGCCTTTTGATCCGCTCATGGTCTTCTTTTTTCCTTAAACAGATAATACAAATTCTCTGGATAAGCTTGTTCTCTTTAGGTATCGTGTGCAGTTATTTCAAAGAATGGTGACAGTGATGCAGGACATATATCTCTCCGAAGTGAAGAATTCTTTGCAGGAATTAAGGTATTGTCTTATATTAAGCTATCGTTATTCTATAATTAATATCTTAAAATCTTTTTTTCATTAGGGTGAATAATTTCGGAAATGGCAACTTTTACAATTTATTTTTTTAAATATTCCCAAAATGAGACAGATCTTTCCAATAATGAAATTTGGAGATAACGAACAATATTCAAGCTCAAAGTCCATTTAAACAATACAAATCTGGAGCACAGCAAACACTGATCTCCAAAAACAACAGAGGTGGGATCAGGTGACATGGAGGAGTGAGCATCCCCTGCCGACCGGTCACACCCGCCGTGTGCTCCTTGTCATGATCGGGAAAACTGGAAAAATCCGTAGACAATTCAGTGTGTAAATAATGGTCTTATAATTAGTATGAAAAACGTCAGTCAGCATTTGACATGATGATAGATTGTATTTGCTGATAAGGTCATTGTATCGACCATAAAACTTGCGAAATGATGCTTCAAACTAGACTATTGAAATCCTTGTTTTATCAACTTGTTTGTCAATAGTTTGCCTCGTTTTAGAAATTGTTCATACGTAAAACATGCTCTTGTGTATCAAATCATTAATGCATTTATACACCTCGGGAATCAAATTAATATTTAGTTTTTGAAAGTTTTAAAATATTATTACTTTAAATGTTAACAGCATGTATAATAGTGGATAAAAAAGAATCCCAAGCAAACATGCAACAGCTTCTTTGTACTTTAAAGGGGCCTGGACACAGTTGCATTGTTTACATTTTAAATTCAAAAAATAAAACCAGTTAAATGAATTGAACTTACATGAATATTCTTAGAATTCAATGCCAATGACATTTTTATTTACATCTGTTTTTGTAAACAGCGTGCGATCTTTTTTATTGCTAATGTTTACGTTTCACCGGATGTGTTCAATTTGTTAAATTCTGCACACATCACACGGACTGATAATACTGTTGAGTTGGTTTTACTTTCTCACATTTCTACTCTGAATTTTCTGGATTTTTCATAAATACACAAAAAAACTTCTACTTTTCTTAAGTATTAAGGATAAAGTTTACTTTGTGAAAGTGCAAGGATGTGTCAATCAAACGCATCCCGAAATTCGTAGTTTCAGAAATTTCCAGATAAGGGTGAATTAAAAAAATGACAACCAAACTGAATTTTGTTTGGAAAAATTCAACTACTTATAACATATTTTTCACGTTTATCATTATATAGCAAATGCACTCTAGTTTAAAATCCTGAAGTGGCAATAGAATAGACAATTGGATTAAAAAGTTTCAGAATTTTTATTAGTAAAATTTCTTTTGAAAAAAGAAAATTTCATCACACCTTAAAAGACTTTCTAAAATACATAATCACAAGAAAGAATAGTTTTTTATGCTTCAAAATGGTAAAAGGGGTATAAATGATTAAATCTAGACCTTGATTGAGTATCTTCTCTTGTATATGTGACAAAAAATTGTTTTTTTTTATTGTTATTTTACATTATTTTTTCAATTCTGGTTTGAAAAGTTTTAATGTGAAAACAATATGAAGCAATAAATTTCCCCAAAATTCACTTTTTTGTCCGTTCAAGTCAATTCTTCAAATCTAAGCCACAAAAGAATTTTCATATACGAGTTCTCTAACAAAAAATACTAGATTTTTAAGTGACCCTATGTTACATTATTGTATTGCACTCCTGACATCTGATATGTATTTTATTTAACATTGTTTTAAAAATTATAACACACAATAACCCATTCTTACTTTGTAAATCAATTTGTCGTTTTGATATTTTTCATTGTTTACGGCAGGTTTTTCATATTTTGAAGACCTAAAAACGTAATTATTTGCAATGTGTAATATATATAAATTGTATTTAAAAATATATGTGATGTGATGAAAACTATTCCCTGAATTGACAGTAAAATTTCTGTAATTTGTTGATAGACATAGTAATTTGAATATCAAACAGTATCAGACATTTTTTTTCAACCTATCTTTTAGTAAAGATAGTTAAAAAGCATTGGTAATTATAAAGCAGTTTTGTTGCACTCCTGACTGCAGTAAAATTTAAAATTAAAACCATAGAATACAAAATTTCGTAAAGTGTTGGCAACATCGAGTGGTAATGAAATTGTGCAATATTTATAGTCCAATACTTCCTAATTAAAACAGATGAAAGTATTTAACATTCGCATTTTATCTGGAATATTCCCTATTTATGCCAAAAAACTAGCTGAAATGTATATTTAGAAGAAAAAATATATTTTATAGCATATTTTTCTTTAGAGAACAAACACAGTAACCCACCAGAAAAATTCTACCCATCATTTTTTCTTTATTTTTTTTTCTTTTGGATGATTTGTTGCACTCCTGACCAAAAGCATTGGGGCCTTTAAAGTAGAATTGTAAAGTGAAAATTACATAAGAACTTGTTCTGTTGTTTCAGTAAAGTTGAGGAGGAATTACTTGAATTTTATGACAATTTTTAGTGTGTTTATTTTTAACATTCATTAAAAAAAATCACAAAAAGATAAAAACACATCTGAATTGATAAAATTGAAAAAGGAAGAATTTTAATAATAAAACTGTCAATAATTTAGTATTAAATTATACAAAAAGATCATTATTAATTAGTGAATACTTCTAAGCATGAATAGATGTGTTTTCGTCACACTTTAAAAAAAAATGTGTTGCACTCCTGACCATAGAAATATAGATCTGAAGCACAGACAGATCCTGTAATTGATAAATCTATTTGGTAAAAATGTTCTTTGTGTCTTTATTTTCCAAACTAAAAATCAGAAAATCATAAAATGATAATAGTTTTTTCATGCTTGAGAGCAAAACATCAAATGTTGCACTCCTGACAATATTGGGTATGCACATATACTTGACTCTCATTAATGCTGCTTGTGATTTATATAATATTTTTAAGTTTTAAAATGTATATCAGTTATTGTTTTACATTTCAAAAATTCTTTTTTGTCTTAATTTCCTTTCAGAATTTTACAATTGATGTTTTTTGGCAACACTACATTTTTTCTGTTGCACTCCTGACATGGTATAACATTTTTTAAAACATCAGCCATGACCACAACTTGATTAAACAAAAGTTACTAAAGTCCACATTTAAAGCTAAATACTTTGAATATTATCAGGAAAGTCTTTATTTTCAACATAAAGCATTATTATTTATTTCGCAGATCTCCAAACAATATTGAAATTTCAAAATGTCACAAAAAGGTGTTGCACTCCTGACAATTTTAGCATCATTTTTGGTCATAACTTTTTTGTTAATTGAGATATCAACGAGATATTTGGCAGTTATTTAGACACTATCTAAAGACATATGCTGAGACATAGAAATCTGCTCTCATTGCCTGTATTTTTAGTGTGGGTTGATAAATATGCGTTTGGTCATTTTTTTGAATTCACCCATAAAAGAAGTTTCCGAAAACGCTTTTATTATATTTTCGTGTGAAATGCTATAGCTACACATAAGTCATGATATTATACAGAAAATTTGAGAAAAATCTGTGTCCAGGCCCTTTTAATATCTATTATAGAGTTCTCTAAGGTAACTGAAATACATGGTTATTATGATGAATTCTTGTAGTAGTGTCAGTGATATGTATTGAAATACATTTGCTCGATTATTACAGACACTTTTCAACTTTGTTTAAGCTCCTCGTTCTGTGAACACAGAGGCATGATGAATTATGTTTTAAGAATACTTTTATCTATTTCAAAAAATAAAACTGAATAATCTCTCTTCATATTTGCGGAAAAAAAAAGACCATACCATCTCCCGTCAAAATGGAAAGAGGCCGATTGGTTAGAGTCGGGCTTTACCCTACGTTACCATTTGGATGCGTATTTTACTACCAAGATGACAAAGAACCTATTAATTGTGAATTGGAAATTAAAATAAGCACAGGAAAAGAGTCCAATTGTGACCCACATATATTGGCACAAGATGGATGTGTTCTTCGAATGAGAAGAAGAGAATGGAACGTCACCCAATACATCACTCTGAGACATGTTGACAAAAATAACTACCTTATTCCAATGAAATACAATATATCTTTGAAATCAGATGGATATTCCTACGGAAATGAGTGGGGGCATTTTCAACAAAACATAAACGTAAGTATATCAAGATCTTATTCATAAAACTGAAAACGTTTGCGTTAGTTAGAGTCGCGGAGTAAGGAGTTGATCCTCACGTCGCGGGTTCGAATCCCACTGCGGAACATGGAGACCGGTCCTTCGGATGAGACATAATAAACCGAGGTCTATTGTCGCAGTAGGTGCTGGCACGAAAAAGATCCCTCACTGCTCAATGGCCGTAAGTGCCGAGTATACGTATAAAATTTGCAGCCCTCCACTGGCAAGTGGAGGCGTCTAAAAATGAGTGAAAAATTCTCGAAAGGGACGTTAAACAAGCAAACAAACAAACAAAACTTAAATACTGTGATCCAGTTGTGAAATCTATATCGCTATCAGCTATATTTTTCCAGTCTCCATTTAGATTAACCTTGTGTTTATACGTTTGAATAATACACTCAACTCAGAATTTTAGTAGAAAAGATACAAAAAAATTACAATCTTTTAACATTGAAGAGAGTATCTTTAAGCAAATATGTTAGATTTGATATATATCTTAAAATATATTCTCCCAAAACTTTAAAGTAAATGCCTTAATTTTTCAGATATCCCTTGTCGAGAATAACCTGTGGATGGGTGTAGCTTGTACTATCAACAGCCACGATGTTTATATGAGAACTTTTAACAGAAGGTATTTTTAAGGGGAGGGGTGATTTTCATCTATGATATGAATATTGCACAGATTTCTCTCCTTTTCGAAGGACGACGTTATTTAACCCTAATTACATGACAAATAAATTTACTAGTAAAAGTATTTTATAGTACTTAACTGTTCAATTATATCTTTGTATTATTCAATGGCAGTCGTACATAAAATGTAAATCTATGCTAAAAGCTAATATGAATATTACACCTGTAAATGTTGCGGATGTGGAAATATTTATATAGTTACACGTTGTTAAGCAATGTTACACGTTGCTATAAAATCTTTAATTCAGGAGACAAAAGTCTATATGGTTGTCTCTATCTCTCTCCTTTTATAAATCTCTCAAATCCGTGATTGGAGTAAATTCAAACAAGTGTTTTGTTGTCCATGACCTACATGTGTGTCACGATCTTAAATCAGTCATATGTCAAAAGTCAAGGTCATGGCTGGAATGAATTGAATTGTTTCTGACGACTGTTTGCCAGGATCTTCCATTGAAGTCATATCTGGGAGAAAAATGTCACAGAGCTAAGGGACATTTTGGGACATTGATATATATATATAATATGGTCCGATACGCCAAAGTCCGATGGTGTGGAGAAACAATCAACGTTTATGACGTCACAATTCCTGAATTCAAAAGCCATCAATTCAGTATTCGTCCTCGCACACAATTTTACTGATTTTGCTTATTGCTTGCACCTACCAGAGATATAAGGGTAAGTCCTCGCGGACCACTCGATTGATCAGGTTAGTCCTTGCACACTATTGGACTGATTATGGGATAACTTCACAGCAACCCGAGAGATTTAAGGTTAGTCCTCACACACTATTCGACTGATTAGGGTTAGTCTCGCACCCTCCCAAATATCTTGGTTATAGTTCTTACACACTTTTTGACGGATTATGGTTAGTCCCGCGCCTATCCGAGAAATTAGGGTTGAAATATTTATTTACAGTATTATAATTTTATTTAAGAGCTTGGCATGGCGCGACATTGCAATTTGGTGCCGTAGTACTATGACGTCACAAACGTTAATTGTTTTTCCGCACCATGGGAATTTGGCGTGCCAAACATCAGGGTTTGGCGCAGACCATCGGACTTTGGCGTGACCATCTGACTTTGGAGTCCCATCTCACTTTGGAGTCCTACATATATATATAAGGTGAAGATATCGAGTAGTGATCAAACTCCAGAATACCTACAAACAAAAAAAAATCTGTGAACAGAGCATAAAACACGGACCCCTGGAAATTCCATAGGTGGGATCAGGTGGCTAGGAGGAGATACCCCAGCCGTGAGCCCTATGTACAGGTCAGGTAGACGGAATATTTTGTAGTCAATATAAGTAATAAAAGCCTTACAATTGTTATGAAATATGTTAATCAAAATACGACCCAATGAAAGGTTATATTTGTAAAAGACTCATTACAGCGACCATAGAAATTACGAAATGCTGACTTTAAACGAGGTTGTTGAAAGCCCTGTAACATCAACGGAAAGAAGATGATGGAAAAGCTAAAGTCATTTCGTTTGTCATACAGTTCCGTTATTATTGTTATTAAGGGAAATGCCATCGTAAATATTTTGCAGTATATTACATTTAATTGTTCGACAATAATATTAAATGTTATTGTAAGATGCTTAAAAAGTACTTTAAAGCGTTTATTTAGGGATTTATCTGTTATTAGCTTTTATTATCTGTTATTAGCTCACTTGACCCGAAGGCTGAAGTGAGATTCTCTGATCATATTTTGTCCGGCGTCCGTCTTACTATCTGTAAATTTTCACATTTTCAATTTCTTCTTAAGAACCACCGTGTTAATTTCAACCAAACATGCCAAAAAGCATCCTTGGGTAAAAGGAATTCATGTTTGTTCAAATGAAGGGCCACGCCTTCTAAGGGGAGATAATGATTTATTAGTGAAAAATTAATCTTTGAAAAGTTTTCTTCTCAGGAGCCACTGGGCCAGAAAAGATAAACCTTATGTGGAAACATCCTCTGGTAGTATAAATTCAAGTTTGTTCAAATCATGACCCACGGTGGTAGGTGGGGCCACAATAATCCATCATAGGAATGCATAGCAAAAATCTGTAATAATTTTTTTCTAGAACAGTAGTCATAATTAGTCATATTAATAGAGAAGCATTCCCAGGTAGTACAGATCACAAAAGAAAATCAAACGTATCATAAAAATTCTAAACAAGTCTTCTAATGCCATGATTAGTCAAAGAAATATGGAAACATCTCCAATTATAGTGTAGATTCAAGTTTTTTCAAATCATGTCCCCGTGCCCCTTTCAGGGGCATGTGGGGGAATCACATATATTTAAAATTTTCATTACTGAACTGATTTCTGTTTTTCTAGCTAATGTGTTCATATGAGCGATGTGGCCCATGGTCTATTAAAAAGGTTCTCCAAGGAACTTTTAGAAAATTTGAAATCAAAAATTTTTTCCAAAATCAATATCATCAAATTGTACGAATTTTCAACGCTTTAAACAACCATACGAGGCATACTTTTGACAAACAAGTTAATGAAACAAGAATATCAACAGTCTCGTTTAAAATCATCATTTTCCAAGTTTTATGGTCGATGTAATGACCTCGTAAGCACATACAATCTTTCAAATGCTAGTTTTTAGGTCATTACACATTGAATTGACTACGGATTTTCCGTTTCCCGATCATGACAATGCGCACACGGCGGGTGTGACCGGGCAACAGGGGGTGCTTACTCCTCCATGGCACCAAAATCCCATCTCTGATATTTTTAGAGGTCTGGGTTTGCTCAGCTTCCTTTTCCAGCTATTGTTTCAATGGACTTTTGAGCTCGTTTACTGTTTGTTATCTCCATATTTCATTATACGACCATGCCCAAATAGCGTAGATTTTTTTCATGTCGTTGTTCGACATCATCCTTGGGGCACGAAAACTTTAAAATTTTCTCTTTACCACGGTTTCTTAGTTCAGTGCTGTGATCCATGAACCTCTTGTTTTTATTTGGTAACTTGGCAAACCATAACAAATGCTTATTTTTTAAATGTTTAGTTCTGAACTTTCACTTTTACATAATTTGTGACTGATCTTGTAGGCAATTTGGTATTATACAAGAGGGGACCTACATCCTTTATAGGAACATCAATAACGAGAGCCTAGATATGGAAGTTTGTATACTCTCATCTCAATTGCTTTGCAATTTCCTGAAACATTTACAAATCAATAATTCAATTCATCAATCAGTAATTAGAAATGAAACGCTTTCTAAGCGTAAATACGAAACGAAGCGCTTACTAAGCCGTGAAATGTACCGTACTTTTTTTTAGGTAGATGTAAAGTTGCAGTCGTGCGGAGGAGGTATGTGTATTTGTGGAGTGGCTGTTATCGCTGGAGGCGATATTTTTATTATTGATCAATGTGGAACTCCATTCTTCTTGGGATATACAAAATGCATCAATAATTTCATAGCTGTCAGTAAAACTGACGACTTAAATTACAGGGTAAGATACATGTATGTAACGTGGAGCTGTAATATCTTTAACTTAGCAACACGGATAATGTATTTACATACACAGGTCTTTTGGCTTTGTCCTTTTGTCCTAACACAGAGAAATAAGCCCATTTAAAGAAAAACAAAAGGTGGAGCAGACATAATTAATGATAATAAACTCAACATTTGAATTTAATTTACTGTTGAAATTTTGGAAAAGAATCGAGGCAATAGATCAATTTGAATCTCTGTTGGGGTAATTTGCATAACTTTTTCTAGTTTGGAATGATTTCTGTAAAATTTCTAGGGCGTATTTGAAGTGCACATAATCAATTTTTGTCGAATTACCAGGTATATCTTCCTTTCGGGACTGATCTTAGCATTCGACTTGCGCTTGGTGCCATGTACGTCAAAGTTTTTCCTTCATCGCACGATGTAAGGAGGTCTGATGGTCTATGTGAAAGACTTGGCACCAGTCAACTCATTACAGACAATGGTGTTGTCTCCATTGTAGACGACTTCATACATGCATGGAGGTGAACACATTTTTCTAAACTAATTTATGCTGCTTAGTGCTTAATTAAAAGGATAATTTGTTATTTAATAATGGGAAAAGTATTGGAAAAAGAGATCTCCAAGCAGGTATTCCGATGAAAGAGTGCCGATCGAAATGTTCTTAAGTATAGGATCGACCTTTAGACATCAGCTCATTTAGACGTAAAAAAAACTTTTAGCAAGATCAGACAGTCATTTTATTGTCCTTGACTTCAACGAGATGTCCGTCAGTACATTGAATGATGCATTGTATATTCAGTTTCCTACAAAAACATAAAGAGCGCCTGTAGAAAGTTGGTGCTCGCCTTCATTGGAACGAATATCGATGGGTATTTTTAGGAGAACTGCCAACAAAGAAAGCGGCAATGGATACATAATTCTTAGTATTATCCGCCTACTTTACAAAGTGGATGGAAGCATTCGCTATACCTAACAAGAAGGCAAAAAATGAAAATGTAATTGTAAAAGAGTTTGCCAGGGTTTAAGTACCATCTTCTCTTAATTCTGACCAAGATGCTCAATTTGAGATCATTAGCTTTTCTCGAGAATGCGTACTAAGCTCTTACATACCAAGAGATAACCTATCATTGGGTCGTATTTTGACTGACTTGTTTCATACTAATTGTTAGGCCTTTGTTTTGTTTTACTTAATTTGACTACAGAATGTTCCATGTACCTGATCAATACATAGGGCTCAGAGCGGGTGTGACCGGTCAACAGGGGATGCTTACTCCTCCTAGGCACCTGATCCCACCTCTGGAATTTCGAGGGGTCCGTGTTTTATGCCCTCTTCACAGAATTGTACTGTTTATAGATTTTTTGAGATCGACCACTGTTCGTTATCTTCACCTGTAACATTTTCTCTGAATCTGTCAAACTGCTTGTGTCTGTTGGCATACTTCTCTTTCTCATTATTGTTATAGTGTCATGCGATCAAATTTAGAGTTATTCAAAATTCTATTATTTTTGTGGAATCGGTAAAAAAAAAATTCGGTAATCATTTTAATTTTTTGATATCTTTGTTAGGGCTGTGTATCGTGAGTTTCCACTTTTTGAAATGAAGGCCATACTGGTGGGAATAAATTTTATTATTTAAGAAGAAGGGGGGGGGGGGGAGCTATCACGTTTCACGATATTTCAGAAAGATATCACAATATATTATGATATATCAAATTCTAAAAATTACAGGTTTCTCCTTAATTATTTTTTGGTTTTAAGAATTCAACATTCCTTTTTTTAAATCTTATCTTAAATCTGGTATTTTCTGAAACCAAGATTAAAGCATTCTAGTATTTACTTGAAAAAAATCATTTTTACTTTTCTTTTGTTTTTAAATGAGTTCTACCCTTGTTGTATATGGAAATATTCTAATTTTGAAACCGAAACATGCTCATTGTATGCTGAAAACTAAGTATCAGGGGAAAATCGATTCATTCTGTGCATCGATGCATCGTTTCGACACCCTCTGAATCACAATGCATCGATGTATTGTTACCCCCTAATCTTTGATTTATATTGTTTTTATGGTCCTTGCGAGAATTTTTTTTAACTCGTATGAGACGGTGAAGGGCTTCATAGAACGAGAGCGCAATTGATTTGCATTCGGCTGGAATCTAGGCGCACTTGAAAAAATTTCATTAATCTGTCATATGAAACACATGGAATTTTAGCATTCTTTTGAATTATCGGGTTCCTTTGAAATAGGATAGGGATATATTTTCTCAATATTGTGCTTTGATTTGCTAAGAAAAATTACCTAGAATATGGCTAGATGAGTCATTTGGTACAAAATATTACATTTTTGAACACGTTTTTCTAAAATAAAAAAAAAAATCTGATGTTTCTGGATTTTCTCTCTACGATTTTAAAATGTTATTTGTGTGCATTTTAATTTTTAAAAAAAATGAGCAAACATTTGTAAAAAATGGAGAGAAAACCCAGAGACCATAAAAATATAACTTTTTTCTAAAAAAAAAAATCCTATTGTGTAAATGCGTTGCTACATTGTCATGTCGTATGCTTTACCAGTTCAGAGCATAGAGCGTTTATTATTTACTTATTTTTATTCAAATAATCAAGTCGTTTGTTAGTTTAGCTTTATTTACCGATTAATTATAATTTTAACATCGACAAATTTTGGTTCAGTTGCACCGAGAGCGAAAGCAATTCTTCCAACCTAATGAAACTTCAATATAATTGCATATAACTATATACAATATATCTTATAGGTGATTATTATATCTGTGAAATGGAACTATTTTATCGTTACTATTAAGATAAACGGACTTAAATATTATACTAGTAGTTTATCACGGTATTTCAAAGTAAATGTAACATTTTCATATGTGCGTATTTTTGGTAAGTCTGTCTAGCTGTGGTCTCTGGTCAGCCAACCAAATCTTGAACATTAAAACTATAAAAATGTTTCGTACACATGATTTGTGCAGATCAACGCCAAATACGCCCATCTTCTTTAGACCTTTACTTGGCACTCAGGTGGGCCAGTGAACAGTGAGAATTCTTTATCGTGGCAACCTACTGTGACACGGAACCTCAGTTTTTAAGGTCTCGTTTGAAAGACACGTTACTTTCACCTCTTGGTGAAGGAACAAGCACTACATATGTTATAAATTCTTAGGTTTGACGCGGAGCATCAAACGAGAATCGAACCCGGTAAGCTACCTCCCGATCACTCCCTACCACTAGGCTGCCTCGACCGGTATCTTAAATTGTGTAATTTACAGAAAAGTAATATCTTTGAATAAAGTAATGAAACAATTAAAAGTTATTTTTGGTTATCAGAAATACTCCATATATATAGCATTAAATCAAACAACTTTATTACAAAGTTTATGGAATTTTAATCCTGAGCCGTGCGCACTATCTGCGATCTTTTGATCTTTTAAGTCGACGATCCCCCCCCCCCCCCCCAATAAAATAAAGTATTTGTCCATTACTAAGACATTATCATTATATTTAGGAGTTTTGAAATTGGCTTACAATTTGTCAATTGTGAGGTTTTTTTCTACAGAACGGTGGATCTAAATACAATAAAATCAGGCGACTACGGAACATTGACTGCATCCACCGGACCCAGCTATTGCTCCTGTCGAGATGACACCCACTCCACAAACTGCACTCGGTTCTCATTACGGCCACTGATATGTGACTTGGGAATAACCAAGCCCATGATGCACCAGTGTTCCTCAACTCATGTTTTTGGATAAAATTAACGCTTTATAAATGAGTAATCAAGAAAAGAGATGTGACAGAATATGTTTACGAGAGAGAGAGAGAGAGAGAGAGAGAGAGAGATCCAAGAAAAATCACAGTGGTCGGTGATAAGTATGAAAAATATTCAAACATATAAAAACAGAGAAGGAGTAAAACATAAGGCCATAAGCGCTTTCATTTCTTCGTGATGTTTTACATTACGGGGGGGGGGGGGGGGTTATCAAAAAGTTCGTGGACTGAATGCGATAAAATTAATACTATGTAGTCTATGTTTACAAAATTTATAAGGAACATAAAACAACAAAAGTTTAAGAAATGTTGAAAGTTTTAGCTTGATATGTTGATAATTTGCAAAATTATTCTAAAATAAAAAAGACATTATATGATCACCCGGCGCTGTCGCCGTTTAGTTTCATGACGTCCAACAAACGACATTGTTTCTCAATGTCCGCTCTCTCTACCTCATACACTTATCTTGATCAGATTACCGGTGTTAAGTAGTTACTTAAACCCGTCTTGTTTATATGAATTACAACGTCATACCATTGCTTACAAAAACATTAACAATTTATTAAAAAATAAAACTTATGATTTATGGTTTATTATATAGAAAAGATGATGCTAACTAAATGTCTGAAAATTCATTGATGTACCTAAAGCGGTTTTAATTTTATGGCGCTAGTCCACGAACTTTTTGATTCCTGAAAGCGTTTATGTTTTACTCGTTCTCTGTGTTTTATTTGTTTGAATATTTTTCATATATATATATATATATATATATATATATATATATATATATATATATATATATATATATATATATATATATATATATATATTCAAAATGTCCTATGTATAATAACATGCTAATGTGTATCTTGCTGAAACACTTCGTGTTTAAAAAAGCCAATATGTTTATTTTCTGTTGCAGGTAATAAAGTGTGTTAAACATTTTTTTTAAAGAAACAAGTTTGAATTGCAAATTTCTGAATCATTTAAATACGTCTGATTGTGTTTTTCGCTGCCAACAATATTCTTTGGTTAATTCTTCATGAGTTGTAATCATGTCTGTCACGGATACAATTGTTCTTAGAAACGCCGATATTCACACAATCGAAAACTTATTATAAATATCCATTTGTCTATGTCCATTTGCAATTGGTTCACAGAGAGAAAAAAAAATTAAGATGAACACTGTTAAGGTGTAATATCCCTCTGACAAGAGAGATAACTTTCCAAGGAAATTAATCCAAGGAATT